>NW_020172187.1:2495899-2607461 GCF_003031525.2 Neophocaena asiaeorientalis asiaeorientalis
TATCTCTGGGCTTTCTATCCTGTTCCACTGATCTATCTTTCTGTTTTTGTGCCAGTACCATACTGTCTTGATTACTCTAGCTTTGTAGTATAGTCTGAAGACAGGGATCCTGAGTCCTCCAGGTCCATTTTTCGTTCTCAAGATTGCTTTGGCTGTTCAGTGTCTTTTGTGTTTTCATACAAATTGTGAAATTTTTGTTCTTGTTCTGTGAAAAATGTCAGTGATAGTTTGATAGGGATTGCATTGAATCTGTAGATTGCTTTGGGCAGTAGAGTCATTTTCACAATGTTGATTCTTCCAATCCAACAACATGGTATATCTCTCCATCTATTTGTATCATCTTTAATTTCTTTCATCAGTGTCTTGTAATTTTCTGCATAAAAGTCTTTTGTCTCCTTAGGTAGGTTTATTCCTAGATATTTTATTTTTTTATTGCAATGGTAAATGGGAGTGTTTTCTTGATTTCACTTTCACAGTTTTCATCATTAGTGTATAGAAATGCCAGATTTCTGTGCATTCATTTTGTATCCTGATACTTTACCAAATTCATTGATTAGCTCTAGTAGCTTTCTAGTAGCATTTTTGGGATTCTCTCTGTATAGTATCATGTCATCTGCAAACAGTGACAACTTTATTTCTTCTTTTCCAAATTGGATTCTTTTTATTTCCTTTTCTTCTCTGATTGCTGTGGCTACAACTTCCAAAACTATGTTGAATAAGAGCGGTGAGAGTGGGCAAACTTGTCTTGTTCCTGATTTTAGTGGGAATGGTTTCAGCTTTTCACCATTGATGACGATGTTGGCTGTGGGTTTGTCACATAATGGCCTTTATTACATTGAGGAATGTTCCCTCTATGCCTATTTTCTGTAGGGTGTTTATCATAAATGGGTGTTGAATTTTGTTGAAAGATTTCTCTGCATCTATTGAGATGAGCATATGGATTTTCTCCTTCAATTTGTGAATATGGTGTATCACATTATTTGATTTGCATATATTGAAGAATCCTTGCATTCCTGGAATAAACCCCAATTGATCATGGTGTATGATTGTTTTAATGTGCTGTTGGATTCTGTTAGCTAGTATTTTGTTGAGGATTTTTGCATCTGCGTTCATCAGTGGTATTGGTCTCTAATTTTCTTTCTTTGTGGCATCCTTGTCTGGTTTTGGTATCAGGGTGATAGTGGCCTCGGAGATTGAGTTTGGGAGTGTTCTTCTCTCTGCTATATTTTGGAAGAGTTTAAGGAGGATAGGTGGTAGCTGTTCTTTAAATGTTTTATAGAATTTGCCAGCAAAGCCATCTGGTCCTAGACTTTTGTGTGTTGGAAGATTTTTAATCACAGTTTCAATTTCATTGCTTGTGATTGGTCTGTTCATATTTTCTATTTCTTCCTGATTCAGTCTTTGCAGGTTGTGAATTTCTAAGAAGTTGCCCATTTCTTCGAGGTTGTCCATTTTATTGGCATAGAGTTGCTTGTAGTAATCTCTCATGATCTTTTGTATTTCTGTGGGGACAGGTGTTACTTCTCCTTTTTCACTCCTAATTCTATTGATTTGAGTCTTCTCCCTTTTTTTCTTGATGAGTCTGGCTAATGGTTTAGCAATTTTACCTTTTTATCTTTATCTTCTTTAAGAACAATATTTTAGTTTTATTGATCTTTGCTATCATTTCCTTCATTTCTTTTTCATTGATTTCTTATCTGATCTTTATGATTTCTTTCCTTTTGCTAAATTTGTGGGTTTTTTTGTTCTTCTTTCTCTAATTGCTTTAGGTGCAAGGTTAGGTTGTTTATTTGAAATGTTTTCTGTTTCTTAAGGTAGGATCTTATTGCTATAAACTTTCCTCTTACAACTACTTTTGCTGCATCCCATAGGTTTTGGGTCATTGTGTCTCCATTGTCATTTGTTTCTAGGTATTTTTTGATTTCCTCTTTGATTTTTTCAGTGATCACTTCGTTATTAAATAGTGTATTGTTTGGTCTCAGTGTGTTTGTATTTTTTACAGATGTTTTCCTGTAATTGATATCTAGTCTCGTAGCGTTGTGGTTGGAAAAGATACTTGATATAATTTCAATTTTCTTAAATTTACTAAGGCTTGATTTCTGATGCAAGATATGATCTATCCTGGAGAATGTTCCATGAGCACTTGAGAAAAATGTGACAGAGGTCTCTGAGACTGTCCTCAGTTCTTTTCATTCTTTTTTTCTTTATTCTGCTCTGCAGTAGTTATTTTCACTATTTTATCTTCCAGGTCAGTTATCTGTTCTTCTGCCTCAATTATTCTGCTGTTGATCCGTTCTAGAGTATTTTTAATTGCATTTATTGTGCTTTCATCATTGCTTGTTTCATCTTTAGTTCTTCTAAGTCCTTGTTAAATGTTTCTTGCATTTTCTCTATTCTATTTCCAAGATTTTGCATCATCTTTACTATCATTACTCTGAATTCTTTTTCAATTAGACTGCCTATTTCCACTTCATTTGTTAGGTCTGGTGGGTTTTTATTTTGCTCCTTCATCTGCTGTGTGTTTTTCCGTCTTCTCATTTTGCTTACTTTACTATGTTTGGGGTCTCATTTTTGCAGCCTGCAAGTTCATATTTCCCGTTGTTTTTGGTGTCTGTTCCCAGTGGCTAAAATTGGTTCAGTGTGTTGTGTAGGCTTCCTGGTGGAAGGGACTAGTGCCTGTGTTCTGGTGGATGAGGCTGTATCTTGTCTTTCTGGTGGGCAGATCCACATCTGGTGGTGTGTTTTGGGGTGTCTATGGACTTATTTTGATTTTAGGCAGCCACTCTGCTAATGGGTGGGGTTGTTTTCCTATCTTGCTAGTTGTTTGGCATAGGTTGTCCAGCATTGGAGCTTGCTGGTCATCTAGTGAAGCTGGTTTCTGGTGTTGAGATGGAGATCTTTGGGAGGTTTTCGCTGTTTGATATTACATGGATCTGGGAGGTGTCTTGTGGACCAGTGTTCTGAAGTTGGCTCTTCCACCTCAGAGGCACAGCACTGACTCCTGGCTGCAGCACCAAGAGCCTTTCATCCACATGGCTCAGAATAAAAGAGAGAAAAAGAAGAAAGAAAGAAAGAACGAAAGAAAGAAAGAAAGAGGATAAAATAAAATAAAGTACGGTAAAATAAAATAAAACTATTAAAAGAAAAAACAATTATTACGAAAAAAAAATTTTAATTGAAAAAACAAAACAAAAATGGGTGGATAGAACCCTAGGACAAATGGTGAAAGCAAAGCTGTACAGACAAAATCTCACACAGAAGCATACACATACACACTCACAAAAAGAAGAAAAGGGGGAAAAAATAATAAATCTTGCTCTCAAAGTACACCTCCTCAATTTGGGATTATTTGTTGTCTATTCAGGTGTTCCACAGATGCAGGGTACATCAAGTTGATTGTGAAGATTTAATCCGCTGCTCCTGAGGCTGCTGGGAGAGATTTCCCTTTCTCTTCTTTGTTCGCACAGCTCATGGTGTTCAGCTTTGGATGTGGCCCCGCCTCTGTGTGTAGGTTGCTGGAGGGTGTCTGTTTTTCGCTCAGAGAGGATGGCATTAAAGGAGCAGCTGTTTTGGGAGTTCTGGCTCGCTCAGTCCGGGGGGAGGGAGAGGTGCAGAAGCGGGGTGAGCCTGCGGCGGCAGAGGCCAGCGTGACATTGCACCAGCCTGAGGCATGCTGTGCGTTCTCCCGGGGAAGTTGTCCCTGGATCCCGGGACCCTGGCCGTGTTGGGCTGCACAGGATCCCTGGAATGGGGATGTGGATATGACCTGTGCTCACACACAGGCTTCTTGGTGGCAGCAGTAGCAGTCTTAGTGACTCATGCCCGTCTCTGGGGTCCGTGCTTTTAGCCGCAGATCGCGTCCATCTCTGGAGTTCCTTTAAGCAGCGCTCTTAACCCCCCTCCTCGTGCACCAGGAAACAAAGAGGGAAGAAAAAGTCTCTTGCCTCTTTGGCAGCTCTAGAGTTTTTTCCGGACTCCCTCCCAGCCAGCCGTGGTGCACTAACCCCCTGCAGGCTGTGTTCACGCCGCCAACCCCAGTTCTCTCCCTGTGCTCTGACCGAAAGCCTGAGTTTCAACTCCCAACCCCGCCCACTCCGGCGGGTGAGCAGACAAGCCTTTCAGGCTAGTGAGTGCCGCTTGGCACCTAACCTCTGTGCAGGAATCTCTCCGCTTTTCCCTCCGCACCCTTGTTGCTGTGCTCTCCTCTGAGGTCCCAAAGCTTACCCCTCCACCACCTGCAGTCTCCGCCTACAAAGGGCTTCTAGTGTGTGGAAACCTTTCCTCCTTCACAGCTCCCTCCCACTGGTGCAGGTCCCGTCCCTGTTCTTTTGTCTCTATTTATTCTGTTTTCTTTTGCCCTACCCAGGTACGTGGGGAGTTTCTTGCCTTTTGGGAGGTCTGAGGTCTTCTGCCAGCGTTCAGTAGGTGTTCTGTAGGAGTTGTTCCATGTGTAGATGTATTTCTGATGTATCTGTGGGGGGGAAGGCGATCTCCGTGTCTTACTCTTCTGCCATCTTCCCAATCCTCCTTAATGAAACTTTTTGACACACAATTCTTTTTTATTAAGTGAATACAAAGAGGCACAGACACATACTATTATAGTGTAATTAATAAAGTTTTCAATTCTTAAAATGATTTTTCTAGATTATTTTCAGGACAATCAGACATTTTCCTTTTAAAAGTATATATAAACATTATAAATCAAACAGCACCATATTTCTTAGATTTGTGGGTCACTAATATTTTTTAACCGTTTTTTTTTTTGACCATTCGTAGAGACTTAAAATTAGGAAAAATCTTGAAACAACTATTTTAAGAAAAAATATTTGAATACATTTCCAGGGTCATTCAGGCATTCTGATGGAACCATAAGAAAAGAACATCAAAACTGATGTAGGCAAGGAAAAAAAAGACTTCTTCCTACCTCCTGGGTTCTGTGGCTGAACTAACATGGTAGATGGACTACTGGTTACAATATGATGGATTAATAGGAGAACACTATACACATTTCATTTAATAAATCTGCCATATACATAAGAGTCACCACAGGAAAATAAAGACTGAAAAGAGAGTAAGTCAAGTGCCCATGTGCCAGGTTGAACAAAGAGGCAATTGTGGAAAAGTAACTAAAAGATGCAGGGAAATCTCAGGAAGATGGGACTCACTCTCACAAAGTCCATTTGTACAGGTTTCTCTTGCTCTGCACCCCCTTCTCTGATGATAAAAAATATTTCTTTCCTCCTGGTATAGAGATGGCATCTTTCACATGGGAGTCTCATCTCCTGCATTCAGGGAGACCAGGGGAGGTCACAGTGCCTTTTTTACACCTGTTGTTTTTCAAGTGCCTGTATCTCAAGATAATCAATACACCAAAGTGGCATATTTGGGGTTGGTCAGTCCTGAATGCCTTCACTGAACAGAGACTAAACCCAAAGGTAAAATTTCTTTACAAAGAAAGTTGAAAATTAGTCATCTAAGCCTGCTGTCTCTCAAATAAGTTGACAGTAGAATTTTAAAATTATTTCCATATTTGGGAAGAAATAGTCTTTTGAACTGAAAAAATACCATCTTCACAAAAAGTTACATATTTTCAGGATGGATTGGCAGTTTGGATGTTCACAATTTATTTTTCAGCATTGTCTAAAATTGCTAAATAATTTTGTAAACAGTTTCACTATGTGAAGCTGCTTATTTGTTTTGTTCCTTCTTTCCCAATTTTTTTTAAGAGCACAACCCATAATCAGGTCATAGGTAGACCTATAAAGAAGACATTTCTCTAGAAAAGTTACTTGTATATTTTTTTGTAACGAAAATACAGCTGAATATCAATTTTATCCTTCACAAAGACTGAGAATGCATCTGGCTTTAACAAAAAAACAGTACATACTAGTGATCTCAGAGATAAACAACAAAGTAGAGTTGATACAGAAAGAGGTAAGCAAAGAAATAACCAACACACATTTGTAACAGTGAAACAGTGATACTTCACACGGAGTATCTACTCTCATGTTCCTGGACTTTTATTCATTTGCTACATTATTTTTTTTTCAGAAAAAAGAGATTCATATATTTGAAACTTTTATTAACCCACTATAAAACTTCTCAAATTTAAAGTGGAATGTTGTCTAAAGAAAAGAATTGTATCTAATCTGTGAGAATCTGTAGGAAATTTTTTAAAGTTACTTTCTTTTTTCAATTGTAATTTTCAAATTGCTTCTGTCACATGGTTCCTTGAGTGTCTTTAATAAAGAAAACAATTCCAACTACAGATCTACTACTAAAAAGAAAAAGAAAAAGGAAAAAAAAAAAAGACTCTCAGACTCAAAACTGAAAGTGACAAGGACATAGAGAGGAAAACTATAGTGTTGCTTTTGAAAGTCAAACTTTCATCAAAGATAAAAATGTATGATTCATGAACACATAATTAAATGATTTGTAAAAGAGGGATCCCAATTCTCAGGAGATAAAATAAGCTCACATTTAGGATCTAAACAAGAGGTGAGTGATCTTTTCTCTGAAAGGGAAGATAGGAAATATTCTCGGCTATATGGACCCTATTGTCTCAGTTCCATTATCAAATTTTGTGGTTGTGACAGGGAAGACACCACAGGACAGGTGTTAACGATGGCAGCCTGCAGGTCATAGCTTGACAATTCTGGATTTAGACAAACAGAACTCAGACTAAACATGGGGAATAACCACTCTCTTGTCAGAGAGATCCATGGACAGGATACTTAAAGCCCTGAGCAGAGGCCCTGTTTCAGAGTAGAGAGTCTTAAAACAGACCAGCAGGAAAATATTACGAGGCCCTGGAAGTGCCCTTCAAACTCAACACTTATAATTTCCCCCACAAACCAGCAGAAAAATCCATTGACTAAGTCAACCTAGATGTATAACATTCTCCACAAGAACAGAGAACACTACCTTGCCACATTTGTTGTAATGTCTAAACAGACCAAGTTAGGGATGGTTATTTATAGGATTAAAAGACTCAGTTCAAGTGCTTTAAATTGGGTCTTCTGAGGTGGGGAACTTTTTAAAATTGAACTTTTTTTTTACACAATAGTATAGTATCAGTAGACAAAGTGAGGTAAGAATTTTGAGATAAGTTTTGATACAGCTCTTGTCATGATAAGTGAGCTGTTTCTCCAGGTGTGAAAAATTTGTGACAGCTGTTTGCTCAGATGAGAAAACTGTTTACTCTGACACTTTTGTTGCAACAAATTTCTGAAGCAAACTGTGAAGTTATTTATTGGTTTTCAGTCTCAAATATTTGTTCCAAGAAATCCTCACCCAGGAAGTTAAGTTATATTGACACCAGGGCTTCTATTTCTGAGGTAGGAAGAGGTAGGAGCACTTTCCAGAATAGAAAGGCACTAACCACGTGATGTAGATATTCACCCTACGGTAGTTTTATTTCCTTCTTACATTTCTTTCTCCCAACTAGTCAGTGGCCTCTGTGGGAAAAGAAATGTGAATATTTTCAGATCTCTAAAAATTATGGCTGTTTATTTTAAGATACTTTTATTTGACAGAAAAAAAAAAGGATAAGTAAGAGGTAGATATAATGAATTCTGTGATATGCGACACACATCTCTGTTCTGGAATGGAGATGTTATTCTACCACCTATTGAGTGTGGCTAACTGACAACTCATGGCTACAAGCCTCAGCTGAAGTAAACTACTTTTCTCAAGGTCGTTTTCTTTCTGTGGGAAGCTCCCTGCAATGATCCACCACACAGAAGTATAAAGGCCTTCCTCCCAACTCAGTACAACTCTCACGTGCCATCTTCATTCCAGAAATCCCTATGGGGTCAGCGGAAACATTTATTGGGAATGCACTCGTTCAACTTTTCCATGCATCCAACCTTCCTTCCTTCTATTCTCTTCCAAGGATGTCAATTCCAAGAGGACTGCCCCATAAATGTCCTTCACAGGTAATACCCCATATCCTTCTTCCTGTGGAATCCTACTTGAATGTATGGGGGACAGGAATGGTCAAAATGCAATTTTAAGAAGGAATTTTGGAGTCAAAACACTTGCTGTTCTGACAACAATGAGACACTTGTCATTGGAGGTAGTTGAAGCATAAATAGTACCTGACAAAAGGTGGCTATGTAACTTATAAAACCTTCAGTGGTGGTAAATCAATATAGTATATTGTGGAGGGAACACTGACACAAAGTGTGAAACCTTAGATGAGAAGTATAATAGAAGAGAAATCATGGCTGCAAAGACAGTGGAATTGGGTGGCCATTATTATGTTTGCATTGTATTGTTAATACAATCTGTAAAAATAATAAAAAAGCTGAAAATAATTACTGATTAAAAAAGAGTCCAATTAACTTCAAATTCAGGATTTTTTCTTTTCAAACTCATTTCATAGCTGAAGTCGCAGGACAACAAAAAACAAACTAGCTAAAAGGATATATGATTTCTCTTAGGAAAGAGAAGATGTGAGTACTTTCTCACCTGGGGTAGAAACAAGTGGACATCAGTAAGAAGAATTTCAATAGAATAGTTGAAAAATTGGTAAAGGCTGAATGTGGCTTTTAAATATTTATACATGGACAGTATAATTCTGTGACCTGGGACTACGGAAATTGAGGAAGTCTATTTGAAGGCTATTTCTCCATAAATTCTACTGAGCACTGTCAGAAAATATCAGAAAGATCCCTAAGATTGTTCACTAAGGTGCAATCCTAGAGTGTGGGAATAGTAGCTGTACAGAAAATGCAAGGAATTTCACCCAGACTTTTCCCCCCACCTCCACTGTGAAACAAAGCTTTAATCTGTGGGTTTAAGGACACAAAGCATTGCTGCCATTTGGGCACTGGTTAAAAACTCATTGCATCTGGTAGAAGGAGAAAGGTGGAAAGAAAGTTCCTCCTAAGGGAAGGACTGGAATACAAATCAACCCACAACTACAGTCACTGGAGGGTGAGGGAAAATGAGGGTACATTCTTGAGACCCCAAAACACAGTGCATACCTAAGGATAAGGTTTAATTAGAAAAACAGAGAATTAACTCCTCCAACTGTCCTCCTCACTGTCAAGCTAGCAAACTTGGAATAACAAACCATAGCAGATGACTCCTGGAAGGACAGGAAAGGAATGAGAGAATGCCAGCAACTTTCTGTGAGGCACAGCACAAAGGGAAAAGTGAAATTTCACATTTCAACTCGATCGCTCTGAAAAATCAATCTGCACTAGATATATCTGTAGGAATCTGAAGCCAGGAGTTCATTGAGTGTAGCCATAGCAACTAAAAAAACAAAAAAAGAGAGAGAGAGAGAGAGCAAAAATTCAAATTCAACCATACTCTGATTATGTTAACTTAATATCCTGCATTAAAGGCTCAGTAGAAGAAAAGGAGTGCACGTTTCCAGGTATAACCTCTACCTCGGTCTCTACTGACCTACACAAGATGCCTGGCTTTAACAACAACAACAAAGACACATAATGAATGGCAAGAAAAAGGTCATTCAGTGATACAAAGCAATCCTCAGAACCACACACAGGCATGACACTGTCTAACAGGATTTAAAATACCTATAATTAATATGTTAATGATGTTAATGTAAAAGGTGTCAGATCAGATAGGAAGTTTTTTAAAAGATGAAAACTAAAAGAAAAATCAAATGAAGATAGCATAATTTATTTTTAAATATGAAACAAATGTTTTTTTACAGGAACTTTGGTAAACTCATCATATCCAAGGAAAAAATCAGTGAACTTGAAGATGACACATTAAAAATTATCCTGAAACAAATTTTATCATGAAACACAGTAAGGAAAAAGGAGGAAGAGGAAAAACTGCAAAAAAATCAAGAGGAGCTATGAATCAACATCAAATATTGTAACATACATGTATTTGAATCCCAGAAAGATAATAAAAAGTATTTTGAGATATACTGGTAGAGGATTTTACAAAATTAATGACAAAGAGCAAGCCATAGACTCAAAAATCTCAGAGAAAACTAAGCAGGAAAAATGTCTCCCTGGAGGGGAAAAAATCACCTAGATATATCATATTCAAATCCTACAAGCTAAAGATAAAGAAAATTCTTGAAGGAAGCCAGAGAAAAGAGACATTATACATAGAGGAAAAAATAAGAAATTAGAAGACTTATAGAGTGAAACTACCTAAGTTACAAGACAATGATATCAATAAATTGGTGAAAGGGAAAAAAAGAAATAAACTATCAAGTCACAACCCAGAATTCTATCACCATCAAGACACAAATAGGCTGAAAATAAAGGATGAAAGAAAACATATTCTGTAAGAATAAAACATAAAATAGCTGAAATGGTTGTTAATTCCATTAAAATGGGTCTTAAAATATGTTGCTAGAGACAAAGAAAAAATATCTCATAATGATACAAGTGTTCATTATTATGAAGATATGCAATTGTAAATATACATACAAGTAAAATCAAAGTTCAAAAATATAGGAAGCAAATACCAAAAGAATTTAAGGGAGAAATAGGCAAATCAATAGTAATGGTTGGGGACTTCAGTGATGGATAAATTTACTAGACCGAAAATCAGCAAAGGTATAGAATCCCTGAACAATAAGAATAAATGAAAGTGTGAAGCAACCCTAGCCTGGGAAGGACATGGTAACCAATGCCTTAGGACCCTCAGGGATAAGATGTTGGTCATGAGATAAAATAAACCCCAGAAGGTAAGGGGGATTAAAAATGGACAGCAGAGGATGGAGATGACTGTCTTGTTGTGGTCCTGAAATTAGCTGCAGAAGCAAGGGCTCACATTTATTCCATTAACCTTCATTCTCTAAGTATCTCAGCAAGAAAGGTCCATTGGAAGACATTTAAGCCCTATTTACAAATTGTTATGCTGGAGAAACTTGCCTTGACCCACATTATTAATCCTTCCAGTGGCAGCCTCACTCAGAGACTGATCAATTTGAAGGGCAAGTCTGAGGGGCCATCACACTGCAGAGCACCTAATGTGTCCTTTTTGTTGGGAAGGCAAATCACCTCCCTTTACCCAGTTTTTATTTTCCTCCCTTCCACGGGTGTCAATCTCCAGAGAACTCACCAATAAACATCCTTCAGGCTAATCTCTGTCTCAGAATCTGTTTTCTAGCACCTGGGAACCCAACTTGCTAGTCAGGTGGGGAATTATTTTTTTTCATTTTCAATGTAGAGCATTACTCTATCTTCTCCCATTAGTGGGCACAATTTTTTCCTTTTTATATTTTGGCTCTTACAAATAATTACATGCATTTTTCTGGCCTTCATCAGTTTTTTAAGTTTCAGCTCAGCTTCAATCAGGTTTACTTTATTGAAAATGCTTGACAATTTTATGTACATAAGCTTTTAACATAACAATACCTTGAGCAACTATTCAGATTTCTTAAGTGTTTCATCCTTTTCTTCCTCACTGATACTGCCTCATGTTTTTTTTTTCTAACATCTTTATTGGAATATAATTGCTTTAAAATGGTGTGTTAACTTCTGCTGTATAACAAAGTGAATCAGCTATACATATACTTATATCCCCATATCTCATAAATTCTTTAACACATTTTTCCATTCATTTTAAGCTATGGTCACACCTAAAGGCTGTTGAAATTATATATTTCTCATGACTTTTTTGAAATCTACTTTCCTAATATCTTTTGTTCAATTCTGACAATTCTTCACATTACTTTCATTGTCTATTACAAACACTATAATGAAGAAAATGAAGCAGACTGTTCCTTTTAGGTTCCTTCCATATCATACACTTGTTTTTCATATCTGGTCACATTAAAAACAAAATAGCAATATCTATTGTCACTTCGACTTTCAAAGAGATGACAGTACTTCTGTTTTACTTTCTACTAGGTGGATTTTATGTAGCCAATATAAAAATTTGAAACACAACATATTTACATTACTAAAAAAGCCATGTTATAAATCATTTGGCAATTTATTATTTCTATTTTTGCTATAGTCAGTTTGCCACAATATATAAAGCTTGCCGTAAATAATTTTATATATGGTTTCATTTTCATCTCTTAAGTTTATATATGACTGCTATTTTTTCTGAAATGCAAAACTGTCTTTTAAAGAGCATTAAAGGGTTAACCAGTGAAGGGAGGAAACATGGAGAAAGCAATTAACATTTTATTAATTTTTTGTTTATTCACCCTTTATACATCAATATTTATTAAGTGCCTACTATGTTCCACATGTTATTATAAGACTTGAGGCTATAGAAATAATAAAGAGGAAAAATAAATCTAGAGAAGAATCTTTGCTCCCATGGATTTTATAATCTAGTGAGATGAGATATACAACAAACATAATAGACAAGTAAATTATTTAGGGCATAGACTGGCAATCACTTTTTTTGTAAAACGCCAAATAGTATACACTTTGTTGGTTATATGGTATCTCTTTTAACTACACACACCTCTCACTGCAGAGGCAAAACAACCACAGACGATAAATAAGTAAATAGACTTGACTGTGTTCCAGTAATATCTTATTTACAAATAAGTAATATGGAGAAAAATTAAGTAGGACAAGGGTACTAGGGAGTGTGTGTGCAATTTTAAATAAGGGGACCAAATAATGCTCACTTTGAATGTGATATTTGAGCAGATTATAAAAAGGTAAGGATGTAAATCATTTAGATATCCAAAAGAAGAATGACCCAGAGAGCAAAGGACACATGCAAAGAAATCTGTTAATTACTAAATTGTAATGTGACATACCAGGGATGATATTTTGTAAGTTTGTGCTATATAGTTGTCCTTTTTTTTTTTTTTTTTGTAAACTAGTGTCTGTTCTATACCACATGACCTTTTACAAGTGCATTAGACTCTCGGTGCCTTAGTTTTATCATCTTTAAATGAGGTAGTAATGGTATCTGTCTTATGCTTGTTAAGTGGATTAAATTACTTAATACTGGTAAACAAATTTTGGCACAAAGTGTATGCTATATAAGTGTTTGTTAAATATATACATTTATTTTTTTGGAAAACAGTTACTATACCAAGCATACTTCAATCATATCAGTATAGAGGAGTTGAGAGTCATGGAGAATGGTTATAAATAACTGTGATTATTCCACAGTCATAAATATAAATATAGACATAAATATAAATCTTCATAATTTTCATGTAACTAACCTGAAACTGATGGATCTAATGATCTGATTTGAGCCTCAAGAAATATATTCATGAATAGATGAATATATAGATATTTAAAATGTTTTATATTTCAAATAAATATCACTATCCCAGTGCTTCATGTAAAATGATTACTATACACACATTATTCCATATGATTCTAATAGCATTACCATGTGATAGTAATTGAAGATACCGTTAACCATACTTCACTGATGAATAAAAACTCAAGAGATTTGCACCAAGTTAGACTAAAATTCCCTGTTTTTTCCATTATAGATCCCTAACTACTTCATTAATATGTACTTCTCAAGAGTTATGCTAATTACGATCTTCAAGCATATTTCATGGAAATCCAGAGAGGACAGATGAACAGAATTTCATTATTAGAGAAAAATGAAGGTTACCTGACTTCAATATTTTAAATCAACAGAGATAGAGATTTATCTCAAGGCAGAATTTTCTCAGATTCCATCTGATTCCAGTGTTTTTTAACAGTTAAGTGAGGGTGGAAGAGGTGAGAGAAGGAGGAACAGAGGATCAATATCTCCTCAGGGTGAATTATTTAACCTTTGCAGTGAATGGGGATATAATACTGTTTTAGTGGGTGGAATCCAAAAATGTTAAACTTTCTGAAATGTATAGGTAACTCCTAACTACAAATTATTGTCCCACCCAAAGTCCCAATAATACTTCAAAACCAGTAAGGTTGTTGCTTTTTATATTCTCTAATAAATTTTAAGCAATGTGAATATTTCATGGATTAGAACATTTATAGAATGTGTTTTACTGTACATGCTTATTTACTGGGTTCTCCAAATTTTCATAGCTCTTTATTATTCACTAACACTTTACAAACAAGTAGGAAACATTTGGCTTAGGATTTAATTTCCTCTAAGCTTTTGGCAACTGAAATAACTGGCAACCCCTTCTTTTCTAATAACCCCTCTGTAGTTCAAATAAATAAATAAATAAGTTTAAGTTTCAGAAAGGGTTCCATTGGAAAATTACAGGTTCTTATGAAACCATTATCAGAAACATTTTTTTATCTGAGTCACTTTGCTCAGAGTGATGCATCAATATGCTAGACTTGGAGTAACAGAAGCCAAAAAATGATTCTTAAAATAAGATAAGGACTCATATATCTCTCAAATAATGAAATGTACAGTTGAGCTTTTCAGGCCAACTCAACAGTGTTATTGATTTCCTGCTTTTTTCTGTATATGTGCTCTGCATCCTGAGGTTCTATCCTCAAAGCACCTAAACTTGCACTTACAAGATGACAACCAGGATTCTCATCATCCCATTTGCTTTTCAGTCAATAAGAAAGAGGAAAGACAAAATGACATATGCCAGTTGACTTAAATCCCCTCCTCTTTTGAGTTCTCAATGTACATGAGCAGAAACTATCATTAAATCTCATTGACCAGGACTTAGTTACAGGCCACAGGACTTAGTTACAGGCCAGCCCTATTTGTATAGGAGACTAGAAACTGCAGTTTTCTTTGCCAGTAATATTCCACTCCCAACAAAATCAGCATTCTGTCGTTGAGGAAGAAGAAGAGAATTGGTAAAGGATAGGAAAATAGCAGTTTCTGCCACCAGGGTTAAGGACAATAATTAGGTAATTAAGAATTGATGCTAGGAAAAAATGAGACTGTGGGATGTGGTGAGGGAGATTGGGTCACTTGTCCTGGAGCCCAGGCTCAGAATGTCAGGAGGCGGGCAGGAAGCAATGGCAGTGACCGGGTAGGTGTGTCAGCTTGTCGATATGATCCGAGCAAACAGGACATGTTGGCAGTGAGATTACTGGCTCTAGAAAAGATCTTGTCTGAAGTGCTAATTGTGAGTAGTTCAATTTGGAATGATAAGGATCTGGTCATAGAATCTGAATCTCTGTACAGCTAGTAACAGCAAACAGTCACAATTATATTTCTTATTTGTTTTTCTTTTTAAATTTTTCCTCCAGTGAAAATGACTTAAAATATAAAAACTGATTTTTTTTCATTCGAGTCATACTAACACATTTTCTATTATTTTTTTCAGCATTGTGAATAGAAAATGAATTAAACACATTTCCTCAAAAATTACTTACCATCCATGCATATGTAACAGTCTTGTGAAATTGCAGACAGTAAGTAACAGAGCCAGAATCCAAACCTATTTCTTCCTCAGGACAACTCTCATGTGTTTAATCACTATTTATAGTGCAATCTCTCTAGGACTTTTCTGAACTGCTACATTAATGGATATAAAGTAGCTGAATGATGAAAGGAGATAAAACTGCACTATTCTCCCCTCAGAGCACATGGCAAACTATATTTAAACCTGAGTGTCATTAACAAACCACTGGACCACTCAGATGGGAAAGGCACTTAAACCACTCATACGGGGACATATTAAAGAGAGGAGGGTACTTGGAAAAGAGAATATAGGAGGATTCCTGTAGCAAAAGTGATTAGAATTACCTGGATTCATTCCAAAAGACAGGACCAGGTCTAGTTGGTGGAATCTATAGATAAATTGACTTGACCCATTAAATCATCAAAATACTTTAGGACATCAAAGGTATTCCAACCCGGGGTTGTACAAACAGTCTGAATAATTATCTGAATCACATATTTTCAGTGAACTACCTAGTTGATTAGTATTCTTGGAGCTCTAGGGAGAACAGAAAGTAAAGAACATTGCTCCCACAGTATGGATATCATTGCATTATAATCAGACACATATGGGTGCTTGAAAGAAATGTTGATTAAGGAACCCTATCCCAAACCTACTGAATAACAATCTCTAGTGGATATTGGCAATCTAAATTTTTTATGAGCTCACATCCCAACGATGGAAAATGTTGCTGTTTAGGACTGACATTCTTCTATCACTTGCTTGTTATCCTTGTATAATGGCAAACGTGGTATCCAAGTCTGTTTCTCACACTTCCGTGTCAATAGGCTGAATCACTTGTTAACATGGCATCCTGACTACTGAACCCAGATTGTCTTAGAACGCTTCTCAACAGTATACCCACACTACTTAGTAAGACATCAGTTGGTATGAAACTTGTCAACCGAATGGTAACTTCCAATAAATACTGATAGAATTTGCTTTAATAAAATTACTACTGTGTACTTATATTCCCTCAGTCCACGGTGCAAGTCTGAAGCTATAGTCTCTGAACTAAAGGAAATGGAAAAGATCTAATCTGTGCTTTCTCTCTTGGGAATAAAAGAACATTTACCCCAAAACCTAAATGTTGAAGCTTAGCTATTTAAAATAGCCATAGTCAGCTGTCAACTAAATTATCTTTACTCTTAATTGAAGACAAGCCTCTGAGTCTGTGAAAGGTAAACAGTATGGGGCACCGGAGGTCTAGAATCACAGAAAATTAAGAAGAGGTTTAGGATTTTGAGAAGCCAGGATCATGTGCAAACCAGAGTTATGGGCAGCAGGTACTGAGTATTGTAAGCAGAAACAATTCTCTACAGAGGTGTGCCCATAAGGTCATTGTTTAATTCATTGTTAAAAACATTTCTTTTTCTGAAGCTAACTTGAGTAGGTTTCTTCCTTGTCACCAAACATACTATGAAAAAGACAAAAATTTATATTTATTGAAGTAAACTAAGTCCATATAAAAGAAAATGTCCTTAGATTTCAATAGCAGTAGGTATTCTCACACTTTAGGGAAAAGTGACTGTAAAAGTGAATCGTGTGATTTTGAAATCTAGATATCATTTATATTAATTAAAAGCACTTTAAGAGCTTTGAATAAAATATATTTCTTCTCAACAGATTTTAAGCGTGAAAACTTCATTTGACTCCCTTAAGCCAAGTCAAGGTCAACCACTGATATGAATTATCTGTTACAATGTACACTCAGATAAAAATATATATATATAGGTCAGTTTCTTTTTACACTAACTGCATTTAAAAAAAATATATCATTATTTAATAAGTAAAATTTAGGAAAATTCGAAGACTTACATGTACATTAATGATATAGGAGAATAATATCCTTTAGAAAGTGCGATTTTTTTAATGACTCAAAATACCTTATTTCAAAAAATGACAACTCAAAATAACATTTCTGTCTACAATTCTTGTGAGTACTAATATACATTTGCTTTCGTGTTTAATATGTTAATTCCCTTGCAAAGGAAAAATATATACATTTGATCCTGAAATCAATCAATATCCATCTATAACAACTGTTCGGTTATAGTTTTTCTTTTCCATCAAGCCAGAATACTTTGGAACACCTTCTTTAGTTAAACATTATAAATACCATTACTTTAAGTTGTAAAGTAATAAGATTCACTTTATGAAATATTTTAAAATAGGAAGGAAAAAGAATTAAGTAAGAAAAATATAGCTCAGCTACCCAGAAATAATCTTTTCCTCTTCCTTACCCCTTATCCAGAAATACTGCTACACTAACACAGCTACTTAAGGGGTATCAGCATTGCCGTAGTGAAAGTTTGCTGCATTTTGGCAATTAGAGTAAGAACATTCAAATTTCAAAAGACAATACATCACATATGTTACACACGATAAACACTCTTACACTTGTGACACTAGCCCACCTTTCAAATAGCCTTCTTAAACATAAATTAATTTACAGAAATGTCTACCTTCTCCTGTCTCCTCCTGTCTCCTACTGAGTCTGCTCACTCTTGGCCCCAAACTTTCTGTCTCACCAACCCCAAAACAATTCTTGGAGGGTGAGCATGCACTTCCCTAAAGAGCAAATGGCAAATCTATTTTTTGCTTATTCCTTCTTCTCACAATATTCCTCAATAGAAGAATCTCAGAGTCAGTCTCCACTTTTCCCTTCTTCTCACCCTCCATATCCAGGTCACCATAACTCCTGTTTATTTTCTCTCCCAAACTTAGATCAAGCTGCTTCTCGTTCTACACTTCTAATGCAAGCCCTCAGCCAGGGAACCATTACATCTTACCTGAACTTGGACAAGAAACCCCTCCTGGAAGTCCACCCCCCCACACACACTCCTCCATTTAAAATGGTGTTTCCTGCTTACAGACGTTCAGCACCTTCCCATTCACTCCATAAATAAGTAAGTAAATAAATAAAACACACGTTCACTGCCTTGGAGGTAATGTCTCTATCTTGGTCACTCTTTTTGTTTTCTTTATAGCGTTTCCTTTAGTTACTAAGCACTGTATTATGTTATATTATTTTAGTCTGCCTCCCAAAATAGGGTGGGTGTTCCCTGAAGGCAAAGATTGTTTCTGTCTTGTTCACTCTGCAGACTCTCGCCAGTTTTTGAATTATGGTTCTTTTGCATATTCAATTCAGCTTTCCTTGCTTATATTTTAAATAGTTTTGTGATCATAAATGTCATAATATATATTCACTTAAAATTTTGAGTTATATGAATGCTAATAAATATCAATTACAGTGTAAAATATTGGTTACACTGTGTAACAGGTTTTAAGTAACATATTTTTAGTTTATTAACTTATAATGTGTTTCCTGGCCATAATTTGTGACAATTTGCATTTTAAAATAATTTTTAAATTACAGAATATTTACAAAAATAATACAGAGAGTTCCATATACCCTTATCTAGACTCTCCTAATGTTAACATCTTATATAGTACAATTAATATTCATATGATAACATTAACCAAACTATAGTTTTTATTCTAATTTCACCAGTTTTTCCACTAATGTCTTTTTTCCATTACTGAACTTAAGGATCTGACATGGCATTAAATTGCTGTGTCTCTTGATCTCGTACAATTTTTGACACTCAGGCAGTCTTTGGGCATTTAAGACCTTAATACTTTTGAAAACCTTCAGTCAGATATTTTATAGAAGGTGTTTCAATTTGTGTTTGTCTGATGTTACCTTAAAATTTGATTGAAGTTTGGAATTTGGGGCAAGAATAACACAGAGGTGATGTGAATTTAGTGGGTGCAAGATATCGAGACTTATTACTGGTGATATTAATCTTAAACACTTGGATAAGGTCATAATCCAATAAAAACATTATTATGATTGCTATTATCATTATTATTATTAGGACTCTACTACTGCTAGTACAACTACTGAGACTGTTATAGATGTGACCTTTGGAAGCACTTTGAGTTTGGTTCCTGTGTTCTGTATCACATGCCTTCATCCTTTTTAAAATGACTTCCTTTTTGGCACTACAGATGTTCCAGACTCATATGTTAAAAGTCTGATATACATATATTGCATATATAGTTATTGAAATACATATGTTTTTATTGATATCAAGAGGCACCAGTATCAAAAAATAACTTTATTCTACTTATAGCACAATCAACAATCAGAATAGTCCCTTCAAAAGTGACCCAAGAATAGCCAGATATAAAAACATCTATGCAAGGGGCAGGTTTACTGCAGGCAAGAGATGAAGAGGAATTCTGTCCACTTAAAAAGAGAAAAGACACCATTCACTGCCCTGATCCGTTCCCACCACTTATTTTCTGAGTTCTCTTAGAGACAGGGTGGAAAGGATCCTTAGGATAACACTTTGGCAAGTAAATGTATCACTCCAAGGGGAAGATAAACTATTTTCTCACCACTGTCCAGGATTCCATCCCAATTGAAATGTAAACACCTAGGAAGATAATGATTTCACCTAGATGCCTATCCTTGAATGCTAACATTTGGGTCTCTGACAGATAAGAGAAATGTTATTGGATGGAATCAATTAGCTCCATCATTAGCTGGGGGCAGGGGGAAGGCTGTCTATTTTTCATTGTATGTAAAGTGTAAAATACTTTAAGGGAAGTGACAGCAAACACTTTTTTTTTTTTTTTTTTTTTTTTTGGGTGGGGGGGCCAGGATCTTCCCGGAACGGGGCACGAACCTGTGTCCCCTGCAATGGCAGGCGGACTCTCAACCACTGCGCCACCAGGGAAGCCCCTCTTTATCTTTATGATGTAAGATTTCCCATGGCTCAGGAGACTAAGGCTTACAATGCAACACTAAGAAATCCAGGTTAAGATTTATTTTCTCACATTCCTCTTGTATTCTTCTTGCCCCAGGACTGGAATCAAAGAGGTCTCCAAAGAATCCTGGCAACTTTTATTGAATGATGGTAGTTAGAAACAATATTGGACATGAGGTATGCTCCCTGGTATTTGAATGCCACATCTCCTAGGTCCTCTCTGTAGACATAGATAAGAAACTATATATATATATATGTAGCTAACTCATGTCTAAATACTCATCTATATTTCATTTCTGATGTATCTTTCTATTTATCTATCTATTGGGTTGGTCAAAAGGTGCCTTAAAATAAAAGACACATTTCTCATTTTCACCAAGAACTTTATTGAACAACATATTCACCCTTTTGTTCCACTACCTTCTGCCATTTTTCCGGCAACTTCATAATTCCATCTTCCCAAAGCTTTTTATCTTTTTGAGCAAAGAACTGGTGCCACTTCCAGGTGCCTTTTACAGTTTTCCAGGGAATTAAATTTTTTTCCATTAAGAGAATTTTGTAAAGGCCAAAATAAATGGAAATCTGAAGATGCAATGTCTGGTGAATATGGAGGATGAACTTGAATTTCCCAGCCAAGCTGTAACAGTTTTTGCCTGGTCATCAAAGAAACATGCGGTCCTGTGTTATCCTATGGAAGATTTTGCAAGTTCTGTTGACTAATTCTGGATGCTTTTCATTGAGTGCTGTTTTCAGTTGGTCTAATTGGGAGTAGTACTTGTTGGAATTAATTGTTTGGTTTTCTAGAAAGAGCTCATAATAGAGGACTCCCTTCCAATCCCACCATATACACAACATCACTTTCTTTGGGCGAAGACCGAGCTTTGGTGTGGTTGGTGGTGGTTCATTTCACTTGCCCCATGATCTCTTCCATTCCACATTATTGTACAGTATCTACTTTTCATCATCCATCACATTTGTTTTAAAAATGGAACGTTTTTGTTATGTTTAAATAGAGAATCACATGCAGACATACAGTAAAGAAAGTTCATTTCACTTAACTTATGTGGAACCCAAACAACAAAGTGATGAACACAACTAAGCTGGTACAAAATATTTTCAATGCTTGATTTGGATATTTTGAGTATGGTGTCTATCTTCCACGTGGTATAACATCAGTTGTTCTCAATTAATGTCTCAATTTGATAGCTATAAGTTTCAATGTTTCTACCTGACTGAAGAGCAACACCCAGTTAGAAATCTCCAGCATGAAAATTTGCAAACCACTTTTGATAAATTTGATCAGTCACAGCACCTTTTCCATACACTGCACAAATGTTTTTTGAGATTCAGTTGCATTTTTACCTTTCTTGAAATAATAAAGCGTAATATGCTGGAAGTGTTACATTTCTTTCATCTTCTATATTAAAATGGCTAAACAAAAATCCACTAATTTTGGTAAGACTTTTTTAAATGCACACTGATATGACAGCTGTCACATACAATCTAACAAAATTGTTTCAAATGAAGTTAAAGACAACTAAGTGCTACTAGAGCCATCTTACAGGAAAAAAAAAAAAAAGGATATTTTGGCCAACCCAATATCTATTCCTTTTTTCAATACCAAGTCTTCCTTCCAGCATTCCTCCTTTGCTTATTTTCAATTTCATTCTCTGACAGTGAGAAACCTGGGTGAAGTTTTGTTTTGTTTTGTTTTGTTTTAATATTAACCTTATTCTGGGTATAATAATTTTTAGCATAGCTACAAATATTCATAATTCCTACATAAAGATGTACTTAGAAAAAAATAAGCACCTATACATATCAACATTTCCAATAAAGGACTAAGCTACTCAATATATTCATGAACTTCAACTTTAAAATTACTATTAATAACTTGTAGTTAATAATTTTCTTGGCCAAAGAAAGGAATATAGGAGGACCTTCAAGATAGCAGAGGAGTAAGACATGGAGGTCACCTTCCTCCCCACAAACACATCAAAAATACATCTACATGTGGAACAACTCCTACAGAAAACATACTGAATGCTGGCAGAAGACCTCAGACTTCCCAAAAGGCAAGAAACTCACCACTTACTTGGTCGTGTGGCTGACAGGGTCTTGCTGGTCTAGCCGGGTGTCAAGTGTGAGCCTCTGAGGTGTGAGAGCCAAGTTCAGGACATTGGTCCACCAGAGACCTCCCTGCCCCTCATAATATCAATCAGCTAAAGCTCTCCCAGAGATCTCCATCTCAACATTAAGATCCAGCTCCACTCAATGACGAGGAAGATCTAGTGCTGGACCCCATGCCAAACAACTAGTAAGACAGGAACACAACCCCACCCATTAGCAGAGAGGGTGCCTAAAATAAGAATAAGTTCACAGACACCACAAACACACCACAGAACATGGTCCTGCCTACCAGAAATACAATATCCAGCTTCATCCACATGAACACAGGCACCAGTCTGTTCCATCAGAAAGTCTACACAACCCACTGAACAAACCTTACCTATTGAAGGCAGACACCAAAAACAATGGGAACTATGAAACTGCAGCCTGTGAAAAGGAAACCCTAAACACAGCAAGTAAAGCAAAATGAGAAAACAGAGAAATACACAGCTGAAGAAGGAGCAAGGTAAAAACCCACCAGACCAAACAAATGAAGAGGAAATAGGCAGTCTACCTGAAAAAGAATTCAGAGTAATGATAGTAAAGATGATATAAAATCTTGGAAATAGAATAGAGAAAAATACAAGAAATGTTTAACAAGGAACTAGAAGAACTAAAGAGCAAACAAACAATGATGAACAACACAAAAAATGAAATTAAAATTTCTCTAGAAGGAATCAATAGCAGAATAACTGAAGTAGAAGAACGGATAAGTGACCTGGAAGAAAAAATAGTGGCAATAACTACTGCACAGCAGAATAAAGAAAAAAGAATAAAAAGAATTGAGGACCGTCTCAGAGACCACTGGGACAATATTAAATGCACCAACATTTGAATTATAGGGGTCCCAGATGAAGAAGAGAAAAGCAACAGGACTAAGAAAATATTTGAAGAGATTATAGTTGACAACTTCCCTAATATGGAAAAGGAAATAGTCAATGAAGTTCAGAAAGTGCAGAGGGTCCCATACAGGATAAATCCAAGGAGAAACATGCCAGGAAACATTAATCACACAATCAAAAATTAAATACAAATAAAAAATATTAAGTGCATCAAGGGAAAAGCAACAAATAACCTACAAGGGAACCTCCATAAAGTTAACAGCTGATCTTTCAGAAGAAACTCTGCAAGCCAGAAGGTAGTGGCAGGACACCTTTAAAGTGAAAGGGAAAAATTTTCAGCCAAGATTACTCTATCCAGCAAGGATCTCATTCAGATTCGATGGAGAAATTAAAACATTTACAGACAAGCAAAAGCTAAGATAATTCAACACCACCAAACCAGCTTTAAAACAAATGCCAAAGGAACTTCTCTAAGCAGGAAACACAAGAGAAGGAAAAGGAAAAGACCTACAATACCAAATCAAAACTAGTTAAGAAAATGGTAATAGGAATATACATATTGATAATTCCTTTAAATTTAAATGGATTACATGCTCCAACCAAAAGACATAGATTGGCTGAATGGATACAAAAACAAGACCCATATATATGCTGTCTACAAGAGATCCACTTCAGACCTAGGGTCACATAACAGACTGAAAGTGAGGGGATGGAAAAAGTTATTCCATGCAAAGGGAAATCAAAAGAAAGCTGGAGTAGCAATTCTCATATGAGACAAAATAGACTTTAAAATAAAGACTATTACAAGAGACAAAGAACAACACTACATAATGATCAAGGGATTAATCCAAGAAGATATAGCAATTGTAAATATTTATGAACCCAACATAGGAGCACAACAATACATAAGGCAAATGCTATCAGCCATAAAAGGGGAAATCGACAGTAACACAATAATAATAGGGGAATTTAACATGCCATTTTCACCAATGGACAGATCCTCCGAATTGAAAATAAATAAGGAAACACAAGCTTTAAATGACACATTAAACAAGTTGGACTAAACTGATATTTTTAGGACATTTCACCCAAAAACAACATAATACACTTTCTTCTCTAGTGCTCGTGGAACATTCTCTAGGATAGATCACATCTTGGGTCACAAATCAAGCCTTGGTAAATTTAAGAAAATTGAAATTGTATCAAGTATCTTTTCCGACCACAACACTATGAGACTAGATATCAATTACAGGAAAAGATCTGAGTAAAAATACAAACACATGGAGGCTAAACAATACACTACTTAATAACGAAGTGATCACTGAAGAAATCAAAGAGGAAATCAAAAAAATACCTAGAAAATAAGACAATGCAAACATGACAATCCAAAACCTATGGAATGCAACAAAAGCAGTTCTTAGTGGGAAGTTTAGCAACAAAATCCTGCCTCAAGAAACATCTCAAAAAAACCACCTAACCTTACACCTAAAACAGTTAGAGAAAGAAGAATGAAAAAAACAAAACAAAGTTAGTAGAAGGAAAGAAATCATGAAGATCAGATCATAAATAAATGAAAAAGAAATGAAGGAAATGACAGCAAAGATCAATAACGCTAAAAGTTGATTAATTGAGAAAATAAACAAAATTGGTAAACCATTAGCCAAATTCATCAGGAAAACAAGGAAGAAGAATCAAAACAATAGAGTTAGAAATGAAAAAGGAGAAGTAACAACTGACCCTGCAGAAATACAAAGGATCATGAGAGATTACTACAAGCAACCATATGCCAATAAAATGGACAACCTGGAAGAAATAGACAAATTCTTAGAAAAGCACAACCTTCTGAGACTGAACCATGAAGAAATAAAAAATAGAAACAGACCAATCACAAGCACTGAAATTGAAATTGGGATTAAAAATCTTCCAACAAACAAAAACCCACGACCAGATGGCTTCACAGGTGAATTCCAGCAAACATTTAGAGAAGAGATAACACCTATATTTCTCAAACTCTTCCAAAATATAGCAGAGGGAGGTACACTGTCAAACTCATTCTATGGGGCCACCATCACCCTGATACCAAAACCAGACAAAGATGTCACAAAGAGAGAAAACTACTGGCCAATATCACTGCTGAACATAGATGCAAAAATCCTCAACAAAATACTGGAAAACAGAATCCAACAGCACATTAAAAGAATCACACAGCATGATCGAGTGGGGTTTATCCCAGGAATGCAAGGATTCTTCAATATACACAAATCAATCAATGTGATAAACCATATTAACATATTGAAGGAGAAAAAACATTTGATCTTCTCAATAGATGCAGAAAAAGCTTTTGCCAAATTCAACACGAATTTATGATAAAAAAAAAAAACAACTGCAGAAAATAGGCATAGAGGGAACTTACCTGAACATAATAAAGGCCATATATGACAAACCCACAGCCAACGTCATTCTCAATGGTGAAAAACTGAAAACTCCTCCACTAAGATCACGAAAAAGACAAGGTTGCCCACTCTCACTACTATTGTTTAACATAGTTTTGGAAGCTTTAGCCACAGCAATCAGAGAAGAAAAAGAAATAAAAGGAATCTAAATCGGAAAAGAAGAAGTAAAAGTGCCACTGTTTGAAGATATCATGATACTATACATAGAGAATCCTAAAGATGCTACCAGAAGACTACTAGAGATAATCAACAAATTTGGTAAAGTAGCAGGATACAAAATTAATGCACAGAAATATCTCACATTCCTATAAACTAATGATGAAAATTCTGAAAGAGAAAATAAGGAAACACTCCCATTTACCACTGCAACACAATGAATAAAATACCCAGGAAGAAACCTACCTAAGGAGACAAAAGACCTGTATGCAGAAAAATATAGGACACTGATGAAAGAAAGTAAAGATGATACAAACAGATGGAGAGATATACCGTGTTCTTGGATTGGAAGAATCAACATTGTGAAAATGATTATACTACCCAAAGCAATCTACAGATTCAATGCCATCCCGATTAAATTACCAATGGCATTTTTCACAGAAGTAGAACAAAAAATTTCACAATTTGCATGGAAACACAAAAGACCCTGAAAAGCCAAAGCAATCTTAAGAAAGAAAAATGGAGCTGGAGGAATTAAGCTCCCTGACTTCAGACTCTAGTACAAAGCTACAGTAATCAAGACAGTAAGGCACTGGCACCAAAACAGAAATATAGAGCAATGGAACATGATAGAAAGCCCAGAGATACACCCACACACATATGGTCACCTTATTTTTGTTAAAGGATGCAAGAATATACAATGGAGAAAAGAAATTCTCTTTAATAAGTGGAGTTGGGAAAACTGGACAGCTACATGTAAAAGAAAGAAATTATAACACTCCCTAACACCATATACAAAAACAGACTCAAAATGGATTAAAGACCTAAATGTAAGGCCAGGCACTATGAAACTCTTAGAGGAAAACATAGGCAGAGCACTCTATGACATAAATCACAGCAAGATCCTTTGTGACCCACCTCCTAGAGAAATAGAAATAAAAACAAAAATAAATAAATGAGACCTAATGAAACTTAAACTCTTTTACACAGCAAAGGAAACCATAAACAAGACAAAAAGAATGGGAGAAAATAGTTGCAAATGAAGCAACTGAGAAATAATTAATCTCCAAAGTATACAAGAAGCTCACACAGCTCAACATCAAAAAAAAACAAAACAAAACAAACAAAGAAACAAAAAAACCCAATCTAAAAATGGGCAGAAAACCTGAATAGACATTTCTCCAAAGAAGATATACAGATTGCCAACAAACACATGATAGGATGCTCAATGTCACTAACCATTAGAGAAATGCAAATTAAAACTACAATGAGATATCACCTCACACCAGTCAGAATGTCCATCATCAAAAAAATCAACAAACAATAAATGCTGGAGAGGGTGTGGATAAAAGGAACCCTCTTACACTGTTGGTGAGGATGTAAATTGATACAGCCACTATGGAGAACAGTATGGAGCTTCCTTAAAACAATAAAAACGGGACTACCATATGACCCAGCAGTCCCACTACTGGGCGTATACACTGAGAAAACCATAATTCAAAAAGAGTCATGTACCACAATATCCATTGCAGCACTATTTACAATAGCCAGGACATGGAAGCAACCTACGTGTCCATCAACAGATGAATGGCTAAAGAAGATGTGGCACATGTATACAATGGAATATTACTCAGCTATAAAAAGAAAGAGGTGAGAGAGTGGCATGGATATATAGACATTAGCAGATGTAAAATAGATAGCTAGTGGGAAGCAGCCGCACAGCACAGGGAGATCAGCTCGGTGCTTTGTGACCACCTAGAGGGGTGGGATAGGGAGGGTGGGAGGCAGACACAAGAGGAAGGAGATATGGGGATATATGTATATGCATAGCTGATTCACTTTATTTTACAGCAGACTAACACACCATTGTAAAGCAATTATACTCCAATAAAAATGTTAAAAAAATAAAATGTCTAAGTAAGTGAAGTTTATTAAATATATAAAAATGATAATTTTCTCTCTGAATTTGTATTTTCTTAAGAAGGAAAATGAAACTTTTCAGAATAGTTGCTTTTTTATTACGTAAGTAATTAATGTTAGTTGTAGAGTAATTAGAAATTGCAAGAAATGTAAAGAAGAGAACAAAAGTTGCCCATATTTTTACCACCCAGAAAAAAAAAAAAAAAACAAGAAAGGAAAATATAATATGGCCTTTTTTATATAGGCCACCACCTGGTTTATTTTACAACATGTCCACACTGCATTGAGCACCAATGCAGATGTTACAAAGAAACCCACAGTCCTGTCCCAGCAGGGAACAGGTCCAGTGTATGACTTGGGGTGGTCTTGGCGTGGGTGAGGGAGTAAAGAAAGGATAGGAAAGAAGAACAGACATTATTTCCCAGTCCTCTTCCAGAATATGAGTGATGAAATGCAAGGATTTTAAGCTGTTCTTAATCCCCTTCTCTCAGTCAGCTGATGTTCAAATATGGAATCTGGGCTGGTAGATCAGCTGGAACTGGGCAAAACAAGGGCACAGTGTCTAAAATAGCATCCACAGTATTACTGCCCAAAGTAGGCGAAATGAGCTATGCTTTTCAACTGATGCTTTTTACTTTTTCTTGTTTTATGAACTCTTACAAGTTTAGAGGATATCAGAATTATACAACCACAATCACAACAGAGCATCTGCTCAGTGTAAAAATATTATTGTTTAGGAAAAATAATTCAATAAATATACAGAGGAAAATGAACTAAGTTGAATGGTACCAATACAGAAAGGCAGTTTGGGCTCCTTTATTTTTATTTTTTTTCAATTATGACCCCACAAAAATATGTAGTATATTATGAAGACTGAGAATATCTTTTATGTTAAAATCCAGTCTTTAAATCTAGCTGCTTCTTTAAAATTAGCATTTTAAAAAGTTATTTTTGCTCCCATATTTTTCCTCTGAAACAGAATGTAAGAAAACTGGCAGGTGCTACTTCCCATTCCAGAGGCACAGACAGGGTTTCTTTATGTTTGGTGACAACCGTGGTTCTTGGTTTCTGGTACACTTGAACCTCTGGCACCTTTGGGTCTCCAGCAGCTTCCTGGGAATACAGGGTTGAGATCCCCATATTCCAGAGCAAAGGAGCCAATCTGAAGGACTTGTGTCTTGGAAAGAGAGAATGCCATCTCCTTAGCTCTGGGTCCCCATTATCTGAAGGAAGTAGAGAGAACAGGTAGGAACAAAGCTTTGTGTCATCAAGTCACTGCTGGAGAAGGCAGTAAAGCAAGCCTAGAGCCTGCCCAGTGACCTAGTTGTGAGAATCAAAATGCCTTCTCAGAAGTATAGGCTTCCTGTTATGATCTAAAATAGATGCTTTTGAAATGATTTATCTGGACTTGTGGAAGGCAGTTGCTCATTACATATTATCTAACTTTAGATTTTCTACTTGATCATTCACACCAAATCAGGCTTTAAAAATAGACCAAACTAGACTGGAATATGTACATTTCAACAGATCCAAAACTGCAGAAGGCTTATATCACTTACTGACACAGCACCAGACCCAAGGACTCCATTGATATAAAAATTTCCAAATTCCTTTGCATTTTAATAACACCAGAGAATGGTTGGTACAAAGACACAATTACATTTTCTAACATTGATTGAATTATATTGTTTATCTAAGTTATATGCCGATTTACATAGTTTTGCTCCACTTTCTATGCATTTTTCCCTTCAAATCAACTTTTACAAAGTTTATATCTTTTTTTCTTTTTTTTTTTTTTTTTTTTGGTTCCCGGGCCTCTCCCTTTTGTGGCCTTTCCCATGGACTTGTGGAAGGCAGTTGCTCATTACATATTATCTAACTTTAGATTTTCTACTTGATCATTCACACCAAATCAGGCTTTAAAAATAGACCAAACTAGACTGGAATATGTACATTTCAACAGATCCAAAACTGCAGAAGGCTTATATCACTTATTGACACAGCACCAGACCCAAGGACTCCATTGATATAAAAATTTCCAAATTCCTTTGCATTTTAATAACACCAGAGAATGGTTGGTACAAAGACACAATTACATTTTCTAACATTGATTGAATTATATTGTTTATCTAAGTTATATGCCGATTTACATAGTTTTGCTCCACTTTCTATGCATTTTTCCCTTCAAATCAACTTTTAAAAAGTTTTTTTTTTTTTTTTTTTTTTTTTTTTTTTTTTTGTGGTACGCGGGCCTCTCACTGTTGTGGCCTCTCCCGTTGCAGAGCACAGGCTCTGGACTCACAGGCTCAGCTGCCATGGCTCACGGGCCCAGCTGCTCCGTAGCATGTGGGATCTTCCCGGACCGGGGCATGAACCCATGTCTCCTGCATCACAGGTGGACTCTCAACCACTGCGCCACCAGGGAAGCCCCAAAAGTTTATATCTTTAAAAAAAATTTAAAAGACAAATGCTTAAAGGAGCAAGTCTTCTGAGTTATCTTTCCTTCGATTGCTGTTGGCAAGCGGATGGATCATCATGGATTTTGAGTGGGTGGCCAAGCATTTCCATGGGTCACCTCACCCCACATGTTTGGGGACAGGGGAAATTGGAAACTATATTTTTGAATGATGTTGGAAGAAGGGCACAGTTCTTCAGCTCTTGAGGGTGAGTGCCTTCTTGACACGTCCTGCACGACCACAATGATGATCCCACCAATGAATCCAGTGGCTTGAAAGACCCCAACAACAGCTCTAACCCAGGTCACTCACGAAGGCATCATTCTCAACTATCTTCCCTGTCTCTCCACCCACTTTCTCCATGGAGTGACTAGTTGCACATTAGAGGCTGTGCTCTGGCTTCTCTGGGGCACGGACTGTGCTTTCTGGAGTTGGCAGATACTCTGTGCGAATGTCTGTTAAACTCTGCACTTGTTGGCAACAGAGCTGTCGAGCCAGCAGACTCATAGGGCTCTTCGCTGGCACCTGGGGCTGCCATGCCACCTTCCACACCTGGGATCATTATGTCTTCTGGCCAGACTCTGTTGGCTCCTTCTGCCAGACCCAGGGAGATATGATTCCCAGAAAGAAAGAGCTGGACTGGCATCTTCCACATCATCTGACTTGTTCTCTTTGGGGAGGGCAGCTAGCTTCGGTGCAGGGGGAAATTTTAAAGCTCTGCAGCCACAGGTCCTGGTGGGGTGAGAGTCAGGGCTGGAATGCAGGAAGCAAAACTCAGGGCCAGAGGGATCAACAAGCTCCCTTTAACCCCAGCAGGCAGAGGAGCAAACTTTGCATCTGGGAACTTTCCCAGCAAGTCAGTACTTACCTCTCCCAAAGAGGGTGGGAAGAGGTATGTTGTAAGCTCACCAGGCCTGCCTTCTGGCTCACTTCAGCCAGTGTGAAAAGGATGACCCTTTTAAAGTTACAGGGCCATAGCTGCAGGTCATGGGAGCTGATAGGAAGGCCCTGAGCCCTGACAAAATTTGATTTTATGCTGTTTCCCAGAAGGAGAAAGGGCATGCATTCAATAAGCAGCTTATTTTTTGAGTTTTAAATTTTGCTATTCTATATTTTAAGAGTAAGTCATATGCTTAGGTTTTTCTTGTTATGAGAAGTAAACAGTTCTTTATGTGGTCAATATTCTTAGAACCAAGTATGGAGCTGTTCTTGTAAATATTGAGCTTTATGGCTTTAAGAAAAATAAGTGGCCATCCTCATCTGGGTGAGCTAGACGTGGCTCCCACTAGTAAATTTCTCCCTAGTCCAGGGGACCTGAGCAGGGGGCTCTAGAGGCTGCCTGGAGAACTGGCAGGGAGCTGCCGTGACCCAGTGGCTTTGGCAGTTTGGGAAAAGAGGCTGCACTTAAGAGCCTCTCTCTTGACTGGATGTAGCGCTGAGATGCTGGAGCCCAATAATGGACAAGGCATGGATGCCCACATGCCACTTCCAGCTTGAAGATGGAGGAGGCCACACGAAAGAAAAAGAATGGTCTCTGGGAACTGATAGTGACCCTCAGCCCACAGCAAGAAGACAGGACCTCAGTCCGGCAACCATACAGAATGAATTCTGCCAACTACCTGAATAAGCCTGGAAGTGCATTCTTCTCCAGAACCTCCATGTAAGAGCCCAGCCTGGCCAACATTTCATTTTGACCTCATGCACAGTCAAGCCCACCCAGCTTCTAACCTACAGAACTGTGAACTAATACATTGATGTTCTTTAAGCCACAAAGTTAGTAGTAATTTTTTAGGCAGCAATTGAAAACTAATACAGACAGCCTCTTAGCATCAGAGCTGTGGCTTCATCTAAAATCTTTAACAGCCTAGGATTTTGGTTTAACCAGATAAACTATGTGGTAGGGGAAGGAGTGAAGATGAGGTGTAAGATGACAAAAACAGACTAGTTACCCTGGAGTGAAATAATAAGAAATATATGTGTTGGTCTCTTGAAATGGTTCCTGATGCAGAGCTCCTAAACCCATTGTAAAGAGGGGTGATAGGAGAATCTTTTGTTCTAACTTTTAGTCCTTGATTCCAGTGGGTGACACAGAGCTCCTGAGATCTTTGAAATTTTCTGAGTGATAGAAATATATGACACCAAACCCCCAAATCCTTTGAAATTTCCTGGAGTGTCTTTTGTTCTAATGAGGTGACTCTTTCTGGGTTCCTGAATGGGGGATGGTCACCAGAAAGACCAAGCCATAATTAGAAGCTTGGGGTTTTAAGCCCCAACTCTCATTCTCCAGAGAGAGGAGAGGGTCTGTAATGGAGATAGTAATCAGTCATGCCTTTGTGATGAAGCCTCATTAAAATCCCAATAGTACTGGGTTCAGAGAACTTCAGGGTTGGTGAACACATCCACATTCCAGGAGCACAGCAGCCCAATCCACCTGCTGACCATTGGCTGCTGTGCTCCTGAGGAGCTCAATGTATCCTTTACCCAAGTCCTTATGCTTCCTCAAGGCATTCTGGGCACAGCAAAGAAGACACAGGCATTCCCTGCTGGCCTGCCATCTGGTGGGTAACAAAGAGGATACCTTGTCCACAGAGATGGGGTGATGCTGTCCAAAGAAGGTCATTTCCTCAGCTGTGGCCATGAAAGGGAGTCCCTGAATGCAGGCAATGACTTTTTCCCTGCAAGAAAAATCGGGCTACCTCTTTGGATGCACCACCAGCAATTTTAAGAAAATCTTCACTTGTTTGCTTTGTAAGCCTCAGTGTACTAGGTCCCCATGTGATGTCTGTGCCTGTGTAACGCTAGGTCTCTGTGTTACTCACAAACCTAACCAGAGCTTCTCTACTCCCTTGACCCTGCAGTTTCAGACAAAGTGCTTCACCTCTCTTGGAAATATTGAGTCCTTTCAAGAATCTTGAAATATCTTGAAATGAAGGCTACAAAGATAAATTCCTAGCCCTGACTGTAGTCTTGTTATCAATAATCTTGCTGTAAGCGCCACTTTCGAATTTGTGATTTACTCTCTCTGGATCTGAAAACCTGTGATTATAAGGCTCTGAAATCATTGCTTAAATTATATTCCCCATATCGTCAACTTGAGAAGCTCCATACTGGGAGGCTGAACTATTCTTCTCAACATTTCAACACTCTGTCATTACTGCAACTTCCAGTTGGTCAATATCGGGTGAACCAAGGCAACACTTCTTGCATTCTTTACAGAAATCAAAAAAGGAATAGAAACATTCAATCAATAATACTTTCTTCTTGGAAACCTCATGATGCAGGATTTGCCTGACATAAAGCTGCCCTTCAGTACAGAGAGAGAAGAAGGTTCCTACCCCAGGGTTCAGTTGATTGTCCACTGGTTAAACTACTGGAGGGCTTGGCCCAGCTGGCACAGAGAACAGGCTTTTACATTCCATCTTAGTTTCTTTTACATAATTAATTCTTGGTCAGTTCCAATTCAACTGGTCTATTACTTCGTACAACTGTCCCAAATTCTTGTTGGCCAGATCCACGCCTTTCCATAACAACAGGATCAGCTCCTTTTCATGGGAGCCCAGCCTGGTCCCGGTGGCCCCAGCAGTGATCCCAAAAGCGTCACCAAGTAATCCGGAGATGCTGTCATGACAATAGATGGGGAGAGAAGTGCCATCGAGAGATGGTGAGATGGGGAGGAAGTGAAAACGGGATAACCTGTGCTAAAATCCTCTTCGGAGAGAAAAAGAAAGTGTGTGCACCCCTCTCCACCTTCCACGTAGTCCCTGGAATCAAAAGGGGTAACCAACACCCCAAGGCCGCATCTGACCGGTGTCCACACTCCGGGCAGGAGGCGTGCATGCCGACCTCTGAGGGCCTCCCCAGTTCTCTCTGAGCAGGTGGCCACGCCGCTGGGCCGGCGACCCCTCCAGCTGCTGGAGCGCCAACCTCCACGGGTGTGCTCAGGCTCCCAGGCCCTGCGGCTACATCTTCGAAGCGGCTTTGGTGACGCTGCTTTCTTCTCAGTGCTGGTCAACGAGCTCCTGGAAGCCAGTGAGACACCTGGATTGGGGGGTCGTTTTGCTGGCGACCCCCGCGGCGGGCCCTTACAGCCTACCCATCCTCAACAGTCGGCCGCACATGATGGGCAGCGGGCGGGGGTCTCCAGGGAAGATAGGCCTTCTCATCCAACCTGGGTGTCATGTTCCTCGCGGCTAGGGCGGAGTCAAAACCCTGCGCCTCCTGGCCTGCCTGAGCGTCACGCCCCTGATCTTGGGCGGCAGCCGGCCTAGCCCGAGGAGCTCTGCCGGCCTAGCCTGAGGAGCTCTGCCGGCGGACTCGCCTGGGCTGCTGACACTGTGCACGCACCCGCGCGTGGTCTGCCCGCAGCACTTGGGATTCTTGCCGGAGCTTGCGCTAACCCCCAGGACCTGGCGGGGCCCCGGGGAGCCGAGAGCGGAGAAAGAGTGGGCTCCCGGGTCAGCTCCAGGAGAGAGGCCAGGCAAAACCGTCGCTGGGCAAGCGCAGGCACTCCCCGGGCCTAGGCCCCTCGCAGGCTGATACAGAAGCCCCGTCGGCCCAGGAGGCAAAGCCGGACGCCCCTGGGACGCAGCCCTGGGAGGACCCCCGGAGGGCCTCCACGGGGTGGTCAGCGGCAAGAAGGCTGGTGTCCAGGAGGCCCCAGGGTCTGCGGTGGCTCCACATTTCCCGGCCGAGTCCGCAAGCCCCAAGCTTCCGGGATGGAGACGCTGGTCCCCCCTGTGGGGGGACCACAGCCCCCGGGCCCGGGGTGGCGGCCACGCCCAAACTGGAAAGCAGGCGGGCCCGTACCTGGGCCCTGCGGGGACCACGGCGCCGGCCAGGAAGAGGAAACGCCGAGGCTGCTGTCGGCTGCCTGCAGCCCCGGCCCGCGCGCCCTTGTCCGCCCTCATCCCGCGGCTACGGTTGCTGTGCCTGGGGCGGGGCGGAGAGCTGAGGCGGAGGCCTCTCCAGCGGAGGCCTGGCCTTCGCTGCCCACCGGCTCGGTTCCTCGCGCTCCACCGCGTAGACGAGGCCCTGTCCCTCTCTGGGAGAGAGGAGGGGCTGAGCTTCCGCTGCGCAGCCTCCCGCCCGACGGAGACCAGTTCCTGGTGTCGCTCCCACGTGTCTAAGCGCCCCGAGGCCATGGCAGCGGCACCGGCTTCCCGGCAGCTCCAAGGACTGTAGTGCCAGGTCCCGGGGGGCGGTCCCAGGGCGGGCGGGAGGGAGCTCCGGTGGCTGAGGTGACGCCGTCCAGTCGGTTGGCGGCTCCCGGCACACTTTGTTGGACTCGGACCCTCTGCTCACCGGTCCCTGCAGTGCGGACTCAGATGAGAACTTGGAAGGCTTGGGGGCCAAGTTCCTCCCTCGCTGTTCACCCCGCTGCATCTGCATGGTGGAACCCGAGATGCTGTGCCCCGAGGAGGCCCGGCGGGACAGAGGTTCTCAGCAGGACCCGGAGTCCCTGGCCCTCCCCAACGCTGGCAGCGCGGCCCTCAAAGCCACCACGGTGACGCTGCCCAAACTCGGCCAACTCTGTGCACGGAGGGAGCCCAGTGCCAAGGGCGGCCGGGGGCTCCTGTCCTGAAGGTCCTTAGTCCCCAAGACGTCTGCTCTAGGCCTGTCCACTTCAGCCCGCCTACCTGCCCGTAGGTCCAGCGCAACTGCTCAGCTAGTCAGCAATGACCTAGGCCAGCTTAAGAAAGAGGGCAGGCGGCCGGTCCTGGATGCTCCACTGGCCGGCAAGCGGCAGTGGGACCGTGACCTCCAGGTGACTCTGATCTCGCCTTCGATTCTGTGACAGTGCGCTGTGGTCCAAGAGACACACGACCCACAGAACATCATGGTGCTGGGCAGTAACACATGGTATCGGTGCAGGGCGAGGCCTTCCCCACCCTCAAGGTGGAGTTCCAACCCCGATGCAGACACCCACCCCCTCCACCCAGAATCTGTCGCTGTCTTGAGATTCACGTGTCAGAAATAAAGCAAATGCTCTAAAAAAAACAACAAAAACCCCCCACAGAAAACAAACCAAAAAAACCCACGCAGAGTACCACCCCTCTTCCCAATGTCCCCCAATGTCCATGTATTCTGTGAATGTTACCCTACATGGCAAGAGGGACTTTGAAGGTATAATTAAGGTTATGCGGAAATTATCCTAGATTGTTAGAATGAATTCAATCTAGTAAAAATGGAGAAACTTTGAGACACCATGGAAAATGTGACATCACAGGGAAAAAGTCTAGAGCCTCCAGAAAGGAGTGCAACCTGCTAACCACTTTATTTTAACTCAATGAGACCCATATCACATTTCTGACGAATAGAACTGGAAATTTACAACGTTTAGTTGCTTTAAACCATGAAGTTTGTGGGAATTTATTACAGCAGCACTAGATATAATTTGGTCATGGTCATTAGCATCTGGAGCAAGACTGAATTTGAAATCTAATGCAATGGATGTACTTGAGAAACAGTAAACTATACTGTATGTTGGCAAGTAAAGGTGTCTGACTAATATTGCACAGAAAAGTGGAAGGCACGCCATGAGCATTTGTTTTTGTTTCTGTTTTGCTGTTTTTCTTTTACTATGCAATATCTAAATATTTTGGATATAACCAAGAAAAGTTGGATATGGGGCCTGGCTTTCAGGTTTAGAATATTAAATGAGGACAACAGGCCTCTTCTCTGACTCATTTTGGAATAAGTAGGAACATAGGAAGTGGAAGCTAAGAGATGTGGTGGTGAATGTTCTGGAACATCTAGATCCTGTGGCATGGCAACAAATTTCTAGTAGGTGGAGTCGCCCTAACAGATTCTTTGGTTTATGGGGTTTTCTTTAATTTGTGCCCCATTCCATTTCTGTAGTTGGTTAGCTAGATAATATATTTTCTGGGCCTCCTGATAACTGTCCAGTATTTTTTTTTCAGCAGAAATGATGTAAGTTGTATTATATTATTTGGTATTAAGAATAGTAAATGGACATTTACTCCCTGATCCTAACACAACCCCCTGGCCCCAAATCCAGGAGTGAGCCTTAACTGGCTTTTATCAGTTCCTACATCCAAGAGGTACTATGGTGGTTGGGGAGTGTGGTCAAAATGGGTCCATCAACAAATGAGGCAGCTTCTCCTATGGCATTTTATTTGCTTTAGGGCTTTGCTACCTAGTGCCATAATACTCTGAAATAGTGATTTTTTTAGAAAAAAAACAAAACATAAAAAGTCCATCATTCAAAACAAGAAATGGAAAGTCTATAACTTTATTTTGGAGTCAGAAAATCCTAGATTTTTATTGCTCAGTATCTGGGTATTATAACAAACACCAAAAAATGTGTGTGTGTGTGTGTGTGTATGTTTTGTCCTAAATAGTGACATAGGTAAATGGAAAAATTAAGCTTGAAATAGGTATAGGGAGCAAAGGGGATATTTACCTTTAAACAGGATGGGAGCAGGATGCATTATGTCTTGAAATACCAAGATTCTTACCGCAGTAAATAGAAAAGAAAAGAATACATTGTAAAACAAAAAGAAAAAATTATTTTTAAAGACATAAGAAATGAAAGGAAGCAACAAGGACCAGATGCTCTAAAATTCCAAAGATAGAAATGAAATCTTTGCCAGTATTTCATGTCCTCTGGGAATGTGCCATATCTTGGCACAAGTTGTGTTTCTACTGGCCCTGATGAACAGACTTTATAGGGGAGTAAAGAAATGGCAGAAATTTTGACTATCTCATGGTGCTGAGATCACAGACTGGAAACTAGAAATTCTGGTTATGCATTTATTTGAAACAAATCACGCCAAATTTAGGCTTAAACTTAGACTTAAAACAACAATCACATTATTTTCTCTTATAGTTTCCATGGGACAAGAATTTTGGAAAGTTATCAGCGAGGTGATTCTGGCCTAGAGTCTCCCAAGTGGTTGTAGTCAGATGTGACTGGAGCTGGAATAGCGGATGGATAGAATAGCTGAGTCCTAGATGCATCGCTCACTCTCTCTCCACATAATCTCCATGAAACAGTTTGGGCTCCCTCATGGATTGGTGGCCTCAGGGCAGTTGAACTGTTAATATGGCAGCTGAAGGCTAAATGAGTGGGAGAATTCCAGTGACAAAGGCTGAAGCTGAATCACTTTTTAGGAGCTAGCCTAGGAAGTCATGCTGTGTTGCTTCCATCCTACTTTATTGGTTGAAACAAAATCCTGCCCAATTTCAAGGGGAGGGGACAGGCATCCCACGCTTCAATGGAAAAATTGTCAAAGTCCCATTGTATAAAGAACGTGTAGCATGGAAGATATTGTGGCATCTTAGGGAAATACAACCTGCTCCCAACCAGACATAAGGTGACTTTTCAATGTGAGGCATTTTCTGTATTCTGAGTCAATGGTGAAGAGTCAGGAACTAGGCCAGAAATGTAGGGTGAATTCTCCCATAATTTTCCAATGTGTGGGAAACAAGTCTAGCTGGAAAGAAGGGTTCTGCAACAAAGCCAAAAGGGGTCTCCCCTCAATCATTCTGTAGATCATTAATCTGCTTGGAGTGAAGTTAAGAATTTAGCCTCAAACTTTGGAAGGTAGAACTCTCAGGACTAAGGAAAAAGCCTAGAAGGAGTCTATCTTAGTCCGTTTGGGGTGTTCTAACAAGATTGGGTGGCTTATAAACAACAAAAATATATTTCTCCCAGTTCTGGAGGCCAGAAGTCTAGGATCAGGTGTCAGTGTGGTTGGTTTTGTGAAGGCCTTCCTCCAGGTTGCAGACTGCTAACTTATTGCTGTGTCCTCACACAGTGGCAGGGTCAAGCCAGCTCCCTGGAGTCTCTTTAGTAATGATACTAACCCCACTCATGAAGGGTCCCTCTCGTGACCTAGTCACCTTCTAAAGGCCTCACCTCCTAATACCATCACCTTGGACAGTACGTTTTTCACTTATGAATGTGGGTGGGGGAGTCATAGCAGAACCCATGTGTGGATTTGGGGAAACAGCAGTGCTCTGAGTCTAACCTGTAGACACGCCCCCTGACCCTGCTCAGTGCCCTGTTAGATTGCTCTGATTGGCCCTCACCCCATCTGCCCAACCCAAGGAAGTGATGGCTTGCTGTGATAATAGATCAAAAGGAAAATGAACACTTGATCAGGTACAATCAATCTACCCCCTCAAACAGTGGTCAACTTAGAAAGGGACAAATAGATATCTTTGCATGTTATAAAAATTCTTTTCCCTTGCACTCATGGTTTTGGACAAAAAATCTCATTTCCAATAAGTGTCAATTGAAAATAGGGGAAGCTATGGGAACATGTGGATTTGGGACAGTAAAAGAAGAGAGACAGTTCTAGTTCCTGGTGAGGAAATACCTTCTGGAGTGACAGGAGAGTGAGGGGGTATTGATGGTCTTTGTCTTTTGCAATCATCCCTGGAATCTTACCCATGAAGGAGAACACCCTTGTGAAGCTCTCACCAACCATCACAAGCTCCTTAAATTTAACTGATTGCTTGGTCTGCCATCTCTAACCAGACAACTTTGACCACAGTTAATCACTATTTTCCTTAATCTGACATGGACATTGGAGACAGCAAGAGATGACCTCAGACTCTGCATATCCCATGAAGGAATACTTGTCAACACCTCCATTTGTATTTCTCGCCCTATTCCCATAGCCAACTATCAGACGTTCTGTGTGGAGGGAGAATACCACATTGCTGGTGATGTGGACAAACAGGTTGTAATGAAAGCAGTGAGGCAGTCATTCCAAAAACAAGGGCTAGATTCAGTCATTTTAGCTGAAAAGGGAGCTATGAGCCTATGAGGTTTACCATCTGAGTGGAGAGGCACATTGGAGGCACCATCAACGCCTCCTGATTGATATAGGTCCAGTGTGCTGGTCCCCAACAATTGTCAATATTTTCTTCCCAGTGAAACCATGTGCACTCTTGGGACTTTGGAACCAGGTATTAACTTGTTTCCTTACCCCAAACATGGTGACTTGCACCTTAAGGGTTGTCGTATGAGACTTGCATGTACTTGAGGAAACATCACCAATAGATCATGCATTTGAATGTCTGCAAAATGAAGTGAAGCTATTTTGGTTTCTCAGGGAAGACTCTGGAAGAATGTGTGTGTGTAAACATCAATCTCTCCCTTCCATATTCTCCAAAACCAAGTTCTTAAAAATAATTACTTGGAGTTTTAAACACGTTTCCCATAGAAATAATGTTATTAAAAATAACAGCAAAAAGCAAGACATGTATCTATTGATTTAACTGTGTCTGTAACTAATGGCTGGCAACTTGGTTTCTGAGGTCAAAGGGTCCTGTGGCTCAAGGGAAAGGAAGAGTTGGAAACTGATCTGGTCAGCACTGTGGTCCAGGGCTAGCCACTGAAAACAATTCAAATATCTACAACTCATCTTTGGCACTCAGAAAACAGGACTATAGGGGGGTAAGGTGCTTAACTTGGGCATAAAATTTAAGAAGGTGCCCCCCCCAAAATCCTCAGGAACCAAAAACATAATTTAATGTGTTATTTTTATTTAAAAAGTACATCATATTGACAAAGCAATACCAGTGGACTGGACACTGGTTTTCATAATGAAATTTATTGGGATTGGGACACCCTCCTAACTAAATTTATGCATTTCTTTCTCATTTCCTGGCAAACAGACTCTCTAAATTTCAGCCTCTTACATTGCTTTATTATATCTACTGGACACAGTTAATTTAGGGGTATGATGGTTGAGGAAGGAACTGTTTAAAGATGTGTGCACGCACCTGAATGTCTTGTTCTTAGGATTTGACAGTATATCAAAGTGAAGTACACAGTTTATGGCATTGTCCTCTGGGCCCACACAACTGGGTAGGAGTATTTGGATTTAAACAGATAGGGAAGTCAGCCCCAACTTTGAGTCTGTTCCTGGTTCAATACTTGGAATCAATCTTTCAGGTTTTTAATACCTCTGGCTCCTATTTTAGAACTCACATATTTTCTGAAAACTGGGGTTCACATGTGAGTTGTTGCTTTGTTTTCACAGCATTTATCATGACAAAGGCAGCAGCAACATCTCTGACATGAGGAGTGAGGGAGAAGACAGGATATGAATCATGGTTGGGGATGAGGATTTGTAATTTAGGAGTTTATTTGGGTAAAAGGCCCATATACAACACCTATTTCTACTGTGACCCAATGGAGCTGAAAGAGTGTGAATTATTTGATGGAAATCCACATTGGTGTTACTTATGTAGACAATTCGGTAATTACTGGTATGCTGTATAGCATTTCCATTATAAACTAACATTTCCTCTATGGGTAATGACACAGACAGGAAATCTCATGAAATGCTGCTTGGTAAACAAAAATGAGAGGCCTAACATTTTTCTGCTACTAAAGGTTTGTTACCTTCAATACTAAAAGAGTAACTATATTAATATTAGTGAAATAATATCCTTATGAGTCCTTGTTGTTAAAATTGTAGGGCCCCACACATTCTTATTCAGATTATTATATTTATATTGGATTGTAAAATAACCATCCAGGAGACAAGTGGTAAAACTATTTTTAAAGTGCAGAGACTTATATTGCATATCAGGTGATAATTTTTAGGGAGAAAAAATCAAATTCTATCTTCTATGCAGCAGGATGGTATTTTATGATAATAGAAGACTCTTGCAAACAAGTCTTGGTGTAGTTTTTAAAATTAGACCCTTCTCTACTCCTGAACATCACTTTTATAAATGATCCATCAATGGCTGCTGCCAACATCCTCTCTCCCCACTTATCTTATTTTCCCCTTCTCATTTTGTTTTGATTCTGGAAGCTAATAATGTTTATAAGAACTGGAGGGACTTCCCTGGTGGTGCAGTAGGTTAAGAATCCACCTGCCAATGCAGGGGACACGGGTTCGAGCCCTGGTCTGGGAAGATCCCACATGCCGCGGAGCAACTAAGCCCATGAGCCACAATTACTGAGCCTGCACTCTGGAGCCCGTGAGCCACAACTACTGAGCCCAAGTGCCACAACTACTGCAGCCCGCAAGCCTAGAGCTCATGCTCTGCAAGAGAAGCCACCACAATGAGAAGCCTGTGCACTGCAACGAAGAGTAGCCCCGCTCGCTGCAACTAGAGAAAGCCCACGCGCAGCAACAAAGACCCAATGCAGCCTAATAAATAAATAAATAAATAAATTTAAAAAGAACTGGAGATGCTGCAATTCTTAGAAGCTGACATGTCTGGAGCACCAACCAACACACTGCATGTCCTTGTATTGCAGCATGTTCCCCACCCTACTCCTGGGGCAAGAAGAGTGATTCTCCATCTTTATTTATGGCCTAGAAACTTAAAAAAAAAAAAAAAAAAAAAAACCAATTCTAGAAAACAGAGAATGATTCATGAAGAGGGAGAAGAGCCCCAGTTGGAGAAGTAGAAGTACTACATGTTCCCAGAAACTAGAAATCTGTACCAGAATAAATATGACACTATTATATAAGTATTTGTAATTAGAAAATATGAAAGAAGAGGAATAATAACCATATATACAAATGAAACTGTCAGTAAGATAACATGAAGTACTGTCTGGGAAATTCATCCAAGTCTACCTGAGTTATTGTGGGAGTAGTTCACAGAGAAGTGCAAATGTGGCTTCTTCTTAAGAGGAGTGGGAGGAAGAAACCAAGACTAAGAGAGTGAGAAACTCAGGCAGTGAGACCGAACAGCCAGGCTGGGACCAGCAGCATTAGCCTCATTTATGGAGTTGGATCTGTTACAGATATGAGTCAGTCTATCACACCCCAGCACCTTCCTCCTGGAGCAGTGTTTTCCCCTATCATCAGAATGTCCCTTAAACTTAGACCAGGGCTCTGAGCTGTGTATGTGTGTGTGTGTGCATGTGTGTGTTTCTTTGCAGAAATAGGTATGGACTCACTATTATTTGGACAATAAGAAGACAGGAATCTTTCCTAGCTCACTTGGCTACAGTGAAGATAGGTATTATGAGGTGGCCTGAACCAGCGAGAATTTTTTCTTGTCCTGTGGAAGGAAAGTTAAGGCAGGGTTAGTAAGACATGTGATTCTGACTCCATGTAAGAAAACACTCAGTATACAAATCATCTATCTCATTTAACAAATCAACAATTAGTGGTTGAGGGTCTACTATGTCCCAGGCATTTGACAAAGTCCCTGGGGATTTGATAAAAGGCAACAAAAACAAACAAAAATTCATGCCTGGAAAGAACTTCCATTCTCATGGGGGAAAAAAGTGTCTTCAGGAGTTCTTACATAGATAAAATTATTTGTAATTGAAAAATATTCATTGAAAATTCTTTTAGAGTAAGGTATAGTGCAGATATATCCAAGTTCTGTGAACAGAGAGAGAGAAAGGAAAGGGAAATGAGATAGATTTTGCAGAAGACTGTCTGCTTTGTTACACTTAAGACTCCTTCAATATTGAATAAAGTACAATAATCATGAAATGTTTATATGTGTGCAGACTTGTCATGAAAACCAATGACAAAACCAAGCTTTGGATCTGGATAACACACACACACACGAAATCTGAGACAACCTTTGGACAGGTAGCAAACACCAGGAGGGGAAAGGCTCTACCTGTGGACACAGTAGCGTCAGCACAGAGCCTCTCCCTGATAAGGTGTGCTTACTATGGCCAGATTAGGTCAACTCTCCTTCAGCCATTCTACCTGGAGCTCCCCTTCCCCCCTCCCCACCTAGTTCTTTCTGCAGTAATTCCTCAAACAGATTAAAACATTGAGAGCAAAGCTTTTTATCCCGTTTTGGACAGACACTTAGGAACTTTTGAGCACACTTAGGAACTTTTGAGCTAAATCTCTACAACTTTACAATTTGTGCAAATGTTATTCCCAAATATTAAGTCTTACATAAAAGCAAGTTCCAGCTTGCTTTTACTTATACAAATTATAGAAATTTAAAAGTAGTTTCTGTTAACTAAATAGCACAGGTGAGAATTCATCTTCTGATGGAGACAAACATGATAGTTTTTGAAACAAGGCAAAGTGTTAGGTTTTATACATAAGTTCATAGCCTTTCAAAGTCATTAAAAAATATTTTCTCACTCCGTAAAGAGTTTTATTTTATTTCAGTGATTATTTTATTATTTATTTCTTTAATTATCCCTGTCATTAGACCTGAATGTGTCTTTATAATAAATACACATTTTCTGACTTTATTCTCAGAAATCTGATTCTGAAAGCCTAGGATTGGATCTATCAACACACTTCCCAAGTAACTCTGATGTAGTTGGTTTAAGTAACACACTTTAAAGTATACTGAAATCCTGATGGTTCACTTACAGTCATAGGTAAGCGTATTATAGTGCCCTTTCCACCAATTATACTACAGTCGGCTTTCTTTTATTCTCAAACCACTGAAATTAATAATCTTCTTTCTGAAGACATTATGAAATAACAATTATTAAGCCTGAATTTTCTTACAAAAGTTAAAAAATTAAAAACCACAAATAAAATTTGCAAGTGGTTTTATTTGTTAGTACAAGTTTTTGTTTTAAAAAAATATATGAACTCATTTTGCTAGCAAAGCTGTAAATGATCTTCGACATTCCTCCATATGAAAATTTAAAATCAGAAAACTTCACTAGAACTGGATCTATATCTTATTAAATTTAAAGCAAATGCTATAAATAACTCTAAGTCATGTAAGTAGGGCAAATAAATGTACCTTTAATGAAGGAAGAATTTGACTTGTAGAGGTAGAAATAAATCTCAAATTTAATCCTATTATTTTGGAAAGTGCAAAATGATTAAATTAGATCAGTCTACTATAAAAATGTTTAAATATTCACACAAAAAATGGTGAATTACAAGGAGAACAAAGACATTATATTTTGGAAGTCCTGGAATAAATCATATTTATTTGTTTATATGTATTATCTGTCAGTAGTTCTGTAAATAATTTAAAAACATTTCTTCCTCTATTGTTGTTTATGAATACTATAAAGATCCCTTTGGCCTGAGGTATAAATGCACTATTCTCTTTTGGGGAAATTGGTGAAGTTTACATTTTATAGTCCTAAGGTTGGAAAGGGCATTAGAAGACATCTGATCTAAAGTTCCTTTGATGTTTCAATCCTTTCTCACTACCTTTGGGAGAATAAAGCCCAGTCTCATTATGGATTCAAACCATAAGAGTAACTCCACTGATGGATGAGTAACTCGACACTTCCTGATGGAAACTACTTCATCTTTTAACATTGCTGAAGTTTAGGCTGTTATTATTTTCTTTTTTATTTATGTTTACTCATATTGTGCTAAGATCTAGTTCTCTTTAGGACTTTTTCCTTGGGTCCAGACATTATCATCTGGGAAATATAGAAAAATTTCTTATACCTATTACCCTTGAAATGAGATCAAAGTTTTGAAAACAGCAGTAATACTCTACTTCTTCTCTCCAGTTTCTCATTTCAAGATGATTAGGTTCTTGTAATATTTTAATATATAAGGTACCTCCAACTTCACTGAATAATAAATTTCAAATTGCCAGAATCCCTCTTAAGGTGTCATTTTATAATTCCAGAATTGTAACTTGTTAAACACAATCGAATATAAGCAAGTCTGTCAGTGATATTTTAAAGTTAATAAGTCAATTGTCCTTTCAAATATGGCAAACACATGAAGAGTATTTTAATACACAAAGAGTTTCTAGAGAATTCATCTTTGAACTGTGAAAAGGATCTAGACTTCCCTTATTTTTTAAAACTCCTTACAACTGATAAAGTATATAGATAATTAATTTTCAGAAATATATATAATTAATATATAATTATGTTTATTATATATAATAATAATTATGTATAAAATAATAATATATAATATTTTAATAATATTGTTAATATATATTAAATATTATATAATATACACTATAATCATATTAATTTAAAATATCACATATATAAAGTAGCACTAATTACTACTAATAATTAGTAATTGTATTATTACTAATAATAATTGTTAGTATTACTAGCAACACTAATTATGATACTAATTATAATTATTATTTATATTTTTAAAATATTATACATTTTAATAAATATTATATTACCTACATAATATATAAGATGTATAGAATATATTATTATATATTATAATTATATTATATATGATTTTATATTAAATATATATTTCTAAATATAAATTATATAGAATTTAATATTATATATAATTTATATAAAATCCTGTATGTTATATTTATATATTATAATTATATTATATATGATTTTATATTAAATATATATTTCTAAATATAAATTATATAGAATTTAATATTATATATAATTTATATAAAATCCTGTATGTTATATTTATATATTATAATTATATTATATATGATTTTATATTAAATATATATTTCTAAATATAAATTATATAGAATTTAATATTATATATAATTTATATAAAATCCTGTATGTTATATTTATATATTATAATTATATTATATATGATTTTATATTAAATATATATTTCTAAATATAAATTATATAGAATTTAATATTATATATAATTTATATAAAATCCTGTATGTTATATTTATATATTATAATTATATTATATATGATTTTATATTAAATATATATTTCTAAATATAAATTATATAGAATTTAATATTATATATAATTTATATAAAATCCTGTATGTTATATTTATATATTATAATTATATTATATATGATTTTATATTAAATATATATTTCTAAATATAAATTATATAGAATTTAATATTATATATAATTTATATAAAATCCTGTATGTTATATTTATATATTATAATTATATTATATATGATTTTATATTAAATATATATTTCTAAATATAAATTATATAGAATTTAATATTATATATAATTTATATAAAATCCTGTATGTTATATTTATATATTATAATTATATTATATATGATTTTATATTAAATATATATTTCTAAATATAAATTATATAGAATTTAATATTATATATAATTTATATAAAATCCTGTATGTTATATTTATATATTATAATTATATTATATATGATTTTATATTAAATATATATTTCTAAATATAAATTATATAGAATTTAATATTATATATAATTTATATAAAATCCTGTATGTTATATTTATATATTATAATTATATTATATATGATTTTATATTAAATATATATTTCTAAATATAAATTATATAGAATTTAATATTATATATAATTTATATAAAATCCTGTATGTTATATTTATATATTATAATTATATTATATATGATTTTATATTAAATATATATTTCTAAATATAAATTATATAGAATTTAATATTATATATAATTTATATAAAATCCTGTATGTTATATTTATATATTATAATTATATTAATTGTTATATATAAAATATGTATAATTATATATAGTTTATATAAATGGTATATATCATATAATATATAATAGTATATATAATTCAATATATATTATTATTTGATAATATAATATATCATATATAATTTAATATTTTATATATGATATATAGTAAATGGGATAATACATATTATTATATAAAATAATTATATTAATATTATATCATTATGTTAATTACTGTAAAATAATTATATTTATATTATATTAGAATATAACATATTATATGAAATATATTGTTATATTATTGTTAATAAAAGTCAATATTCCAATTATTATATTATATAGATATGATATGATAACATAATATATGTTATATAATATAAAATATATAGTATAATAGATAATATATTATATGTAATAAATATATATTAGAGTATTTTAAATCCTAAAAATATTTTTCTTATAATTCTTAAATTTCTAGATCTGTGTTCATACTACCTCCACCAAGCCTAACTCCAGGGACACTCATTTCATTGAATTAAGGGACAAGAATGAGTAATTTGTTAAAAAATTAGAATTATAAGGGAGATAAGGTGAAAGACTCAGGCCCAAATATTATGTCAATGGAATGAATAGTGGCGACTGAAAAGGGACATACTTTTTATCTGCGAGAGATGGGACAGAAAGGGGGAAGGTAGATTTTGGAGTAAAGAGGAAGACTATACAGGAATTTTAGGTCAAATGACTTGAATTTTCATTAAAATTATAGTAACTACAATACCTTCCACCAGTTAGGGTGACACCTGCTTGGTTAGAGATCTGAGGAAGTAAAGATGATCTAGCTAACAGCTATGGTAAATGCAACACAGAGGCCATAACAGTTGTGTAAAAATAATTGTCAGCAACAGTGAATCCCTAGAGAAGACAAATCTGTACTGGGCATCTTTTATGCTGTGACAAGTTATCCCCAGCAAGTCATAGTATCTTAAATGAAGGGGAAATGGAGGAAATTGAGATATTCTAGAGATGGAAATAATTTTATCTAAATTGTTTGAAACCATTTTCATGAATTTTACCACAATATATTTTTAGGATTTCTGGTCTAGACAAGATGATACAGACTCATTTCTCTGTTCTTCTCCCCACTAACTACAATAATTTCTGGAAATATCAGAAGAGGCAACCATTAGGGAACTCGGAAACACTGTGTATTTGTCAGCCATAGTTCTCAAAAGAAACAGAACAAAGGGGATGTATGTATATACATGATATATTGAGAAAACAATTATGGAGACTGAGAAGTTCCAGAATCTTCTGTCCTGACCTTCACTTAGGAGATCCAGTGGTGTATTTGAGTCTGCATCTTAATTCCTGAGAACACGGGAACTGATAATATAGATTCCAGTTCTGGTCTGAAGGTCTAAGAAGCAGGAGCACGGAAGGCAGGATTAAACTCATGTCTCAGCCCAACAATCAGGCAGAATTCTTCCTTCCTCCACATCTGTGTTCCATTCAGTCCCTCAACATATTGGATGATCCTCACCCACACAGGGGAGGACACACTGCTTTTCTTAGTCACTAAGAGTTTGCTAACATAACTAAATGTCTAGGATACAATTTAATTTAAAAAATCACCCTTCATACTGAGAACTATGAAAATCATAACTTCAATAGGAAGTGATAATAAACTGATATCCACACCAAGCAGTGTCATCTATTGGAATTATAGGACAAGATTTTAAAGCAGCTATCAAAAATCTTTCAATAATTAACAATTATTTTGAAATAATTGCAAACTAGAAAATTTTAGTAAAGAAATCAAAATTATTAAAAAAACTAAATGAAAATTTTAGAAAGAAAAAATACAATAAAAAAATTTAAAAACTTGCTGAATAGACTCAATAATAAACTGGGTGTGATAGATGACAGAATCAGTGAACTTGAGGACAGATTAATAGAATTTGTCCAATCTGAACAGAAAGATAATAGAAGAAAAGCCTTAGGGATCTGTGAGACAATAACTCAAGATTGAACGTTTGTATAATCAAAGTTCCAGAAGGAGAGGGGAACAAAAGGAGGCTTAAAGAATATTCAAGGAAGTAATGACTGATAATGTATCAAATTTGATGAAAACTCAAATCTGTAGATTCAAGGAGGAACGGAATCCCAAAAAGGATAAATTCAAGGAGATCTACATTGAGACAAATTATAATTGAATTTCTGTAAGTTACAAGTTAACTGTAAATTGCAAACAAAAAGTTTTATATCTAGCATATAATTATATGTTGCTTACAAGAAACTCACTTTAAATTAATTCAATGATACAGGTAAATGGAAAGTGAAAGAATGGAAAAATAAGATATTCCATGCAATCATTAATCAAAAAGAAAGCAGAAGTGGCTATATTAATATTTGGTAGACTTCAGAGAAAATAAGATTATTAGAGAAAAGAGGTATATTATATAATTAATAAAATATTAATCCACCATGAATATATATAATCCTGAGTGTGTATGCACCAAACACAGAGCCTCAAAATTTATGAGACAAAACCTGGTATACATCACAGGACAAATAAACAACTACATAATTAGAATTATAGAATATCAAACCCCTTTCTCAATAATTAATTTAATAACAAAACTGAAAATCACTAAGAGTATAGAATAGTTGAAAAACACAATCAACTAACAAAGTCTAATGGACATGTATTTGAACACTGAACCTAATAAAAGCAGGATACACATTTTTTAAGTACCCAGGGAATATTCAACAAGGTAAGCCAAATCTAGTACCATAAAACAAAACTCAACAAATTTAAAATAATATAAATTATACACGGTGTCTTCTCCACCCTTACTGGAAACTAACTAGAAATAAAAAATGGGAGACAACAAGAATATTTCTAAACATGTGGGAATTAAATAGTGTATTTCTAGGTAATCTGTGTGTCAAAGAGTAAGTCTCAAGGGAAATTTTTAAGTCACGTAAAGTAGAAAGAAAATTAAAAACAACATGTTAAAATATATAGAATGCAGCTCAAGTAGTAATGAGAGAGAAATGTATAGTACTAAAATGCTTACATTAGGAATGAGAAGAAGTTTCAAATAAACAGGTTACCTCAAAAAACTAGAAAAAGTCAAGCAAGATAAATGTAGAAGGAAGAAAATAGCAAAGATAAGAGCAGAAGTCATTGAATATGGAAAACAGAGAAAATGAGTAAAGCAAAAAGTTGGTTCTTTTAAGTCAACAAAACTGATAAACCTGTAGCAAGATTTCAAACAGTATACTTTTACATCTTTAGAAGCAATGGGTTTCCAAAATAATTTGCATTACATTAACCAAATTCAGATCTAGAATGGCATTTGACTCAGAACATGAACACACGTATCTTCTTTGGTTCTTTGAAAAAGTATTGGATGAGTCACCTAAAACATCTCTATAACAAAGTCATCCAAAATATTTTATATGATTTAAATATGTTATTCACATTGGAAATTAAAATCATATGGTAAAATTTGTAGAAGCTTATACTTGCTTTTGGAAGACCTGAATACAATCCATGATCCAAAATGTCAAACTACAAAAAAAAGTCAAAGACATATGTGGTGAAATGTTCAAAAAATTCAGGACACGTTTCTTTTGGAAATGTTTGCTTGATTAGCTTTTCTCATTTATCAGCAATATCAAATATACTTTAGTCTTTTAGGAAGGAATTCTTGCAATACTCATGTTCCATTTGAATTTTCGATTATTCATGTCCATTTATTGTGACAATTATCATTATCATACACAAATCATTCCCTAGCCCTTTCTTTAGCATTTAATTTAACAGAAAGTTAAAATGTATTTTATAATTTTAATTTACTTGATCCAAATAAATACCATGTATATATATATATATATAATTTCTCTGGTAGTGTTTGTATGAAATCTTCAAAAATATATCTCTAGTTATACAGAATCAAAAACAAGATAAGTAAAATAAAAACTATAAGAAAAATGGTAGAAAAATTCAAATTTTGACACATTTACTTTTGAGAAAAAGTAGCACTTTATTCTTCTGGGTAAATAAAAGAGGTAACTACAAACCCAGTGTAATATAATCACATGAGGCAAAGAAGACTGGGATTTGAAATCTGAACAAGTTGCCCTCTGGCCACAAAACTTCACCATTTTTGAGCTGGAAAGAAAGAATGGCTTTTCAGCTTCTACAATTAGGAAACTCCAGCTGAAGTGCTGCATGGCCACACATCCTGGAGCTCCATTTTTCTCCTTCAGTTAACACATTATAAAGAAATAGCTGACAGATTTTCAAAGACAAACTTGTAGTGTGATATTTGTGCTGTCTCTTGCCTATGAATTGCATCATTTTCTGTTTCATACTTTTTCTTTATGTGTTCTGCTGACTGATTTATAATTTATAGAAGATATACATATCTCCACTGATGTTCAGCACCTTGCAGCATTGTCTGTTTTCTGTAAGGAATAATGCTATAAGATGCTTCTGGCGTTCCTGTAAGATTTTTAAAACCCAGAGTTAAAGATAAATATTATTTAATCTGCATTCAATAATACTGTGTTCTTTTGAAAAATGGCTGTTTCTGCAGTTATTGTTTTAATTTGAGCTAGAATATGACCTTCTTAACTCTCTGTAAAACAGAACATGAAAACATATTGGCTTTAACTGAAAATGAAAATTCAGAAACCTCCTTAATAGGATCAATGATTTCTGTAACACAGGTTAAAAATGAAGAGAAAAGTCATGAAGATAATTTTTCTGTGCCTTTGAGTAGTAATGATTTTACCTTCTTACATATCTGTTTACTTTTCTGCCTGTTAGAGTCAGTGTAGAATACCCACCTCATTAATATAAAGAATCTAATAACAATAAGATACATATAATGCTGGGCTCACGATGGAGATCATGACTTGTGTTGTATAACATCCCTTCACATTTCTTTCTAAACTTAGTAAACAAGATAGTGATGTGAAAAACTATAGCAGCTTTCTGTTAAATATTTTTGAACATTAGATCATCTAAGATACGTTTTAGAAAGATGATCTCAGTATAGGAAGAGGGAACTGGTGCTCGGGCTCTGATGTATCAAAATTCTGCTATATTTGTCGTCTTTAACTAACTCATGTTTTGATTACATTGCTGATTAGGTAAGGATACTCTGCTCCACTTAACATTCTTGCCCAAGTGGCAGCTTCCATCAAAATCCCTAAACCATCTCTGACTCCAGGCTGGGTTAACAGCTTATTGAATGCTAGGGAATAATAAACAGCAAATACTTTTTGTTGACTATGCGGCAAACATTACATAACCTAATATTTACATCTCAGAAGTTCCTTTCTATCCTGTGGGATCCCAGGATGTGTCCAGTTTGTGGTAGAAAAGTAGCTTTTCCTGTAGTGTAGAGTAGTGCTGAGCAATGACTGCTGAAAATGGGCTGTATTTCTAAACTTAGCATTTGGATGGGGACATTTGACTAAGGTTCGACTAATAGTGGTTGAGAAGAAAATACATGTACCACTTCTAGTCTGGGCCCATAGGCATCTTCCACACTACTCTCTGTTTTCTCCCAGCCAATACCTCCATCAGTCCATCCATACTTTCCTCTGCTTAGATCCACAGTGCTGCACATTGGCTTGCCCTGCCTTACAGACCAGACATCTTCTTGGATGACTGGTCATTGGAACACGATGAGAGTTTGGTGCAACATTTAACTTAGATCTTGCTCAGTCCTTCTTGAAGATCAACACAAAACCAAAGGTACACAAATGATATCAAGCTTCTGTGATAAAAACTATATACACAAATCTTCACTTCCCATTTTACTAGGAAGATAGTGAAAACATCCGCCTTTTCACTGCCTGTGTACTTGCGATTCTGGATGTGTGTGTGTGTGTGTGTGTGCACATAACCATGAACAGTGTATATATACAGACACATGCATATATGTATTTCATATCATATATGTACAGTATATCATATGTGTGCATCTATATGTATGTATTTCAATGTTAAAATTCAAATAAAATTTTTGGTCAATTATAACATCAATCATTTCAGTCTCCCAACCATACAATTCTTTGTCTTTGCAATCTCTCCTCTAAGGTAAAGTGAAAATTATTTCATCAGGTTTCATATACATTTCTAAGTCTTGGTTTCTGAAGACTATGAGCATAAACAACATAGAAACAAGAAGCTACTCTCATAGCCCCTTTCCTCTCTCCTTCTCTCTCTCTCTCTCACACACACACACACACACACACAGGTGTCTTCAGAGAAAATGCTTTGTTTAAATATAATAGAAAATAATACCAGACCACCAAATATATATATATATACTTACCTTCTTTGAGGCTGAATAACACAACAAAAAACAAATGAAATCAGGGACATTTTGGTTCTGTGATTTGTATTTATGTTACTGAATGGTCCAGGCAAGTGGTTTTTAAAGAATAAGAGGTTTTTGTTTAACAAAACAGTAATCAAACCCCCACATATTTTATAAATCAGAAAACATGTCAGCCATACTGAAAACAAAATGGGAACAGAAGTTTGCTTCCATATTACCATTCTCATGAAGCCTTCAGAATTTTTCTATATGTTTGTTTTGGGGTAGGAGGTTATATTTCTGTGAAATTGAACTCATCAAGACACATAGTTCACCTTCTTCTGAATAATTATTGCCATAATTCAGCATCTCCTGTATAAGGCTAGGGAAGTTTGTTCAGGAGTGTTTATCCTTGAAGGTTTGAAGCAGCTTCATTTCTCCATCACTTCCCTTATTTTTAATATGTCAGAAACAGCCTAACCTTTCCTTTGTTTCATTTTGATGTATGTTATGTACTGAATTTTGTGTTCCCCCAAAATTCATGTGTTGAACCCTGCCTCTTGATGTTATTGCCCTGGAGATGGGGTGTTTGGGAGTCAATTGGGCTTAGTTAAGGTCATGAGGATGGAGCTCCCATTAATGGGATTAGTGCCCTTAAAGAGTGCTAAGGGGATTATTTCCTCTCTGCTTTCCACCTCGTGAGGATATAATGAGAAGTCTGCAGCCTGGAAGAGGCCCTCCCTGGCACCAACCATGCTGGCACCCTGTTCATGGACTTCTAGCCTCCAGAAGTATGAGAAATAAACTTCTGTTGTTTATAAGCCACCCAGTTTATGGGTTCTAAATGTTTTAGTTTTTTGTTTTTAATATGAGAGGTATTAAAGAATGTTTGTAAGCTGCTGGGGAGAGTATAGACTGTATGTCTAGCATAAGTTGTGGACGCAGGATGAAAAGTGGATGACTTTAAAAGTAAAGTCCAAAAGGAGGCAAGCATATTCCATTTTTAAGTTGGGTTGGTCATAGGAACACAAACGGAGTTCTCATTGTTACTAGAGGGAGGATGAAGTACTGGTGTCCAGAGGCATGTGGTTTTGTAGACATAGTAGTAAAAGCATATGGAAGATCTTGTCTTACAGATTTTATTTCACAATTATACAATAAGAGAGGGAAAAGTATGAAATACTGTTTTCAGAGAACTTGGAAGTAAACTGTCTATGGATATATAGTCCAATAATGAAGCATAGCTGAGAACTCACTTGAGATTTTCATCATTATTTTAAAGTTAAGCCATTTAGCAATGTTGACTGTTCTTACCAGACAAATTCAGTTTCAGAGTTCAGGCATAGAGTAGGCAGAAAATAGGGTTTTGCTATTTTTGGAATGTTTAAATGCAATAAAAATTAAAGTGGAAAGAAAGGACAAACAGATTTTTACTGGCTATACGAGAACAATTACAGTGATGTACACTAGACTGTGAGATGAGGAAGGAGATAAGTGCTGTGAGGTGAGTGATGGGTGGTGAAAAGGCAGGAAGGTCAAATGTTTATAGTTCTGTTCTGTTTTAAAGATTAAATATAATTCTACTCTCCAGCTTCTAAGGATATTAGTGGAACTCTCACTTGACTTACTGCCTCACAGTTCCCTGATCCTGCTGGTTTTCTGGTCAGTATGATGTTGGTGACAATGTCAGGGAGTCACCTCTGAGTGCTATTTTGCACAAATCTTACAAATTGCAGTTTCCCTATGGTTATTTTGTCACTCTCAAAACTTCCTCAAATACTAAACAAATACTGTTGAACAGACACATTGCTGACTATTAATTAATTAATTTAGTCCTCTCAATCCATTCTGCTCTGTTAAACTCAGATATATTTTTCTTGCTTACATCTCCCTATATATCTTCTCTCTATTCTCCTTGTTACCATATCATCTGTTCTACCCCCTGAAAGAAATACCCCATCCTTTGATTTTTCATTTTTCTTCCAACTTCCTGTCATTCAACCTACAAACTTTACTATATCTAAATATATTATTTTCTTCAATTTCCTGGAACAAGATGTCCTTCCTTCTGTCTGAGGGAAATTTCATTTCTCTAGGAACTTCTTCCATCAGCTACCTCATCTTCTCTCTTATAGTGCCCCTCACTCCATGAACTTTACTCTTGCATCAATAAACATGGTCAAGTCTTTCTCATTCACCTCTGTCAAAATCCCTTTACTCTTTCCTTCCCATTTTTAACATCTTCAAGTTTCATAAAATATTAATTTCTATACTATAAATTTACGCACCCTTCCTCCACCCCTCCCCCTACTTATTTAGACATCAGCCTAGTACAAGTCTTTTACCTCCATCATTTACTAACACTAATCAATCCAATGAATTTCCTTCCAACTGAAAACCTAATGGGTAATTTTTCATCTCATGTTACTGAAATATTTTGATACAGCTAATACTGTTCATGTCTACTTTAAATGAAATTATCCTTTTATTCTTTAATCTTCATTCAACAGGTTCTTCTTTTAACTTTCTGACATCTATTCTCATCATCCTTTGTGGAGATCAAGTCTCCTCTTTCTTTGGAGCTTTATGGTCCTCTATGTTTGATCCTGACACACTGCTTTTCTCTCTCCACACACATCCTGGCAAACATTTCCACTGAACTTATTTTAACTCCCAAAGACTTTCAAATATATCTCTAGGCATGACCTTCTCCTTGCTCCTGAGACAAAAGGATCTTTGAACAGATCAATCTGAAGGCCTCAGAATCCATAATTTTCTTAATGTGTTAGTTATGATCTATTACATATCTCTGTTAGTAATATAATTATCCAATAACATAAACCAGAAATATTAAGGGTATTCACGAGATCGTGTATCCTTTCTCCAAGTACCAAACATCAAACCTATTCTGACAGAAATGTTTTCTGAATTTTAACGTTTAATTTTTTTACTCTATTCTTATTTTTCTATTTATATTTCCACTGTTCTTGTTCGTATCTTATCAAATCCCTTCCAGAACATTTCAATTGCTATTTTACTAGACTATAAGAAGTTCAACAAGTTTCCATAACGAGAGCAAAGCCAAGCTCTTTAACAGGTAAGTCAGTGGTTCTATAACTCGGCCCCTATTTTTCTCTCTGTGCACATTTCTATTATTTCTACTCCAACGATACTGAACTATATGCTGTTCCCTCACACACTACTTTCCATCCAGTATATCTTTAGTCATGACTCCTAGTTCTTGGAAGGGTCTCCTGAAACTTCTTTTACTTGGCCTACTTCCATTCTTATTACTCAGTTTGAGTAAACTCTTCTCCTGGAAGCCTTTCCTGAAAACCCAGGTATGGCAAATGCTCTACCAACCTCACATAGAAATTTCCACTGATATACATCCCTCATCTTCTTGTAGTTATCATACTTTTCTAGCAAAACCATATTATTTCTATTTTCATTGTTGATATATAGCATAGTACCTGACATTTTGTACCGTAATATCTTATGAAAAACTCCAAACGAACTTTTTGGCCAACCCTATGTTATATGAATTAAAAATCATGTTAAGTCAGCTATATATGACTAATCTTCTAGGACATTTCTGTCAATGGAGCTGTACCCTGTCAGCAGGCAATTACATTATTTCTAATTATGATAATAGCTAATATTTCTTGAATATCTACTATATGACAGACTCTTCTAAGTTTTTCACTTAAATTGTCCCTGAAAAGTATTATTATTATTATCTCTACTGTCTTAGCTGAGAAAATTAGGGCATGAAGAGTCTGAGAGACAGATAACTATGGTCAAAATGTTAGTAAGTGATGGAGATTGATTTCAAAACCTGAGAGTCTGATTCAATACAGTGTTTTGAACCTCTAGCCTATTCTGACATGGTGGGTTTTCACCTTCATCTTTCTGGAGAGAGAGTAAAAGAACATACATTACTTTGATATACTTATTTAGAGGTCAAAGTCAGGTGAATGATAGGTCTAGATCTATCCATACATTTCTATATGTCAATATTGATATTGAAAAATAGAGCTGTATCTCTACATATAGAGTAATGGTGATCTTTAACCTGAATTTGAATACATAGTATCAAGTAATGAGTGTCCAAGAACAAGCATTATGGGTTCAAATGATTATTCAGCGGTGGCATCCCAGCAGACTCGGTATTCAAATGATGTTCTTACATCTCTTTGTTGTTAATACAATGTGTTATCTGGCATAAGCTGTTGTAAGTTATGCATGAGGATAAGCCAGGCAGAGCAATAGGATTCAAGAATGAAAGGTTCAGTGACAAAGAGGAGGATGAGAAAGCAGGTCCAGGGGAATTTAAAAGGAGCTCTGAAAAGGCTCAGGCATGGGAGACCAGGCTTGCATTATACATTGGCACATATGGGAATTCTCACTGCAATACCCCATATCTGGTATAATACTTTCATTATGAGAGTTATTATGTTTTTAAATCGTTTTTTTTTTACAGGGATTCCTTTTGAGCTTCTAGGAACTCAGTTTCCTTTAGGGGAAAAAAATTACTTCCCCCTCTTTCAACAAACATTTTCTGCTACCTGATATACAAAATACTTCAAATTCCTAGGAGCCAAAAGGCAAGATATAGAGCTCAAAGTATTCACATTCAGTTTAGCGTTTAAATTTTTAAAAAATGTTCAGACTCTAATATGTGTCAAGTAAACCTTATGTTCATTCAAAGAGCACATTAGTGCAGTCACAGATCCTAATAATGTCTGTGTATTTCCTAAGCAGAAGCCTGAAAGATTACCTGCTGATAGAAAGTCATAGAGCTCTAAAAACAGGGAGATGCTATGGGGAGAGTTGAAAGGCCATTGCCACCCCACACTTCAGGCTTCCAGCTAAAGATCCCTAGTGTAGTAGATTGGGGAAGTAATATTGGCACTTCCCAGAGATTTCTGAAACTTAGAATTTAGGAGAAATCTCCTCTAGTTCATTCAGGCTGGCTCTGGGAAATGTGAATCCCATAAGGTTTGAATACTCATTTTCTTTGTTTAAAAAATGTGTACAGACTATCAAATTGTTCCTTGATTCAAAGTTTCTTTACTGAAAATACTGTATCACTCTACGTGAGACATTTTTTTTTTTTTTTTTTTGCTTCTAAGGACCATGCTTTAACTTTTATATCTTTTTAGTTCTTTTGGATAGTGTGGAAACAATAAGTAGCCAGCAATGACCATTTTCAGCCATTGTCAAATTCTAGTCCGTCACTCATCTACGGTAGGGATAAGACAGAAAGTCTTATAATTATAAATGTCTGTTTAATTTCATTGCTATGTTGCTTAGCATAACATCCTGTGCATTTTTTAAGTAGTGTATATCATGTGACAGATGTCTTAACAAAACATCCCTCAAGTAGTTATATGCTGCAACTTTTCTTGCTTCGTGAACACCTGCTGTCATACTTTGTAATTTCTGGAGACTTTATCATGAGCACTCCCCCTACTCAGTCACCTTTTACAACAAATAATGATGTTAATAAAGATAACAATGGTTAGAAAGAGGCACCAAATAACCAAGTAAGTGCTTTGTTATGTAAGTACAGGATTTCCATCAGTCTGAAGTGTATATTATGCTATTACTAACATGAGCATACAGAACCTGACAGAGGTTAAGTCTCTTGAGAAAATCACAAATCTATACCCATGAATTCAAACTCCTTCCCATGATCTGTAAATGTACCTGCTTCACTTGACCCCATTATGTTTATCTCATTTTCTTTCACCACTGCTTTAATGATGTAAATGTAACATGCACTCACACTTTTGAATTGAAAACTTCATCATTGTCTATACTTTGAATCACCTACTTCCTTCTTCTCTTTACCTTTCTCTTAAATTTTATATCTTCCAGGAATCTTTAAATGTTCCAGGCTTTCATGATTCTCAAAATCCCAGAACACTTAGCTTATGGTTGCGTAGCAAAAGATTTAAAGAGATGACAAAAAAGAATCATTTTAATTTGCCAGTCAGGCTCAGGGACTGAACTAATCAGAAGAAGGAAGGGTTTAGGAAGACAGGCTTCCAGCAGAGGGCATGCTACCCCAGCCCATGCTCCTTCCTTAGTGCTTGCTCGGCTGCCCTCCACTGGGAAACAAAAGCCAAGAGGAGCAGTGTGCTTCCTGTCAATCCCCCAGTGCTAAAAGAAGAAGGAAAGCAAAAGGATCTACAGAAACAACCTTGGACTGCAGTGAGATACTGTCAGGCCTGAGTTATTTAACTGGTTAAGATCATTTTGGTCAAGGTTTTCTGTAGGCTCTAGGGTACAAAAGAAATGAAAATGCAGCCTTGGGACTTCAGCACAGGTGCCAACACATAAAGACAGTGATACTGGATCAAGAGCATTCGGGAGAACAGTAGCCCAGGAGCAGCATCAAGCTTGGCAGTCACAGTGTCTTTGCAGTGCAGCATTTGTCCTTGGAGGTGGCAGCATCAGGGCAGGAGGCATCCGAACGCCATCCTGAAGCTGCTGCCCTCCACCTAAACTCCGGGAACCAAGACCCTGGGGATGCCTAGGATTCTGAATTTACCACTCTCATCCCCAGGCTTTTGGAGGTGGAGTTTGGACTAGACTAGGTCTAGCTGATACTATGCTATAATAGAAAAGATCTATTGCTATTTTCTACCTCAACTTCACCTTCAGCCTGACGGAGCCTGACAGAAAACAGAACAAGGCGTGTTCCTGCTGCTGATGAGGTTTATACACATTTTGAATATATTTATGCATCCAATTACATAACTTTTGTAAATTTTGTGGGAATCATAACCATATTTAATTTATTTACTCTATAATCATTCATTGAAGTCCTACTATGGAGGCACTAGGTACACCATGGCTATGTTTCCTGTCTTTATTGAGCTTAAAATCTGGAGAAGAATCGGAGAGTAAGTACATAAACAAACAGGACAATGTAGAATCACAAATTGTGATAAGATGAAGGAAATAACTGACTAGGAGAAGGAGGATCGGTGATGAGAGGGGAGGTAAGGAGGACCTGAATAAGAAGATAAGGGATGTGATTTTTAGGCTGAGAATGGTAGTTACCTGGGTAACGCCTTCTAGGAGGAAGGATTTTGTTAAGAGAAGGGGCTGGGGCAGGAAATGGCTCAGTGTTTGAGGAGAGTAAGGATGCTGGGGACTTCCCTGGTGGCACAGTGGTTAAGCATCTGCCTACCAATGCAGGGGACACAGGTTCAAGCCCACACATTGCAGAGCAGCTAAGCCGGTGATCCGCAACTACTGAGCCTGTGAGCTAGAGCCCATGAGTCACAACCTCTGAGCCCACATGCCACAACTACTGAATCCCATGCACCTAGAGACCGTGCACTGCAACAAAGAGTAGATCCCACTCGCTGCAACTAGAGAAAGCCCGCACACAGCAATGAAGGCCCAACATAGCCAAAAATAAATAAATAAATAAACACACACACACACACACACAAACACACACACACACACACAAGGATGCTGGTGGGACTGCAGTGAGCTAGGTGGGAGGAGAGCCCAATGAGATGAGGATGCAAGGCAGGTGGGGACTGAGCTAGTGCAGGGCCTGGCAAGCCAAGATGAGGATGCTAGATTCAGCTGGGACAGCGGCTGAGAGCACACCCTGACACCAGCCACTGTGAGAAGAGTCTAGCTTCCTGCACTGAATAGCTGTGTGACTTTGGGGAAGTTTCTTAACTTTTCTCTACGTCAGATTTTTTACCTGTAAATATAGGAATAGTAATAGCTACTACTTCATAGGTTGATTTAAGGAATGTTTGAGTTAATAAATGCACATCACTTAGACTAGTGTGTTACTCCGTCTTTGTGTGTGGGGGGGTGGGGGAGAGAGAGAAAGAGACTCAAGGGTTTTAATGAGAGGAGAGATATTATCAGAGTTGCGTTTTAAAGATATAACCCTGCCCTTTGAGTGGAAAATTAATAGGAAAATGAAGAATTGACATGGAAAGGATAAAAAATGTGAATGTAGGGTCTTAATACAGTGCTTTGACATTAGGTGTTATTCACTAATTATGCAATATACTCTAGTTTGCACTCTCCTTTTTTCCTGTTACTCTTTAAATACCTTTAACTTGCTTGAATATTTAGTATGAGGGTCATGTGTCATAGTAATAACGCAGAGACAAAAAATATTTTGAATGCTTTTGTCAGCTCTAGAAGAATGATTGAAAAGACTAGTAATATTCATTTTATTAAAATGAAAATATTGAGAGTAAAATAGTTCCTAATTAATTCATTTATTCAGCAGATGTTTATTCAAAACTCATTATATGCCAGACATTCTTCTGGATATTTAGAATGTAGAACAAACACAAGAGCCTGTCTTATGAACTTTATATTGTTTTTGGCAAGGCAAAGTAGTGACCTAACATAGCTGAATATTCTATACCTGAGAGATAGTTGCTCAAAGTAAATATTAATCCTATTTAGTGCATTAAAATTTAACTCAGCTTGATAGAATTTAGTTGGGCTTCTTCCTGAGTCTAGGCCCTGACTTTTCTTTTCTTAGGACATTTTCTTTAGAAAACTTGTAATTTTAAATTCTTTCTCTGCCCCTTTTAGATGAAAATATTCTTAAAAGCCATTTTTGCCAGTTTTATGACCCAGGGATGTCTCTCTCTCAGACCTAGAATCTGTTCCTTTGAAATGTAATCTTCAAGGAAGATTATATCACTATGTCCCATCTGTGTGGAGGGTGAGAGCCTCATTTCTGATGAGCACCAATGAGCAAACACTGATGGCCTCAGCACAGAGAAAAGCGTTTGCAAAGGAAGGAATAACTCAATGTGCAGCACTCATCTCATTGGTCAACTTCTTTCTAGAACTTTCCCACTAGTTCCCAGCACTTAGAACTCTCTCACTTTTGTTTCAGCAGAGGTGAGTTTAGTTGGGGTTCTGCTCTCTCCTCTGTATTACTGTAGTCTTATAAAGTCTTCCTTACAGTTTAAATTTGTCTGGTGCAATTTTTGCCTTGACATACCAACATAAAGCTCTAGCACAATTTATAGATCCTTGAGGAAATGCAATTTTGTTGAGGATGTTAATATAATTACCTAAAGCTGGGGGTCAGGGAAAGTGAGTGTATGTACATGTGTGTGTGAGCATGTGAGTGTGTAAAACATGTTCATGGTGTATCAATAGGAGCAATGAATAATTGATATCTGAAATTTCTGGAGAAAAAATAAAGTTCAGGAGTCTTTTTTGTCTAAAATAAGATGAAAATTTTCCAAGAATCATTAAAAACTGAACTTAATAGTGTCTGTCAAAAATGAAAACCAAGAAAAATAGATCTACAAAAAGAAGTTGCCATTTATGAGGAATTTTTTTTTAAATTATGTCTCTAGATGTCAATGTACACCAAAGCATACTGGAATTATGCTGTCTAAATTATGCTAGTCTGGGGATAAAGTATCTCTAAGTAATGAGAGTAGTTTTAAATCAATGCATTTGTCCAACAAGTAGCCAATAGGGAAATTTAATTTTGAAATTCATGCGTATTATCTTAACTTAAAATGAATTCTGTCTGCTAGTTTGAGTCAAATTACTGTATATATTAGACCCTATTCAAGCGGTAGACAAAAAGTACATTAATTTGTGCTTTGGGAGGGAATTTCACAATCTTTTTAAGCTCAAAAAAGAAAAAGAATAAATGCACATCCATAACTTATAGCATGAATGATAATGGGTAAATAAATTTCAGTGTTTTACAGAAAAAGAATCCAAGCTGTAAAATAGTATCCATCATCTTGTACACCCAGGCTGTTAGGATTCAGTTGGCGTTAGCTAAAGAAACAAAAATACACAGAAAGAGCCAGGAGCCAAATTTTCCTCCTTTTAAGTGATATGACCTGACAGCTGACATCAGTGATATTTAACAAATATTCCTGTAGTGCCAGGGATTTATCTCACATATCACTGAAGAGTGGAATGGTAAATAAACTTTATATCTGTGTGACAGTGATGACTACAATTCAATTTCTGCAGCTATGACAAGAATAGAAAGACCTGGAAGAAACTAAAATTAGGCATTTATGTACATTAATGGGCCTGCAAATGTGACATATTCATTTAACTTGCTTCTTTTCTGAGGACTTCTTTGAATTAAATTGTAATGGAAAAATTTTGTTCAGTGCTTATATCTTAAATAGTTTGTGATCTGGCATTTAAATAGTATCTAAACATACATAAAAATCAGGTTGGGGGGCTTCCCTGGTGGTGCAGTGGTTGAGGGTCCGCCTGCCGATGCAGGGGACGCGGGTTCGAGTCCCGGTCCGGGAGGATCCCACGTGCCGTGGAGCGGCTGTGCCCGTGTGCCATGGGCGCTGAGCCCGCGTGTCCGGAGCCTGTGCTCCCCAACGGGAGAGGCCACAACAGTGAGAGGCACGCATACAGCAAAAAGAAAAAAAAAAAAAAATCAGTTGGGTACCTAGTAAAGGAAAGAAAGTATTCATGACATCCTAAAGAAATCAAAGGAAACTAAAAATGTTTTAACAGATCTTCTCTTGATAAGGTAAAACTAAATATAATGATATGCATAGATGGATAAATTATTAGAAAGACTTATTAATGCTCTTCTGTTGCCCTTATTACATCCTTCAACGTTGATATCTTTTGAGATTTTGGCAATTTGTTGTATGTTTAGTTTAAATTTAAATGTACTAAGAAGGAGCCCAATCATAAAGATTTCCCTTGTGCATTGTCTACAATACTTTTTAAAACTTTCAAAAATTCTCCTTCAAATATCAATCCATAACCACGAAGTGACCCTGAATTACATTGATTTTTTAAAAAATAAATCTCCTAGATTTAATTGGTTGCACACAAGCTAAGCATCTTTAGCGAATCTAAGGTTGATCATGTTGGTTTTACTGTGGAAGAGGGGAGGACAGATGTAGAGCATGGAGAATCACTGTGGACACATGTGCCTTGGTAGGGAACACGCTAGAGGTAGGTGACATAGGACAGCAAACGGGTGATGGTTTGGGAAGATTGAAATGACTCATAGGTGGGGGGTGAAGGAGGGCTTCACAGAGAAACATGGCTCACTAGAAAAGCTTAATCATTTTCCCAAGGTTAGTGTCTAGACAAATCATTTTTAACTTTTTATGCTTGTGTATTCTTCTTAGAGGTGAATATATAGTTTATCAAACAGATTAAGAACAACTGGTTGTGTAATGTGTGCCTTCCAGACACAATGGGAAAATATAAATTCCATAATCATTAACACAAAGGATAGAAATTGCCTCTATTTTTGATAGAAGGAAGTGTTAGGAGGAAAAATCCTCCCCAGGAGCTTGTAAATACTGTGATCGGTATTTTCATGGCTGGGAAGTCCCAGATGGATGCATCCTGGAGAGATTTCAAATGGAGATAAAATTACATAAAACACTTCTTGTTTAAAATGTATAAGCTGTACTAATGAAAATAGATAGTTAACTCTGATTATTTTCCTTATATTGTATTCATAAGTAAAAATATAATTAAAGAAATAGCACTCTATTGTGGGCTATATATTTTTAAAGGTGTACAGCATCATTTAATATATGTATACATTGTGAAATGATTACCACAATCAAGTTAATTAACACATCCATCACATCACATAGTTATCTTTTTTTTTAATGTATGGTGAGAAAACTTAATATTACTCTTTTAGCACATTTCAAGTGTATAATACAATATTATTAACTACATTCATCATGCTGGACATTAGATCCCATGAAACCTTATAAGTGAACATTTGTATACTTTGACAAGCATATCCCAATTCACCCTGGCCCTACCCACCTAGCCTTTGGAAGCCACCATTCTACTCTCTGCTACTATGAGTTAAATCTTTTTAGATTCCACGTATACATGACATCAAGTAGTATTTGTCTTTCTCTGACCAGTTTATTTCAGTTGTCATAATCTCCTCCAGATCCATCGATAATGCTGCAAATGGAAGAATTTCCTTCTGTTTCTGTGGCTGAATTTGTCATTGGACACATAAGTTATTTCCATTGCTAGAGTAGTATGAATAATGCTGCAGTCAACATGGGAGTCCAGATATCTGAGATAATGATTTCACTTCCTTTAGATATATACACAAAAGTGGGATTGCTGGATCATATGGTAGTTCTATTTTTGTTTTTGAGGAACCATCATACCATATTTGATAGTGGCTATACCAATTTACATTCCTACCAAAAGTAGACAAGGATGCCCTTTTCTTCATATCTTCAACAGTATTTGTTAGCTCTTGTCTCTTTGATAATAGCCATTTTATCAGGTGTGACGTCATATCTCATTGTGGTCTTGATTTGCATTTATTGGATTATTAATGAAGTTGAGCATCTTTTCATATACCAGTTGGGCATTTGGAACAATGTCTATTCAGGTTCTTGTTCATTTCTTAATTGGGTTATTTGGATTTGTTGTTGTTGTTCTTGAGTTATATGAGTTTCTTCTTATTTTGGATATTATTCCCTTATCAGATACATGGTTAGCAAATATTTTCTCCCATTTCATAGATTGCATTATTGTTTTGTTAATGTTTCCTTTGCTGTACAGAGCTTTTTAATGTGATATAGTCCCATTGTTCTCTTTCATTTGTTTATGTATCTCTTTTTCAACCAGTACCATACTGTTTTGATTACCATAGCTTTGTAATGAAATCTGAAATCAGGAAGTGTGATGCCTACAGTTTTGTTATACTTGCCCAAGATTGTTCAGGTTATTTTTGGGTCTTTTGTGGATCCATATATACTTAGGGCTTATTTTCTCTATTTCTGTGCAAAGCATCACTGGAATTTTGATAGGGGTTGCATTGAAGCTTTAGATTGCTTTGAGTGGTATGGATATTTTAACAATATCTATTTTTCTAATCCATGAAAACAAAATATATTTTTGTTTATTGGCATTTTCAATTTCTTTCATTTATTTCTTATAGTTTTCAGCAGACAGCTCTTTCACCTCCTTGGTTAAAATTTTTTCCTAAATATTTTATTCTTGTCAATGCTATTATATCAATAAAGCTCATGTTATTATTTTTTCTTCATTCTCTATTACCTGAATAAGAAAACATATGATTCATTCAATTGAGTGATTCTCTGAATTTTTAAGATTCTTGGTTAATAAGATAAAATATTTAATATAATTACCTTAAATGTTAATTCTTCAAAATATGTTCTAGAAAGGCTAATTCACACATAGCAAAGTACATTTCATAAAACTCATAATGATTTTATCATACAAAGATACAAGAAAATATAGTATTTAAGAAAAACATAACTCATATTATCAAGGAAAGTAGCATAATTAGCATATGGAACATACTTTTTAATTAATAAGAAAAGGCCTGGTGAATTTAGAAGATACTTTGCTGGTGAATTTAGAAGATATTAAGGGACTTAATCTAGATGAAAGTAAATAAAGCCAAATAAGATAATTATTTTTCATAGTAACGTAAGAAAAAATTGTCATCTCTTGGCAGCTAGAAAAAGGTGATGAAAGGACAGAACAGGAGGCATGAGCAGTTACATCAAATCCAGGCTGTAGAAGAGGGTCAATAAGAGATCCTCCAAGCAATAAGTGGTCAGTAAAAGGTAATTTAATAAAGGCTAATATTCAGTTTTTAGTTGATGCTCATACAGTTCTATGCTATTAGTTTTCATTATTTTCCTCAGATCTTCAGTAAAATGTTGGTCCACAGTCTTGTTTCAATGGTCTTTTGAAAAGCTAGGGATTGGGAGTAACATCCACTGGTGATCAACATGGTCTGAAAACCTAACACCAATGAGAATCAAGCACATGGATGGAGAAGTTGATGGAGGTAAAAAACTGGAGCTGGGAATCACAGGAAAAACCATAAGGAACTACAGTCACCTCCATTCCCAACAATCCCAGAAAAACATTATGGAATACACTTGTTTTCCTAGCACATGAAGGCTCAAGCAGTTGTAACAAGCTATTAAATAGGAGGGTTAAAACAATAAACTGAAAAAATTTGGTACCCAAAGGCAGCTGACATTTTGATTCCAAATATATCTAAGTATAATCTATTACAATAGGAATAATGAGTGTCCAATACCTAGGTCAAGAATAATAAAATTTTATGTTTATTGAATACTAATCATTATCTTATGGCTACTAGCTGTAGCTCTTCCTATGTATAGGTGGAGAGCTATAGAACAACAAGTATCCTTACAGAAAAAAAAATTCTAAAAATAAGTTAATCTTTCTAAAGTTATCAATTAAAAATATAAAAATAATTAAATTTGGAAATTATTTTATATATTTATCTCAGTGAAATATATAGGGAATATTCAAATATCAATTGTTTATTTAAAACTTGAAATATTCATTCATTTTTCTGCTTAATACTCAATTTTATATCAATATCTTTAATACATGCTATGAGGAAATTTTCTAAACCTTTTTCTACTGTTCCTTTAAGTAAGCAATTGATTCATACTTTGAAATAAGAAATGCAAATAACCTTGATTTTAGCATTTGGTTTCAAAATAAAAAGTACTTCAAAAACTTAGCCTAAATTTGCATATCACAAGAACAGATGAATTCTAAATCTGAAAAAATGTTTATTTATGATTATTATTATTCATATGTTCAGAGATTGTTACAATAATACAGAATTATTAAAAATAATACAGATTGTTAAAAATTAGCTGTTGGTATTCCAAGTTCATAATACTTTGTTATGCACAAAGCAATAAATTAATGAAACAATATTTAAATGAATAATACTCATTTTTAATGTCAGAGTCACCTTAAGCATAGAACATCATGTGTTTTAAAAAATATAGGTACCACTATATACTTTCCCTAAACATAATAAAAATATATTCTTAGCATTTTGTAGGACATGAATATAATCAGCTACCAGCTTCTTTATAAAAATAATGTTGGGATTTGAGTGTGGAAGTTTTTTAGGGAATACAGTAGTAATATAAAACTAGGTGGCCATTTGTAGTTATTAAACAGTGATCAACCATTTTTTTAAAGTATGTTTGCTAATCCTTCAACTTTGGCTCAATTCCAATTTAAATAATTGTTTATACATATTATTTTACAATTTCTTTCCAGTGAACTAATCTTTAAAGTCTGTCTTAAATCACAAATGGTATTTTCTTATTAGTAATCTCTAGCTTTCTCTTAGAAAAGAAAACAGGTCCTTAACTTGGCAGCTTGGAAGCTATAGTTGCAAGCTTGTCCCTGGCATTCACTTTCCATGGAGCAACATTCAAGTCATCAAGGTGTCATAATCCTTCAACTGGAAATGAAAAGAATGCATAATTACCATTATACTCCCCAATCTCCTGTATAAAAGTAATTTTAAAAATCTGTGTTCTCTAAAGATTACCCACTTATTTTATAGGTAAATAATTTCTAGCTGAATTATATCTATTTCTAAACCACAATGCACATGCCTGTGTGTTATTCATCTTACTAATAACCCCTAAAAACAACTTAAATGGTCTGTTTAAAAAACTGAAATATACAGGTCATAATAACCAGTAAATCTTATTAAATATATGTTGAAATACAGGGAACAATATCTGAGTGAATCTTAAATGTAACTTTAAACCTTCCCCAAATAACATTGTTATTGCCAACAAGGGAAAAAGATACAACCCATATTATGAAGCTGGGTTATGATTATTCAATCAGTACTTACATTTTGAACTATGGCAAATTATTTAGGGTCAATTGCCTAATTTTTCATTTATAATATTATTACTAATATTTATTTTGTAAGATTGTTGTGAGGATAAAGCATCATATCTTGTAAAAATGTTAACATGAAGCATGACAAAAACCATGTATTCAAAATTATTCATTTTATGTGTTCTTCTCTCTTTCTCCTGACCATCTGATTCTTTTTTAAATTTTAAAATACATAAAAATTTTCAAACCTCTTTCTAATATTAATGATAATGGTTCAAATAATCATAAATTTTTATTGTCTTCCTAAATGTCATGATTATGATTATGAATATATAGATAGGTAATTTATTTTATTTTTATATGTTGAAGTTAGTAATTCTGAAGCTAGGTCTTGAAATACATGATTTGACTCAGTAAAAAGGCAACTGGCTTTCAAGTAATGAAAATTATGAATGAGAAAATGAAAAAATGACTCTATAAGCAGGGTATGTGAAAGAGAAATAAAGAAATTGGATGAACAGAAAAAAATGCAGTTAGAATATGGTAAGAAGCAAAGTCTGACAGGTGCAGTGACACAAATATTAAGGGTTATGAATTTGAATATTTGTGATGGTTAATTTTATGTGTCAACTTGATTGGGCCACAGAGTACCCACATATTTAGTCAATCATTATTTGGGGATGAGATTAACATTTAAACTGGTAGACTGAGTAAAGCAGATTGTTCTCCTCAATGAGGGTGGGGCTAATCCAATTAGTTGATGGCCTGAATAGAACAAAAAGGCTGACCCTCTCCTGAGTAAGAGAGAATTCCTCCTGCTTGATCCCTCTGACCTGGACATTGACTTTCTCCTGCTTTTGGACTCAAACTGAAATATTTGCTCTTCTGGGTCTTCAGCGTACCCACATTCATACTGGAATCCCTCCAGCAGCTCTCCTGATGCTCAAGCTTTTGGATTCTGAATGGAAGTATACCCTCAGCCTCCTGGTTTCCAGCTTTCCAACACACCCAGCAGATCTTAGAACTAGTCAGCTTCCAGAATGGAACAAACCTATTCTTTATAATAAAAATCATATATGTATATGATCTTCTATTGGTTTTATTTCTCTGGAGAACCCTCACTAATAAAATGGTGTTTTAGGCAGTTTTTTGAAAGTCATATTTATCAAGATATAATTTATATCCAGTAAAATTCACCCTCTTTAGCATACCATTATGTGAGTTTTGGCAAACACATACAGTCACATAACCACCATCAAGATCAAGATATAGAGCATTTCTAAGGTTACAAAATGTTCCTGTGTCCATTTGAAGTCAGTGTGTCTGTTTCTGTCTCTACAAGTTTTTGGTTTTTTTTTCTTTTCCGGAATATCATATACATAGGCTGGTTTTACGCAAGAATAATATAGAATTTGAAGGTGAGTGGACAGTAAAGCTGAAACAAGACTCAAAGACAGATGACAAGATAGTTGCACCTTATGGACCCTGGAAGTGGATACCTATCTTATCTTGGAAGTGATATAATACAGTAGAAAGAGCACAGATTTTGAAGTCTGCAATTCCCAAGAATGAATCCAAAGTCTTGTGGTCTTACATGGTCTGCTTAATCTTCCTGACATTCATTTGAGAAATGGGAGGAAATACACACGTCACTAGGTTCTCTTGATCTATTAATATGATAGTATCTGTATATTGTTTAATAGAACAAAATGTATTAAGCAGATGATTAAGTAATACCACAATCAGAATTAGGTTGCACTAGCTAATGGGTTGCACTAGCCAATTAGGTTGCACTAGCCAATTTTTGATCAGAGCTATTTCTTTAATGTAAAATGATTTGATGTTAAGATATTGAGACAATAATCAGTTTAAAAATACTCTCCAATATTTAGCACTGATCAAATAATGACCTTGGTCATAACTATGCCTGGATTCATGGCAAGAGAGGAGCTGAAAGAGACTTGATGAAGGTTTATATGGAAATAACAAAATGAAGAATTGATTTTTTAAACAAGATGAAGATGTTCATCTGGGCCAGGTAAAATTTGAAATTACAAACCTAGATTTTCATTAGCATAGAATAGGTCAGTGGCAGAGAGACTGGAAAGAACTGAGGTTAAGTTAGACAGTGCCATTAAATATGAATTCACTCCACTTTAGAGACAAACACAGGGCTGGAGAAGTGAAAGACAGACAAGGGGTAGGAGAGTATAGTCTCAGTCAGAGAAGCCAAGGAAACAGATTCTCAAGGAGGGAGCCAGAGCCAAAAGATTTAAGCCAGAGGAAGGAAGTCAGGATGGGCATGCTGAAAAAGGAATATCATCTATATGGGTGTTTTTATTATACTTGGTGTTTTCAGATATGTTTTAGAATTTTCTCTTTACAAGAATTCTGAGAAGTAAAAATCTGAGATTCAAAAATTGTAATAGGTTGACCAAAGTCATACAACTAATAAAATGAAGAACTGAAATTCAATCCTAGGTGTTAGAAAAAGAGAGAATTATGGGGTCTTTTGAAGCGGTCATAAGGAGAATACTGGACATCATCAAAAAGGTTATTTCAGGAGGATTGTGGGAGCATAAAGGAGATTGAAAGAGATTAAAAAGTGAACAGATAGTGAGAAAATGGTCTTTCAAGTTTCAAGAAAGTGGAGACAAAGATAGTAACTCAAGGGATTAGCAGTGTCAAAGGGGAGATATTCAGGGATAGATGGAATTATAATTGCTGGTAAGAAGGTTGCAGAGAATAAAGCTTTAATATCAATCAAACATTATCACTTTCTGGAATGCACTTCTTTAGCTGATGATTGAAATATACATATTTAAATATTTCTGAGACCTTTAAGTGAAGGAACACTCTGTTGTTTTAGCTCTTAGCATTGTTTGTATATTTATTTTTAATTATTTTGAGAATTTGAGTTATTTTCTGAGACCAAATGTATTCTTTATTTTGAAAAAAAAATTGCTTGAATATTTAGGCAAAGACTCCATCCTGGAATGGCAAAGTTTGAGAGACATAAGAAAGAAAGCAATGGGATCCCTAATGTAAAAGGCTGATTTTGTTGTGGATGGAGTCTCATTCCTTTTTTTCCTTTGTGTGTCTGTTTGACAAATGTTTACCTGTATTGTAAGTGTGTGTGTGTGTGTGTGTGTGTGTGTGTGTGTCTAATTATCAGCCAGTTTTACAGAAATTAAAATTTGTTATTTGCCTGAGGTCAAAAACTAGTAATTGGAGTAGCCAGACTTGATTTCTGGACTTACAACTCCGGAGCTAAGTTCTTAACGACACTGCTCCATGGCTTCTGTAAAACACAGACACTGGGGGAAGAACTCATGACCTGATGATTATTCTCCTGGGGCAGCCATGGGATAAGAAAATTCCCCATGAGTGAGAGATTTTTCCAGATGTGTTTATTCTGAATGATCTGGGAGGAGGATAATATTGGGGTGAAAAATTAGGTTGTGGGTCTGTCTTCCAAATGACAGCTCTGTGGACCACATGACGGTGGCAGGATGGTCTAATTTTCCTAGCTAATATATTAACAAGATGTAATACTGTGACGGTTCCAATCCCTAATCTGTCTTACGTGGAATATCCAGGACAGCAATCACAGGGGAAAATGGCAATCATTTTTGGCTTTTGAGTTCAAAAGTCTCAATTTATGAATAAGAATATTTGGAAAGAGTCATGGTTGAGGAAGAATATTTTCCCTTCCTCCTTGCTTTCAGGCTGAGAGAGATGAGGAAGAAAATAGCTTTCTTTTTAAACTTGGGGAACAGAGAATAGAAAGGGACTGTGGTCTTACTCTCATCAAGAAATTTAAGATCTGTCTTCCTTACCACATAGGAATGGGGGCATAAAGTAGAGATAGCCTCAAGGATGCCAGGAAGGGAATAGCCCTGAGATAGTCCACTGGACTGTGCTTCCTTGGACTGTTGGGCAGGATGTGATTCTGTCCCATTTCTCAGCTATGTGTGACAGTCACAGTAAATGAGTGGGGCCTGTTTCCAGTGTTCCCAAATCTATCTGTAGTATATGCCACACATTCTCACTCCCTCCTTCTTAAAATGTTCCTTAACCTGCCTTCTGGGACACCACTCTTGTTTTCCCTCCCATCTCTTTGTATTTTCATTTTCTGACTCTTCTTCATTTTCACCATCTCAAAATGTTGCTGTGACCCATAAATGAAGATTCCATCTAGTCTCAGAGCTTTATAGACAATCTATATGCAAATAACTCCTGAATTTATATCTCAGGCTTCAATCCCTTTTCTGACCTCTAAACATGAACATTGAACTGTTTCCACAACTTCATCACTGCAGGTTTAATAAGTTCTATCAAACTTAGTATGCCAGGAGCTAATGATTGAACCCCTTCCCTACCCCACCCCAAACCTATTTTTCCCATACTTTCCCCCACAAGTAAATAACTCAATTTTTCCATTATTTCAGGTTATAAAACTTACAGTCCTCATTCTTTCATTTACTTATTCAGCAAAAATGTATTGAGCACCACTAAGTGCCATACACTGTGCTATGCAATTGTACAGCAGTGGAGAAAACAAAGATCCCTGTCCTCTTAATGATTACGATTTCAAAAAACAAACAGAAACCTCAATTAAATAAAGTTGGGAGACCAGCAGGGGGAGTTCTCATGCCCTGTGACAACAGCTGAGCCAATAGCAAGAAGAAAGTCTTCTTCCTTCCTGGCAAGGACTCAGCCAATAAAAAGCCATGGACTCTTTGTTTACTAGATCCCTCCTGCTTTCCTTTTTCCCTCTATAAAAGCCTTCTCCTTCCCTTGCCATGTGGGAGTTGCATATGGCTCACCATGGTTGCAGACCTTAAGTTGCAATTCCCTGCTGGTTCTGAATAAGCCCATTTTTGCTAGAGAAATATCTGGCAGTTTCAGGTCAGTATTTTGGTGGCCTGCGTGGGGACCACAGAAAAGCCCAGACAGTTCCTGGTTTGGTGAGCAAATAGATGCTGTCCCCATGATTGAGCCCACTGCTGTTCACTGTTTTTCTTGTCAATTCTGGAGTTTGAATATATTTTTGGAACCAACTTCACACCCCCTTTGCATTTGAAGCTCTCCAGGCTTTATTCAAGATCTATTTAAAGGTTTGCTAATTTTGGTTAAAGCCTTGTTCTGCATATGAGTAATCATTTGGCACTTCAGTCTGATTTGAGACCAGACTGTTTCACTGAAGCTGGCTAATCTTCAGCCCATTTCCTTCAGAACAGGGGCTGCTTACCCTGAAACTGGCTAGCCTTCAACAGATTCCTGTGGGAACAGGGATTGTTTCTCTGAAACAGTGCTGGAGACTGGCAAAAAAAAAAAAAAACAACAAAACAAAACAAAACACAACTTCAGCCTGGCTCCTCTGAGACCAAGCTCTCTCCTTTGGACTGGCTGGGATTGGCTTGCAAGCTGTTTGAATTAAGCCATTTGTGCTATAAGCTGTTTGAAAATTATTCTTTACTCTAAGGGAAAAACCTCTAGGAAATGAGATCCCAGATATCTAAATATCTTTAAGCCCCTCTCCTGCACACAAACATACACACACACACAGGAACTCTGCCTGATTTTATGTTTAAAAATTGCAGTCCTTCTTATGCACATTTCTAACTTTAGTTAGACTGACCTGAGCAAAAGCAATTTAGAATATCAGTGGCCACTATGAGGAAGTTTTGAAATTCTCAAACTTAATTTCCTTAATATTGAAATGGACTACAATAGCTCAAAAATTTCCATAATTGAGTGGAATGCTTATTTTAATTGGCATTTCAAGGCTTCCCAACATTATCAGGAGTCTAAAGTTGCCTCTTTTCAAAACAAGATTTTAAGATTAACCAAGGCAAACAAGTAATTAGAGAAAGATAAAATGGCTCCCAAAGTCTCAGGCTCTTCTCCCTTGGATTTTTGACTCAGGCTTCCCCTCTAGCACCATCTTTCTCTCCTTGGGATCCTCATGGACAGACTCCACCTCTGGAACCATATTCCTCCTTCCCTTCTACACCACATATGTTTCCAAAGTACCCTTAAATCCCTCATGCTAATTTTCTAGCCAAACTTCCCCTATTCTCTGAAACTCTGCCTAATCCCTTCTCTGAACTTTTTAGAAACTGTGCTTTTAAAATGAAGCCTTCTGAGGATCCAGAGTCTAAACCATTAGTTTCTTATACTCCTCGGACCAAAGCTGAACTGTAAGTCACAGTAACTGAAGTCCCCCCACATTTGCTAAGGAATTTAATGCAGTCAATTAAATTTATCAACCTGGCTTCTATGACTTATATCAGCAAGTTCATATGTTGTCATATGAACTTCATCTTCATATGTTGTCATATGTTGTCTGGGAAGGCCAGACGCAACTTTGAATGAAAACCACTCACTGAGAAAGTCCCTAGAATTACAACTAGGAGATTAGCCTACTAATTTATTATATGATCAGACTCAGCTAATTGCTAGGCAACTTCATCAGGCAGTTCCCTGGGCTCTTCCAAAGCCTGTCGATTCAGACTGGCACACAAAAATTTGATGAAGCTGTTCATGACCAGATTGTTTTTAAAGAAAATTCTTGTATTCCTTTAGATGTTGATTCCACCTGGGTAGCTTTTAACCCTATGTTTATTAATCGACTAACCCTAACCCTTTTGGTAAACACAACCAGGATAGAATGGGAAACTATGTCCACTCCAGATTTAGTTAATCTAGCAGGCCAGTTCTCTCACACTCTAGATGAGCCACTTCCAACGAAGATCATCAAAATTCTCAATATTCAACACCACCAAATGAAGGCTGCTAAGTGAAGCAAAAACCCTTCTAGTGTCTGCTATTATTGCAAATACCTGGGGCACTACAAAAGCGATTTTTACAAATTTAAGTGCTTTGGGCACCTTCAATCCTCTAACCAGGCTTTTAATGTCTTCCCACTCTTAGTGATTTAACTCTGAGGAATTCCAGGGGCTCTTCCCAATCTTCCCCCTTAATCAGCTTGGAAAAACATTTCTCCAGGTTGGGGATGAATCACTTCTGGTCCCAACTGACAGTGAAACCACACTTTCAGTGCTTAACCCCATTACTGTAAAACAGCCCCACATAAGAGTATTAAAACGGTTCGAATAGTGGGGATTTTGAATGAATCTCAACAGGTTCCTGACTCTGAACATATTCTCTTTTGTTTAGGTCCCATGCTTTCTCCTTAGTTCATACAACATAACCTTTATTAGGCTGATACTTCTTAGAGAACTATCATGCTTAAATTTCCTTCTCTCAAAAGGGGAAACTATTTTTAGAATTTGACAGTAGCCACCAAATAACCCACCAGGTAAATTAAATGACCCTTTGACATATTTTATTCTATCTGTGACAGGTCTAGAGCTGCTTCTGTAAACACTGATAATTTGCCCCTATACACTCAGCTCTCACTTTTCTTGGGCAAAGATCTCCAAATGATGTTGACAAAATTCACAGCGCATCTCCCATCAAGATTTGCATGGACCCCTCAAAGCATCTTTCCAGAATTAATCAATATCCATAGAGAAGCCCTTCAAGGCATAAAGCCCATAATAGAAGATTACAAGGCTCATTATCCCTTGTACCAGCCTCTGTAATATTCCCATTACACTGATGAGAAAACATAAGAGCCCAGGCTGGAGGTTTGTACAGGAGCTCTGAGCAATAAGCAACATTGTTACCCCTAGACACCCTGTTGTTCCTAATCTCGTGTGTTACTAACATCCATTCCCACTGGAAGCAAACTCTTCACCGTAATTGATTTATTTAGTCCATTCTTTAGTATTCCAGTTTATGAAGCTAGCCAATGGCTTTTTGCTCTCACTTGGGAAGAAAAAAATTCACCTGGACAGTAATACCTCAGAGTTCTACTGAGAATTCTTATTTCTCCCAAATCCTGAAGGTTGATCTGGATGACATAAAAGTTCCTTAGAAGTTCTTCTTCGTTGCAATATGCGGATGATTTGCTTCTTTGTGTTCCTTCTCAAAACTCTTCACAGGAAGAGAGCATTCACTTGATAAAAGTCTTTAGCCTTAAAGGGACAAAAAGCTGGCAAAGAAAAATTGTATTTTTCCCAGACCCAGATTTGATATTTAGGGCATCTTTTACCAGAACAAGCTACCCCTAGATCCATACAGATTATATAGTGTCCTAAGTTTCCCCAAACCAAAAACTAAGTGCCAACTGAGAGGTTTTCTCAGGCTAGCTGGTTATTGTCTAAAATGGTCCCAAATCACTTTCTTATGACTAAACCTCTGTTTTACTCAACAATAACAACTCCAACCCAATTCTAAGAGAACTGTACCACATAGCCTTCAAGGGCTTAAAGAAGAGTTGGATGAACTTACCTGCCATTGGTCTTTCCAATTATCAGATTCCCTTTTTCTTTTTTGTATATGGGAAGGAAGGGAATGTCATTGGGGTACTCACTCATAAAAGGGGTCAACCATTGACCCACAAAGACATTTTATCCAGCAACTGAACCTTGTGGCTCAGGGATATACTGCCTTTGCCTTAGAGTTATTACATCCATTGCCTTTTTGGTTAAGACCACCAAGAATATTGTTGTGATAACCTCTTTAACCATTCCTGTACCTCATAAGGTACAGCCCTCATGAGTTCTCATCACACTCAACATTTCTTAGCCAGCTGCCTCACCTCCTATGAAGTCCTTTTGCTAACTGAATCTCACATAATTATTTTGCATTGTAATAACCTTAATATGGCTACTCTTCTCTCCTCCAATACCCATGGAGTCCCTCATGACTGCTTAATGCTGAAGAGCCACCTCCTGATTCCTTGTGATGATCTACAGGAAATTCCTCTGGGTAATACTGACTTCTCATGGTTCACTGATTGTTATTATTTAAAAGGCAATAATGGCAAATATTGTGCTGGATATGCTATTAAAACTCCTTTGATGTTGTTGGGACAGAATCTTTACCTACGGGTACTTCAGCCCACCAGTCTAAATTATACACCATTATATGAGTTTGTGCTTTAGAAAATAACAAAATTACAAATATTTATACTGACAGTAGACACACTTTAAGAGTAGCTCATAATTTTGGAATGTTATGGAAGCAACATGGCTTCCTTACTTCCAGTGAAAATAAAATTTTGAATGGCTCCTATTTTCAAGAATTACCAAATGTGGAACTTTTACCAGACACTTTAGCTATTAAGATCCCAAGACATACTAAACTTGACTCTCTGGAAGCTAAGGAAAATCACTGATATTTCTTCAGGAAATGCTGCCTTTAAAGAGACCAACAGCAGCCAAACTTCTATTATGGTGCAAAGGGCTGCTTCTCCAAATATTAATTTAGAAAAACTGGTTAGAGAAGTCCAACAATTGGCCTCAGAAAAAGGAAAACAAGATTGGCAATTCAACAATTCTTGGTTTGAAAAAGAGAGAAAGCTCTGGTTTGGACTATATAACCACTCTGTCTTACCAGACACTCTAAAATTCCAACTCCTCAACCCTATACATGCATTAAACCATTGGTCTACTGAGAAAATGATAGCCTTCGTGAATCAATACTGGTGGGGAAACATTAACAAGGCCGTAAAAGGTGTCTCCTTCAGTTGTCCAAAGTACAACCCGGGGAAGTTCATACGGCTCCTAAACCTTTGAAACTGCCTAATGGACCATTTGAGGTCTGGCAAATGGATTTCATGCAACTTCCTCTGCATAATGGATATAAATATATTTTAGTCATGATCTGTGATTTCACACTGGACTGGAACCTTCCCTTATAGACAGGCTACTGTTTCTTCTGTGAATAAGCTCCTTTCGGAAAAGACTACCTCAACCTGGGGAACTCTTTTTGAACTTCATGGTGATGGAGGAACCCATTTTACTGGCCGGGTGCTTTGACAAGTCTCTGCTGTTTGGGTGGTTTTAAAGCACTTTCACTGAGCTCTCCACCCTCAGTCCTGTTTTAGTCGAACACACTAACATTATTGAGACTCAATTGGCAAAGTTGGTAGAGGCCCTCTAAATACTTTGACCAAAATTGTTGCCATTGGCCCTGCTAAATTTCAGATACACCCTTTTTGGAATTTATAAAATCTCACCCTTTGAGATAGACACCATTAGAAATAGTCACAAGACACCCAATGACCTTGGCTCCTGCCTCTTTTGACCCACAACTGATAAATGGAGAGATACTCCAATATTGCAAAGACCTAATTGCTTCTATTAAAAATAGCCATGTTTTGGTAGAGGTATGTTTTCACAGTGTCCTCTTGGGAGATGAAGCATCACACTTTATAACCTGGAGATTTTGTCTTTTGAATTACATACCTCCAGAAAAAGTTTCTTCAATCTTGTTGGAAAGGCTCCTATCAGGTGCTGCTCACCAACCCCTGTGCCACCAAACTCCAAGAAATAGATGCTTAGATTCATGTGACAAACCTAAAGAAAGTACCAAACTCTGACGGGACCTACATATCATCTGGTAACCTGAAAGTAAAGATTTCCTAGAAATGAAGCAGATGACATCTGAGGAGACAGCTTTCCCAAGATATCTGGGCCAGGCTTGTTGGAATTTTCTTGTCAAACCTTTGGCTATTATATAAAAGATAATCTCCAATATCTCTGATTTTGGCAACATACACTTTAGACAAAAAGTGCCTGAGAATTCTCCCTCCTACCCCTTCTTGTTATTCAAATGTGACCTTACTAAGTTTTCAATTTGCTCACTGTTTCTCTGATGTGAGACAGTACACCCAGGAAATGTCCTTCCTAACACAGAGAAATAAAAGGCTGAGGAAACTAGAAAAACTGACTTTTGATCAGTGATGGTTTCAGAGAAAGATCTTGATCAAAAGGGAAAATGTAAAAAACACTTTAAATAGAAACCTCAATTAAGTAGAGTCGGGAAACCAGCAGGGGGAGCTCTCATGTCCTTCAACCTTAGCAGAGCGCAAATGGAAGAAGAGAGACTCCTCTTCTTTCCTGGTAAGGACTCATCCGATGTAAAGCCATGCATGGACTCTGTTTACTACAGCCCGCAACTTCATTTTCTCCTCCACAAACCATCCTCCCTGTCTTGCTGTGTGGGAGACTTGCACATGGCTAACTACGTTTGCAGACCCACGTTGCAATCCTCTGCTGATTCTGAATAAGCCCATCTTTTCTGGAGAAATATCCCACAGTCTATTTGTTTCAGGTCAACACAATCCAGAAGGAAGATATCGACAATAAACAACACACATAGTAATAAGCAGATAATATAGTATCACAGAAGATAACAAGTACTGGCAAAAATTAAAAATGGAACAAGTTGATGCAGATTTGGAGGAGGAAAATTAGTTGTAATCTTAAATGGGAAGGTTAAGATAAGCTTCACTGAAAAGGTAAGAGTTATTGAAGCACTTGATGGTGAGACAGTTCACCTGAGGGAATTAAGATAGCTGGGAGAGGAGTGTTCTCAGAAAAGGGACAAAGAGAAGAAAACTAAGGAGATAACATACTTGGAATTTTTGAGAAATAGAAGGAAAGCATTGTGTCTGAAACAGAGTCATCAAGAAAAGAAAATTGGTGATGTAATGAACAGATTCTGAAAGACCTTTTAGGGTCATGTAACAACCATGGCCTTTTACTCTAAGTGAAATGGGAAGTAAGATAGAGTTTGAGTAGATGTTTGACATTATATATCTTATGTTTGAAAAGATCACTCTGGCTCCTCTCCTGAGAATAAACATGGAATGGGGTTGGTGTGCAAGAGTAGAAACAAGGAGGTCTGTTAGAGGGCTTTGCACTAACACTTGTGATCAACGGTGATGGTTCTGACCAGGGTGATTAGTGGTAGAAGTGATGTGAAGTGGTTAGATTTGAAATATATTTCTCTCATGCCCCACAGTAAATACATTCAGCTCACCTGTTAATTCTATATTAAAATTATATCCAGAGTCTGATTTTTTTTTTTTTATCACCTCTGTACCACCATCTTGATCCAAGTCATGTTTGGTTTGTGCCTCCTATGTGGCTCCAACCCTTCCCACTCCCCACTCACTTCCGTCACCATGCAACAATTAGAGCGATTCCTTAACACATAAATTAGTCATGCCTTCTTTTCAAAATTTCCAGGAGCTTTCCATTGCATTTAGCGTAAAAGCTGAAGTCCATAAAATGGCCAAGAGAAACATATTAGGGTTGAAACATCATTTAAATCCTTAGCCTCTTCTGCTTCTCTCTCAAGTGTTTCTACTTTGTTCTTCTCTAGCTCACTCTAGGATATTTTAGTTACTATTCCTTCTACTTAGATATGTCTTCTTCAGATGTCTATATAATTAAATTCCCTCCTGTATTTCCCTTTATTTTTTAACAAATGTCACCTTATCAGAGAAGACTTCCCAAGTCATTTAAAAGGAAGCAAGGAAGAAGGAAGGAAGGGAGGAAGGAAGGAAGCAGAAAGAAAGAGAGGAAAGAAGACAGAATAAGATAGATGAGAAAAAGGCATACCTCTTTATCAAAGGAAATTGAACTAATTTACTACTAGTCTTATGAAAAGCAATGTTTCATAATATCTATGTGAAATGTTTCCTAGATATTAATGGATGTGTATATCATAATAGTTTGTTGTATTTATAAATGGCTCAGTGTCTAGGGAGGCCTCCATATAGTCATGAGTAACTCATTTCCTTGAGTCAACACCTAACATGTCTTTTCTTTGGATTATAAAATTTTAACAGCATCTTAATTCATTAAAAAATATAATAACATATAACTATATATAGTAAATAATAAAAATTATATAAAAACAAATATATCTATAATTTCATTTATTTCTACAAATAGAAATAAGCTTTATTCTATTGTACAGTTTTACTGTTTTAAATTAGTATTACTTTCATTAGAAGACAAATGAAATATATTTTTCACATACTGTAGGATCAAGTATAATACAAATGATTTATGATTGATTCAGTAATTTTAAAACATAAAGATAAAAGTAAGGCAAGTATTCAAATAGAACTGTAGGTTCAGATGTGCTAATACAACCTTAATATGACAAAATTCTAAAGCATCCAGTAATTCCTGTTCTTTCTGTAAACTCACAGATGGGGGTGAGATTCCATTTATTCTACCTTACAAGGATATAAATTCTTTGAGGCCTTCTTTATTATAGCTCCATAATTCTTCTTTAGAAAATGGCAGAGTCTACATTACTTCTTTTGTAAAGATCATTGAAGAATCAATAAGTAACATTCTAAATTCATTCTTCACATCAGCAGTCTCCCTTTCTGCTCTCTCCTCCTGACAGACGTTTCTGTACAAAACCATCTGAGGTTGTCACTAAACCTTCAGCATCGGGTTTCCCTAGTAACGAAAAGCCTTTTTCTTTCTCCCACTGTCTATATCTGAATTAAGAAAAAGAAATTCAATTTGTAATAATCCCTGAAAACATAAGTAAACACTCAGTCAGACACATATGAAGTTAGCAATGAAAATGGTGAGTTACAAATGTAATTGGAAATAATTAAATTGTGGAGGAGTATTTTGCTTATGGATTTATACAAAGCTCCAGATGGTAGCTTTCTGTATTCATCTCCAGATTAGCTAAATAAAGGCCAAGCCTTATGTCAGCCTGCACATGGCTTTAATGAGCTTACACTTACACTGCTACAGGTTAGGGCTTTTAGTGCTTCATTTCAGGAGCCACATATAAAAGAAAACTTATTTGACTAGGGTTCTGAGAAAAAAAGTGATATAGCATAGGCATGTACAGACATTAACAGTAATCAGAAGTGTCCCAGGGTTGCAAGCTTCCTTGGCTAATGGTTGAAAATCAAGGGTAAGTTGTATTTGATTCCACCTAAAAATTACTTTCCTATTAAAAGATAACAAAACTGCCTAGCTGAATACAACCTAAAAGATCTCTAATAGCCATCAGAATTGTTTATTTAAACAACTATTTTTACCTGTTCTCTACAAAACCTTTTAGCAAAATCTTCTTTGTCATATGCTTAAAGATATTCATTGTATTTAAGTCAAGAAAAAATTGCTTTGTATTCTTTGGATCTGCAAAGAGTATAATTTTCAACTCCTCTGAGCAATAGAATCTGGGAGATTGCCAAGAGTCTTCATTTAATCACAAAGTGCTTATGATAGCTTCAAATTTTTAAAGCTTTCTACCATTGTCTACCAGCATACATAGTGCTCTGAAATGTCAGTTGCAAAAGAACCTGTATAGTTTTCACACCTTGTTTACAATGTTAATCATAAATTTGGAAATACTTAAACCAGTGTTTTGAAAGTGCCTTTTATTCTCATGTTGATGTTCTCTAGTTTCCCCCCCTTGATGATACTCTAGAGACAGCATTTCCTTTTGATGCTGTTATTAATTTAACTTTCCTATAATTTATCAGATATTTATTTTTAAAAAGAAAATGTAAGAGTTTTAAATGTTACATACTCTTACCTCATTAACACCCTGCCAATCTCATTTTACTATTTAGGTGATTTATTGTTCAATAGGAATCATCAGTACTAGTTAACTCTTAAGATTTTAATTAATTTTAAAATATTTTGTTAATTATTGAAATATTCAAGAAATTATGAGTTTTGAACCACTAATAATTGCTTAGTACATTATATTAAAATGACAAGACTATTTCTTAAAGTAAGTATGAACTTTATTTTAAAATTTAATCTAATAGTATTATAAAATATTGTCATGGAGACTAATATGAGTATATGCTTTTTTCTATTATTCTGCATAAAGTTGACTAAATGTTGAATTTCATAAAATATGTATGATGGTCAATATTGATACATGCATATAAATTTTGTAATGTAGTGTAATTCTATATGTATGCTATCATTTCTAATGGATATTTTTATTTAGTATTTAAGTAATAATGATGTCAGTTTATATTATTAACAAGATTCAGGTTATACAATACTACTAGTGGATTAAGTGTGTTTATATTCTCAAGAAAAAATTGCTGTGGTTAACAACTCAGATTTCTAAGAAATTATTAACAGACTCTTCTAGTCTTTACCTTTCTGGGATGGTATGTTACAATTAAAATTTTAATTGGCTTTTGCCTCTTATAAACTAAAGAGATGTTTAGATCACTTTGTCTCTATTTAGAAATGAAAAAGCCACAATCTTGATTTAATCTTCACTAAAACAGTTTTATAATTATTAATAATAAATTTTACTCAGTGTTCAAGAACTCAAACACCTGAAAGAAGAAAATTGCATGTTTCAGTAGCTAAAAAACAAATTAACAAACAAAAACAAAAAAAGAGCAAATTTTTAAGATTTTGTGCATTATAACTAACTGGATAGTACAATTTGTGAGGACATGGAACAACCACAGCTCCCTTCCTTCTCACTGAATCCTCAAAATTTGATACCAAACCTGTCATTTGGAGGGATTGAACAAATATTGAATTAGTATGTTAAAAAAACAAAACTGAATTGAGTAACTCAGTCCCACATTCCACTTCTATTGTTGTTTTAAAACAATAGTAAGTTTATCTCAGGATATTGAATCTAGTTCCCTGTGCTACACAGTAGGGCTTTGTTGTTTATCTGTTCTACATATAATGGTTGCATCTGTTAATCCCAAATTCCCGGTCCATCCCTCCCTCATGTCCCCGCCCCCTTGGCAACCACAAGTCTGCTCTCTATGTCTGTAAGTCTGTTTCTAAGTTCACTTGTGTCATATTTTAGATTCCACATGTAAGTGATATCACATAGGGCATCCATGTTGCTGCAAATGGCATTATTTCATTCTTTTTTATACTTCAATTTTTTTAAAAAAAATAGTAAGTTTCTTAGGGAAAAAATAAAAAGAGGAAAGAAACCAACAAAGGAAGGGAAACATTTCTGGTGGAGACTTGCCAAGGAGCCCTGAGCATATGAGGCTCGCCATCAGCTGTTCCAGACTTCATTTTCACCTTACGTGACACAGGTCCTTAGATTTCTGCCAGGTTCTTGCCCTGAAAAGCAGCACTCAAAGTGTTCATTGTTCCCCATGTATAGCCCAAGTTGTCAGGAGGATAATCACTTAATAATCACAATAAAAGCATATATATTATACTTGTTGGGGCTTATGGAAATTTCAGTGTTGCCCATATATTCTTGGAACAGGCAGTCTAGTCAACTTTAAATCTTTTTGTTACTTTCTATCCTAACTGATATAAGTAAATGCTTTATTTCACTTTATCTCTATGTAATGAGATCCCCAAAGTGAAAATAATAAAGAATACAATTTCATAAAAACTGTGTGTTCCCAGAGAAAAGTCTACCTTCAAAGGTCATATAGCTAACATTTGTGAAGGTCTTTTCTTGAAAGTAATGCTGAAGAAACAGTGCTTATGTTTGGATAAACAATAGAAACACAAATTATTGAATTATGACTCAGGCTGTATATTGGTTTTCACTTAAGGAGAGCTTAGAGGGTATCATGTCTTGGAGGGTTGAACAGCTTCCTTCTATTTTGAGAAAACTGATTTGAGGTCATACCGTGGTGGGTCCCGTTTTCCAGGTCATGCTCATTTTAACAAAGTACATTTTCTAATGTGGATGATCAGAACAGTAGTTATTAAATTTATGGTGCTAACTTTACTGAAGAAAGAGAAGGTGTTCAGCCTTTGGTTTTACACTTTATATATTTTGGAAAGCTGCTCAGAAATCAAATATAATTGAAGGTCAAGTTATAAATTTGTCCATCTTATTTTACAACAAGAAATAGAATGACATCAGAATCTCCATCAGGCACATGCTCTTCCTTTGAAAAAAGAAATGTAAACCTGAATTATGATCATAACTATACTTTTTGAATTTAGAATGTGAATAAGGGAACTATTAGTTTACCATGAGTTGAGTATGCACTCTGAAGTCAGAACAACTGTTTGAAAACTCTACTTTGTCACATTAACTTTGCAAAGTAGAGCAAATAATTTTTCTCATTCATGAAATTGGGATAAAAGTACATATCTCATCTGGTTGAGTTGAGGAGTAAATAAAATATTGTATGTAATATGCTTACCACAGTATTTGTGAATTAACTCAACTATACGTGAGGGATTATGAGTTATTATGTGGGTTGCATGCTTTATTGCACAAAGAATGCCCAAAGCAACTGTGTGCACATTGGTTATATATTTAACACACTGGGATTGTACCAGTAGGGTTTTATGCCAGAATGTGACCCTCCTTAGAAACTGGTTGCTTTCATGGCTTCATTTCAGCTTCCTTCTCAAGGACCCCCACTTCCAATTCACTCAGTCATTCTCCAGACATGCTAATATTGCCCTTATGAGATTACAGCAAGATCTGACAGTCCCGGAAGACACCTTAAAAGTGACCCTGGGGCTTCCCTGGTGGCGCAGTGGTTAAGAGCCCACCTGCCGATTCAGGGGACACAAGTTCGTGCCCCAGTCTGGGAAGATCCCACATGCCGTGGAGCGGCTGGGCCCGTGAGCCATGGCCGCTGAGCCTGTGCTTCCGGAGCCTGTGCTCCTCAACAGGAGAAGAATACAAATACAATTAATAGGGGAAAAAGATCCTTTTCCTTTTGAAAAAGCAAAATCAAAGAGACAAGATAGAGAAATGCTCCCTCCAGAACAAGAGTAAACAAGAGAGCCAATGAGCAGAGCATGGGGAGAAAACTGCTCCCAACCTTCTTAGCACCTGTGTGTGGAGAGAATGACTTCTGAGAGACCAGTCATTACCCTAGAGGGCACAACATGCTGAGATTATCTTATTGGCCTCAGCCTGATGTTAGACGTTTAATATTGCCTTTGTGGCTTTACACTGGAGCCAGAGAAATATGCTTAGTTATTAAAGGAATGCAACTAAATACGTCATAAAATATCCCTAAACTGTGATGAAATTACAAAGTTTTCTACTAAAAATAAATGCCTCCATATATGTGTGTATGCTTTGATTCATTTATTTACTTATTCAACAAACTGTTGTGTGCATGTATATTCCCTGCACTTTTCTAGGTTCTGAGAAAACAGGAATTAATTTGAGAAGAAAGGATTCTAATCTTGTTAAGCTTTTATTTCTGAAGAGGAACAGAAAAATCAACATACAAATAAAAAAGAAAATAATCAATGATAAACCTTATAAAGAGATTTCAAATCTAGTGGGGAACCATTGCCTGCGTGGGTGCTTTTGAGTGCGTGGTCAGGAGGCGCCTCAAAAGTTGACATTTAAACAGACATCTTAACAACAGGGAGGGGCACTGGCCACCCAAATAGCAGAGAAAGGAACACCTAGGCAAATTGCAGGAACAGTGCAAATACCCTGAGTAGGGGACAGTATGGCATAATCAGCTGTAGCACAGCCTGCAAAAAGGAACTCAGTACTGGATGCATTTGAAGAGAAGGCACGAGTCAGAGCCTGCTCTAGACCTTGGTAGGAGATCTGCAGGTACTAAAATGGGCAAATGAAAGCTGGGAGATTATTTTTTTTAAACAGAAGAGACGTATTATTGGTCAGTCTCTTAAAAATGATCAGTGTGGCAGTTTTGAGGAGAATGGATTGCAGAGAGATGGGCAAAATGAAGGAGGATAGTAGAGGAACAAGAAAAATAGATCTCTGGATTCTTCTGCATTTTCTCCCAGTATTAATATGACTTCATTTCTTCTCAATGTTTGAGTTTTTCCATGTGGAATTCATTTTGGCGTAAGAACTAAAATAGAATACATCTTATTGTATACATAGTTAGCCTCTTGCCTCCGTGTCATTTGTTGAATATTGAAAGGATGATTTAAAATATTTGTAAATCCATAATCAAAGAAATTACTCAGTACTCATTGAGGAAAATGAGTTGAAAAGTACATGCAGGATTCCTCTCCCAAATACATACCTCAGGGTAATTTTTGCAAAGATCCATGCAAAGATGCTCTATATGGCAACAGGGAGCTGGAATCAACCTGTGTATCCATCTCTAAAATAATGGATACATAAAATGTATTGAATCATACTATGAAATGCCACACAGCAATTGCAAGCAATAAACCAGATATGTGACATGGATTGGTACCTAAACAATGCTAGATAAAAAAACTAGGACACAGGTGGAATTCCTAAAACCCTAATAGAATTGAAACACACAGAAACCGTACCATATTTTATAAGGATACATTTAAGCTTAAGAACATATATCAAACACATCACTAATGGTTTCCTCTGAGAGAAAGGCAATGGGGCAGGGATTAGGGAAGTAGAGAAAAAATGAAACATGAAATGGGCCTTGTGATGAGCAGTAATTTTGATGTGTTAATAGTAAGGAGAAATATAAGGTGTACTCCAATATCAGATGTGACAAATGTGGAAAAGTGTGCCCTAGATTTGATGACATACGGTAAACATTACAGCTTAACACAGAATAAGAAAAAGCATTTCATTCAATACTACCATAAGATTTTAATATATGTTTTAAATTTTAAAATTTTAAATATATGTTTTAAAAGTTAAAATAATTAAAATGTGACAAGACATTTAATGTACATGTAACCATGGTCTCCCATTTAACCTTAGGATGTTTCTGTTTTAACCTGGACCGATTGTTTTACAGTTGTCACAAGCAGACTCTGCCTCCTAATCTCTACCACTAAAATCTTTTCCCTCCTTTACCCACATCACTGGCACAGTCTTGGTACAAGTTCTTATAGTCCCTTGTTTGGATTATTGCCATGGTTTTCCTAATTGGTCTCATAGGGTCTGGTCTTGTTGGAAGCTATAAAACTGCATGATCTTTCCAAAAATGCAAATGTGATTATAACTCCCTTTTTAAAACTCTTTTGATGTTTATACATTGCCTCAAGAATAAAATCCAAACTCAGCTTGGTTGTTAGTATATGACCTTCATTGTCTGGTCTTTGATTACCACACCTTTCCCATATCCTACCATGTCCTTCCAGCCTTTCTTCCCTAGCCATTCTTATTCTCTTATAATTTTCTTCATTTTAGAGAAGAATGCCAGTAATTTACCCTTCTGACTCTTCACTGACTATAACCTAATCAGTTAAAAGCTCTCAATGCCTTAGGATGAATGGAGGACCCAGATCAGGTTGTTTAACAGCTATTCTGTGCACTCATGTCAGACACTCTCTGTGTATAAACCTAGGATCTCACTACTGCTCATCTCTTGACTCCTGTGTCTCTTCACCTCACTGTGAACTCCTTCAAAGGAAAGTCTGCATCTAAATTTTTCTTGCAATCAAGCAGTGCCTAGTATGATTCATAACATAAAGTAGAATTCAAAAATATTCATTTAGTAAAGGAAATTTGTAATTATCTTCAATTAAAAATAAAATATGTTTTTAAAATTAAAAAATGACTTGTAAAATACCAATACACAACTTTGAAAAATTTTGGAAATGGTAAAACTATGCGAAGGTCAACTTCATTATGAGCACAAATAATCATCCAAGAAACCCCATTCACCCAAATTCAAAACAATAACAACGACAAAAATATAAACATGATGATAAATGAATAAATGTGAAAGTGGAGTGTAATAAATTAAACTGGTCTAAATCAAGTGTTATTGTTAACATTAATTAAGAGGTAAGAAAATTCAGAAGAAACATTTAAATAAGACGTAAATTTAATTGATGAATAGCATATAAGACCCATGATTGATCAAAGGTGAGCACTTGGGTGATTTTGTTTAACTTACTTGACTAGTTTGAAGTCTTAGTTTAGGAATTTACTAATAAGTAATCTGTTCTGAACACTATCAAGAAGACTTATTCCTTAGCCCTCTCTATGATGAAACAATCCTTGTTAACTGCTTTCTGTGGGGGATTTTAGAAAAAATCAAAACTCTGGAATTAAGGTAGCAAAAACCATGCTGATGCAAAGGTCATGGAATTTCAGTTAGGAAATGCATATGAGGAGTCAAAGAATAATGTATATAGACGTGTGGCTTGGTAAGTGCCTCAGTACTCCAGGTCACGGGAACCAGGGGGTGCAGGGAAACACACAAAGCAGTAGTGCAGACATAGCAACTTTGTGAACACACTCAAGGAAATTGTGAGACAAGCATGCAGGGACTTAATCTGGGTTAGATGGAGTATAAATGATGAATACCTTCTTAATTAATTTTGGAATATCACAAATAATTGTGAATAGTCTTTATTAGTTTATATCCTCTGTCTATTTGTACTCAGAGAAAAATCATAATTACTAATAAAACAGGATTTTAATTTATTTTTTATTTTTAGAGTACTAATTACATAAGGCCCTCAGGTATTTTGAGTTAGTTACAAATCCTTTCATTAGATGATTCAGCTATTTATTACATTATGACAAATATTTTATTAAATCTACCTGATCTCTGTTTATAGACAGAGATTATCCTTTCTCATTTAAGAAGTAAAAGAACTTAGATATTTCAATGCAAATAACATATATATATATATTATTTATATTAATATAAAGATTTATCTTTTGTGTGTATATATCTATCTATATTTATTTTATTTTATTTTATTTTTTTTTGCCTAAGTGCTTAGTAAGACAACCATTTTTTATGAATAACTAAGGCGTCACTTGCACCTTTGCCTGACAAATGGGTATTATCTAGATACACTATTTGAAATACTAGAGTCCTTCATCCAGATAGTGATTTACACACCATCCTACCTGTCAGGGACACACAAATATTATATTACTGTGCTAGTATAAGAAGCTCATCAGATGGACAACTATTTTAGCAGCTCTTTTTAAAATGTAAGGCATGCAAATAAGTTACTTATTATCTTGTGTATTAATTGTGGTAATGTAGTATCTTTGAAATATCACATATTAGCTTGATTTCTAGGTTCTGAAAATATGTTCTTTTGCCTTAAAACCTTTGGCTATGGATAAAATTTATTAGGCATTGGGCATACTGACAGGTTGTGACTAAGGTAGATGAAGTGACATGATTTCACGTCTTCATTGATGAATGCTTGGTGCTGGTTCCATTTCCTAATTTTATTACTTCACAAACCAGGCTCTTCTACCATTTAGAATAATTTTTGTTTTTGTTTTTGTTTTCAAATTCTAAATGCCTAAGACCTAATCATCTGGTAAAAACTCAGAAAGAGAAAAAATATTGTAGGTTGTTTATTTTGATTTTAAACTTGGTGGGAAAAATGCTTAGGTCAAACAGAAATAAAATGCATAGTTGTAGTATTTTTCTCTTTGGGCTTGTAAACATTTACCTATATTGTTTACAATGAGTCTCATAAGATTAGCAAATCAAATTGATGGATGATCAATGTCTGTTCTATTGAGTAACTGCTTATGTAGACAGACTAGCAGATCAGATCCTCCACAGTCACTCAAGCCTGACAATCACATGTGCATTGTGAAGCACGCTTGCAATGAAAACTTACTGTAAAAGCCACCTTGTGTGAAACTGTACTTAACGTGAATTCCACTTTAGCATGTGAAAGAAAAAATTTTTAATGTCTAAAGTATATGATGAAGCAGCTATAACTACAAATACATTTTGAACATTAACTTTTTCATTTTAATTATTAGCAATTATTAATCATAATTTTGAAACTAAGAGGATAAAGATACATTTTTATCCACACTGAATTCACTGGCATATATATATATAGTCTATTTTAAAGGTTAAAAACATATACTATTTATTTGATCTTAATTTTAAAGAGGGAAAGTCTATAAAATAAATAGCAATTCTATATTCTAAACATTCTAAGAGATTAATTTTCTTTGTCTTTTTCTTGAGAGATTTTAAATTCTCAATTCATTTTTATTGTAAGCAATATGTATTAAAATTAACTGTAACTTAATTAAAAAGACAAAATAATTTTTGAATTATTTCTTTATGTAAAAATTATGTTATTTTTATAATTTACAAGATTCATGGACCATTTTACATTTGCCAGTGAGATAAATTGTACTACACCTTTACATATTTTTTAAAAAATTGAAAATTTAGGAAAATGTCTATATTCTTAGTTCTCCACATGTTTTTCACTAATTTTTATTCATTTGCTTATTTAATTTATCAAAAACAGAGGAAGTGATTTGAAATAAGAAAATCAAAACTCTTCGTAAAATATATTACACAAATGCAACTAGATTATTTTCTAAATAAATTATAAAATCAGATTAAAATGACCAACTTTGAGAATTTTCTAATAGACATATAGTATATTTATGTAATATATATAAGACATTAAATTGTACTTTAGTATCAGTTTGTACTCTAAGCCAAATATGGTAATAATAAATAAAGATATTCAGATAAATGCTATAGGATTTTTTTTTACCAGTACATGACATATTTTAATCCATCTCTGAGAATTTGCCTGAAAGTGTTTAATGAGATCACAGGTGTTGGCTAGGGAACCAAGGTCAGAAGTTTTGAATAATAGAATAGAATTTTTAACTTTCATTCAATATTACCTGCTGGAGGCAAAAGAAACCTTTGTTTTATAAGACTGCTGAGTTGGAAAGCAACCTATTAGGTCAGCTTATAAATTTTTTCTGGCCAAAATAGGACAGAGCATTCCCTTCCAGTATAATAACCGTGCATTATAAAATAGATCCCTTATGAGACTAATCCCAATGGAAATCTAGGATATTATGAAGATTTAGAATAAATATTTTTTACCAAATTTAAGAATAAAATGCCAGAATTATAGTTAACTTGCCAGTTCTAAACATTTTGTAAAAATACAGAGCTCTGTGTGTATTTAAATATTCACAGAATATAGACCAGCCAAAATGCCACTATATAACTGTATAATTATGTTTATATAACTCCATACTTGACAAATGAATTAAAGTTTTCCATAAAAGTCAATATAAAACCAGTTTTCTGACAGAATTTTATCACCCGTGCAGATATGTCCTTATAAAATGAACATTATAAAGTCACATTTAAACATAACTTGCTAAGGTAGGAAGGAAAAGCGTGAAGAATGATAATTATTGATTCCTGTTTTTTCAGTAGGTACAAATTGACTATGGTTATCACACAACCCTTTCTCCCTCACTGACTTCTATCACCCTCCTGTTCTCCCACTGTAAAGTCTTATCACATGATACATGAAGAAAAATGAAGAGTATATTGTATCTTAAATATATCCAACAAATGAAGTAGTATTTCTTAGAATCCTTAAATTGAGGCTGACTTTATGAAATGATAGAGAAAAGTAGCATGAGGCCTGCCTTTTAAAACACAAAATTGTGTTCTAACACCATTCCTTGTTAACTATACACCTTTTGAAATTTTCAGGAAATATAAATAATACTACTCTAAGATTATTTGTCATAATCTCACCAAACAGAATGATTAATACCATGAATTGTCTCTTTTCTTATAATTTTGCAATCTATACTTAACATTGCCATGAGGGCGATATTTTTAGAATACACACATAACTCCATTGAAAATTCCTGTGTTGCCCAATCATCTAAGAAACAGAATATACATTTATTTCTAAGCACCTAGTCAACCTCTTTGCCTTTGCAGAGGACATTTATTCCAGCAATACTCCAATAATACTGAAGAAGATGTAGCTTCACTGTAAAATGTAGATTTTGATCATATTATTACCTCTGCTCTCTTTCAATTCTTTCTAAGCTTTCAGATCTCACCTCTAATTCTCCCTCATTCTGAAATCTTCTCAGACTTTACCAGGGAGTTTAAGGAATTTTCCTGTCATATATTTAGCAAACTTTTAGTCATTATAGCAAATTTTATACTTTGTTATATTTTTTCTCATGGAACTCTGTTTCTGAGATTAAAAATACACTGAGAGTTGGGAAAGCATATTTTCTTCTTTGTATTCTCAATCTGACATAGGAGAACAAAATATTAATAAATAACCAGGGCTTCCCTGGTGGCGCAGTGGTTGAGAGTCCGCCTGCCGATGCAGGGGACGCGGGTTCGTGCCCCGGTCCGGGAGGATCCCACATGCCGCAGAGCGGCTGGGCCCGTGACCCATGGCCGCTGGGCCTGCGCGTCCAGAGCCTGTGCTCCGCAACGGGAGAGGCCGCAGCAGTGAGAGGCCCGCGTACCATACACACACACACAAAAAAAAAAATAAAATAAAAAAAAAAATAAATAACCAATGTCTAAAAGCTTTACAAATATCTATCTTTTAAGTGCATAACAGCACAATGACTTACCTAGTTGGTAGTTAACATCTTTCTGTACAAGTTCATCAATCTGCAGAAGGTCAAATAACCAGTCAGTATTAGAACTGGGATTCCAAGTCAGATAGGATGACCTCAGAGTATAAACTCAATGGTATTTAGAATTAGGGTTACCTGAGCTGTGCTGCCTCGACACTGCTGATTACTCAGGGACAATGTTCTCGACCTAGAAATTAAGACCATACAGTGATACGGATACTTTAGTTTGCCTAGGTGTAAATATTTATCTCTCTTTTTTTTTTTTTTGCGGTACACGGGCCTCTCACTGTTGTGGCCTCTCCCGTTGCGGAGCACAGGCTCCGGACGCGCAGGCTCAGCGGCCATGGCTCACGGGCCCAGCTGCTCCGCGGCATGTGGGATCATCCCGGGCCGGGGCACGAACCTGTGTCCCCTGCATCGGCAGGTGGACTCTCAATCACTGCGCCACCAGGGAAGTCCCATATCTCTCTGTTTTTTAAACCACTTTATTGAGGTCTGATTAACATACAAAAAGCCATCCATAAAACTTAATGAGTCTGGAGATAAGTATACAGTACAGGGATGAAACTATCACCACAATCAAAGTAATGAACATATCACCTATAAAATTTCCTCTAACCTCTTTATTATTTACTTCATTTTTTGCTGATAAAAACACAACCTTAGCAAATGTTTAAGTATACAATATAGTATTATTTACTCTAGGTACTATGATGTACATAGATCTCTAGGGATTATTCTTCCTGCATGATGAAAACTTTGTACCTTTTGATCAATACTTCCTTGTTTTCCCTTCCCCCCAAGCCCCTGGCAACCATGATTCTAGTCCCTGCTTCTTTTTTGTTGTTGTTCCCTTGTTTTACTTGTCTATATTTATACCAATATCACACTGTCTTAATTATTAGAGCTTTGAATAAGCTTTAGTTAAGTAGTATAAGTCTTCCTACCTTATTGTCTTTTTTTTTTTTAATCGGAGTATAGTTGCTTTACAATGTTCTGTTAGTTTCTACTGTACAGCAAAGTGAATCAGCCATATGTATTCATATATCCCCTCTTTTTTGGATTTCCTTCCCATTTAGGTCACCACAGACCACCGAGTAGAGTTCCCTGTGCTATACATTAGATTCTCATTAGTTAGTTATTTTATATATAGTATAAAATATACATAGTAGTGTATATATGTCAATCCCAATCGCCCAGTTCATCCCACCCCCCTTTTCCCACTTGGTATCCATATGTTTGTTCTCTACATCTGTGACTATTTCTGCTTTGCAAATAAGATCATCTATACCATTTTTCTAGATTCTACATATATGCATTAATATCTGATATTTGTTTTTCTCTTTCTGACTTATTTCTCTCTGTAAGACAGTCTCTAGGTCCATCCGCATCTCTGCAAATGACAAAATTTCATTCCTTTTAATGGCTGAGTAATATTCCATTTTATATATGTACCCCATCTTCTTTATCCATTCTTCTCTTGATGGTCATTTAGGTTACTTCCATGTCCTGGCTATTGCAAGTAGTGCTGCAATGAACATTGGGGTGCATGTACCTATTTGAATTATAGTTTTCTCTGGGAATATACCCAGTAGTGGGATTGCTGGGTCATATGGTAGTTCTCTTTATAATTTTTTAAGGAATTTCCATACTGTTCTCCATAGTGGCTATATCAATTTACATTCCCACCAACAGTGCAACAGAGTTCCCTTTTCTCCACATCCTCTCTAGCATTTATTGTTTGTAGATTTTTTGATGATGGCCATTCTGACCAGTGTCAGGTGATACCTCATTGCAGTTTCGATTTGCATTTCTCTAATAATTAGTGATGTTAACCATCTTTTTAGGTGTTTGTTGGCCACCTGTATGCTTTCTTTAGAGAAATGTCTACCTAGGTCTTCTGCCCATTTTTTGATTAGGTTGTTTGTTTCTTTGATATTGAGCTGCATGAGCTGTTTGTATATTCTGGAGATTAATCCTTTGTCAGTTGCTTCACTTGCAAATATTTTCTACCATTCTGAGGGTTGTCTTTTCATTTTGTTTATGATTTCTTTTGCTGTGCGACAGCTTTTAAGTTAATTCAGTCCCATTTGTTTATTTTTCTTTCCATTGCTCTAGGAGGTGGGTCAAAAAGGATCTTGCTGTGATTTATGACATAGAGTGTTCTGCCTATATTTTCTTCTAAGAGTTTTATAGTGTCTGACCTTACATTTAGGTCCTTAATCCATTCTGAGTTTATTTTTTTTTGTTGGTGATAGGGAGGGTAGTCCCTGCTTCTATGAAAACATTTCTTTAAAAAAAAAAAAACTAAATAGGTCTCTTTGCACATTAATCAAAGAGATTAAATTTATATCATGACTTCAAAGGACAAAATAAATTGTAAGAGCCAAACAGCACTGTAGTTAAGCTCCATAAACATTAAAAACAGTTAAATAGCAATGTAAGCAGAGTGCATATATTTTATTTTTCATGCTTTTTAAAGAAGCTTTTTTAGCTGTAGAACAAAGCTTCATATTCCTCATTTTGATCTTAGATATTGTCTTTCTTCTTCATCCTCCCTGTGGAGTTTCATGTTGGTCCATGACCATAGTGCCCAAATTAGAACATTCTTGAAAGCAATAAACACTAAAACAATTAAAACAAAGACAAATCTATAGGACAGCCCATGTTATGCAGTCTCCTAGATCTCATTGCATTTACTTAGTGTCCCTTTTTTAAAGTGCAATCTAAACTCAGATACATAAAAGCAAGTCTTTACAGCACCTATTTTTCTTTCCTAATTTTAGCTCTCATCATTTTTGTACTTAAAAATTCACAATTATCACAGTCTTAATACTTCTCTAATAATAATCATCACACTTGTGACTTAAGTAGATTTTACTATAAAATAATTTTTCTTTTTATAGAACCTCATTTAAGAAATCAGAATGGTACTAAAAAAAAAGGCCCCTTAAAAGCCATATAACCTCTTTTATTTAGCATTGTGTAAACTAGGCCTACTACAGTTCTGTTTTTTAATCTATGACTCAAGTCTTATGAGAGAAGAAGAAGAAGGAGGAAAAGGTGAAGGAGATGAAAGGGAAGAAAAAAGGGGCTAATTTTGAGGTCTAAGCCTCAACCAGAGCCTCAATTCCAACATATCTTCCTTAATTTCATAAGCTTACAGGGTTACAAAAAACTCAACGTTATATAAACATATATCCACACACATATATATCATAGCAAACCAAAGTAAAAATAAGGTGACTGCTTTCCTACTTTTAAATTTAACTTAATTTTCTCAAAGAATCTTTATGTATTTAGATTTTTCCCAGAAACAGGTTTATTTAGTGCTGGGAAATTTAATTAATTAATTCAAGATTAACTGATTTATTAATTAATTTTCAAAAGTTAAAAAGTTGTGGAATCTTTGACCTTGATATTTACCAAAATCTTTCACATTTTTCCATTGCAATTCATTTCAGCACATGTCATAGTTAAGATGGAAATTTTCAACTCAACTGTTAGGTTTATAGATCCTGAAATATTATCTTGAGTTTATCTTTTTCCTTGCATACAGGACCTTGCAAATTTTTTAGGAAGTTACTTTTTAAAGTTGTGCTGTATTCCTTTTAAGTAGTCTCAGTGCTACAGCTCATAAATTATTCAGGTGCAATTTTTATGCTTTAAAGATGTGCAAATTTAAATCTGAACATTTCTTGGTTTCAAAAACACAAGACCAACTATAATATAGTTAATGCATCATTTATCACCCATCTATGGTACCAGCCTAGGTATAAACGTGTGACTAGAGAATAAATTATCCCTTTTCTTTTTTTTTTTTTCTTTTTTTTTTTTTTTTTTTTGGGGTTAGCGGCATGCGGGATCCTCCCGGACCGGGGCACGGACCCGCATCCCCTACATTGGCAGGCGGACCCTCAACCACTGCGCCACCAGGGAAGCCCAAATTATCCCTTTTATTTCAACAAAATAAGTATACTTATAATACTTTAAATTTAAAATATCATTGGATTCTATTAAAATGTATTTAAACTGTTTATGACATTAATAAATGCTCTCTTTCAATTTTTCATTTTGTCACCAAAGCCTATCAATTCTAGTTTTGTAACTGTTTCAAATGAGTCTTTCATAATGTTTGTCAGTGTCAATATCCTACTTCAGATATTCATCGTCTTTTATTTCATCTGCTATAATAACCTCTAAATTGACCCTGTTGATGTATATACCACACTGCTACAACTTTTCTATTAAAAAAAAAATTGGATGTTACACTTTCCTGTTTTAGAAACACCATGTTAGTTAAGGGATAATTTAATATTCCTTAGAGTAACACTTAAAGAGTTTATAATGTGGATTCATCTTTTATTTTCTAATTTCTTCATCAAACACGTGAATTCTGCTATCTTCCAATTTGTGTGTGTGTGTGTTTGCATCTGTGTGTGTGTGTACAAGCACAAGCACACATGCAGACACACCTATCTATACAATCATAAAACCACACTGACTCCACTACATAGACTTCTTTACTGTATGATCAAGGGGCTATTAGAAAACCACAGAGAAGATAATGATTCAATAAATGATATTGTAATAAATGGTTACTTATCTTGGACGAGGTTTCCTTATGAATCTTTTCTGTCACAGGTTAGATTCAAGAGGCAGAAGTAGATATTTGTACTAATTAAGGGCTCTTGGGGTCAACACCTGTAGAAGGTCAGGGAAGGAAACAGAATTGGCTAAACAGAGAAGATGAGTTCTGATAGAGTCTAAATAATGACCCCTCAAAATATCGGAGTGCTTCAAGTAGAGGAGAGGGGAACAGGATTTTTCCTACATCTGCATCCACCTGTCATTGGATGCAGGCTGCTGCCAGGAAAGGCAACAGTCTTTGTCAAGGCAACACTCTTCAGCTGCAGTGATTCCTAAAGTTGAGTAACTGTTGAGGACTTCCTGTTGGAGCATTTCCAGCAACTAGGGAAATAAATTCTTCAGTCCTTAAGGGGGACCAGGGAAGTGTATCACAGTGTTCACTGTGCTTACTGTACAACAGTGACCAAACATATTCAGTATGAATTGAAAAATTAAAATATTGAGCATTGAAATATTAAATAGATGTACTGCAAACATTATTGTATCTTCTAGAATGTGAATGACTTAGTATATAACATGTATTGAAGAGATTACAAAGGACAATGTAAGTATTTAAGCATGTCACCTCCTCTCACATCATGTGGACACATATATTCTTCTGTTATAACCAAACTAAAGAGGATTAAAACAGCAAGAAGAAAATTTGAAAAAAATGCTTAAAATGATTAATAGTCTAACAACTGAGTTATTGAATTGGAGAGGGGGGTTGAACTCTATGCGGTGTAAATAGGAAAATACCTTTACTTTCCTCCAAATTCTGCCTTCAGTCATACTTCATTGAATTCCCTTTTTAACTCGAAGTATATCCAATGGCTTTCCAATCTATTTCAATTCTAGAAAACAACTTATTAAGGTAACTCTGGCACATTTAGTTATTAAAATGTCTACTTCATCTAAAAAAATCTTCAACATAACATTATACCCACAGCTTCTCTCCCCCCAGCACAGGCCTCACCCTTGATTCTAGGCTTAAGGACCTATGGAGGAGAGGAGCAAAGGGATTGGAGGATGGAGTGTTATGCAATGGATGCTCTTGAAATATAGCCTTTAATGCCTTCATGTGGCCACCATCAAAGAGAGACTTTCCTTCAGGAAAGATGCTTGCTGTTCTTTGGAAGTGCTAGAGGAACTTTGACTTCACACAGAGGCCTGATAAGGCTGTGCTCTCATCCAGTGACCTGTGCACAAGCCGCAGCTCCATGTCTTGTTATCCCCAATACGGCCTCTCATGAGTTGGACCGCTTGAAAGAGCACTGGCTAACCTATCATCTGTACTGTCTCCCCAAGGGCCTTGAAGTTATTATACACACTCATCCTACAAAATGATGTAGAAACACTTAATTGCTGGCCCTTTCCCCCTCACCTTGCCATGGAAAGTTCCAAACAGACTCCTGACTTTGGACTTCTCCAGCAGAGAATGATCTGCAGTTTCACACACATTCCCAGACTCCAAAGAACACACGCCAAACTCTCTCAGGAACTTTCCCATCATATTCCATTCCTGTGAAGTATAGAGCCTGTAAATTTCTGTAATTCAGCAAGCATTTGGGTAAGAAAAAAGGGGCCCTGCTTACAGACAGTTTCACTCTCTGTAAGTGTTTCTTCTCTGAACGTTTTCCCAAACTTGGCTTGAGGAGAAGATCCCTCCCATCTCTCAAAGGAAATGCCACAGCCTTCTTTAAGCTTATAAATTACCTTCAAATAACCAAAATTCTAGTACAGTCTTACAGAGCTCAGGGAAATGAGAATCACTGGAGAGGATGTGCTATTTTTTTTGTAAATACTGTATGAATGTGTCTTCTACTATTCTTTAGAAGGATGCTTATTCCCTTCAATCCTGTTACATCTCCACCAACCAATTGCTTGTACAAAATTTGATATGCAAATATCATGACTTTAATAAATTCAAAGACATTGAATATTAATGTATAACTCACTAAAGAATAAATAAAATTCAAAAGCCAAACAACACTTCCCTCCCTTTGTAATGATGATGATAACCTTTGTGAAAAAAAAGTGGACTGAAATTGACATTATTACAAAGAAAATGAAGTAAAATCTTGAAGAGCTGATTTTCACTACTTGCATTTAACTTACCTGGTTTCAAATATGCGTGGTTGAGAGTGAGAGTGGATAAATTCAAATAGTGTTGGGGATATTGCTTGTCACTCTACTGAATATATGTTCCAGAGCCAGTGGGCATGGAAGAAAATATAAATCTGCTATTCCTTCAATTCTTGTCAGCTCCAGCTCATGTCCCTCATGGTGTGAGCTTTGCTCAGCACTGAATGTGCTGCTAGTTTTTTAAAAACACAGTACTTGTTTCAGTAAAATATGGACCCTAACAGAAGCCACTATTTCATCTGATATTTTACTGAACAAGTAGTAATCTATTTCAACATGGAGAAAACAGGTAGTGTATATTTAGAAAGACAGAATGTAGATCTTCAAAAGGACACCTTTTTTTTTTTTTCCAGAAACTGATGAGGGTCATTTTCATGTTTTGTTATTTATCATTAGACCTACTGAGCTTAAAACCAAACTCTGATTAAGATATGTTGCTGTACAGTCTTTTGGGGAAACAATTTGTCAATATGTATCGGGTAGTAAAAATACACAAAACCTATTTTTGGAATGAATGTACTGTGGGAAAAGAGGACTTGAAAGTTTATGTCCCCTAAAGTTATTTTAAGACTACAGTGGTTTTTATTTATAATCTCTATTTAGAATATTGCCTCTCTGTAATCAAATTAATTCACAGTCAAGTAATCTTTCTGAAATTCAAATCTGATTATGGTAAAGCTTAAAATGCTTAAATGGTACCCCATCATCTACAAATAAAGCCCTAAATTCCTTGTGGTGGCTCACATTTTCCTTCCTGATATCACCCTATTCACCTTTCCATCTAACTCCAGCCATTCCTATGTAGTACTTAATATTCGGCCAAATACTCCATACCAAAGTTTTTTTCCCCTTTATTCTTTCCTGTAGATATGACCTTTCCCCCTCTTTGCCTGATGGACTTAATATCATTCTTCTAAAGCCTGGGTCTGTCTTTGTCAGTCTGTCACTCACTTCCTTGAATGTGCTACATAATTAACAATTTAATTATTTAGTTACTATGTTCGAGCACCTGGAGAATATAAACTTACTGCACTTTAATCTCATAACTCTTATTCAGAGTATATGATAGATATTAGGCTATCAAAATGTTTTGAATATATGATTAAATACACACTTATGTGATTGAATAATAAATTTTAAATTACTTTCACATAAAAATAAGTACATTTTAATATTTTCAAATGATTATTACCAAAAGAATTAACCATTGATGATGTGCATTGCATTATTACTTGTATAAAAGATTGTCTATCAGATATGTGTTGGGATAGTAAAGAGCCTTGACAGATAGAGATAAAATTTCCCTCTATGTCAGAGAGCAGGTTCATCTCTTGACTCTTGACCAGGATAACAAATATATTGTTTCCCTCTCACTCCAGCACACATGTTGGGAAGATTTGCTAGCAATATCTTTATAAGACGTGTTCCTAAACTTGCATTTCTTCAACAATGACATAAACTCACTATTAGTGAACCATCCATCTGGGCCTCTCCTTATTGCTCCCTACGGATTTTAGGGTGTCAAAGAAAAATTGCACCCAGTAGAATTAAACAGATGAGGAGGGTTTTATTCTGTCACAAGACTATTGTAATGGAGGAGAGAGATTGAACTCAACTCCATTGAAACAAAAGTAGAAGAGTTTTTAAGCACTAGTGTGAACTAACGGAAAAGTACTGGAGGAGGTTAGTGGAGGAGGTTTGTTGGTAGGATTATACCACCTGTGTTTACTAAATGGTGTTTTTCAGAGTTAGGCCCCTACTCTCACAGAGACTGGGAGGTAGGAGCACTATATTTCTTAATGATTACATTTCAAAGGGATAGATCCCAGGTCCTTGACAAAAACATTTCTGGTTTATAAAACTGTCAAGTGAGACTCAGCCCAGGGATGCAAGGATGGTTCAATAATTGCAAATCTATCAGTGTAATACACCACATTAGCAAATTGAAGAATAAAAAAACATATGATCATCTCAATAGATGGAGAAAAAGATTTTGACAAAATTCAACATCCATTTATGATAGAAACTCTCCAGAGAGTGGGTATAGAGAGAACATATCTCAATTTAATAAAGGTCATATATGATAAACCCACAGCTAACATTGTACTTAATGCTGAAAAGCTGGAAGCATTTCCTCTAGGATTAGAAACAAGACAAGGATGCCAACTCCTGCCACTTTTATTCAACATGTATCAGAAATCCTAATCACAGCAATAAGACAAGAAAGAAGTAAAAGAAATCCAAATTGAAAAGGAAGAAATAAAACTGTCACTGTTTGCTGATGACATGACACTATACATAGAAAATCCTAAAGACACAAGAACTCATCAATGAATTCAGTAAAATTTCAAGACACAAAATTAATATACAGAAATCTGTTTTATTTCTATACACTAACAACGAACTATCAGAGAGAGAAATTAAATAAACATTTCAATTTATAATGGAATCAAAAAGAAAAAAATACCAACAAATAAACTTACCTAAGGAGGTAAAAGATCTATACTCGGAAAACTATAAGACACTGATGAATGAAATTGAAGATGACACAGATGGAAAGACATACCATGTTCATATATTGAAAGAGTTAATATTGCTAAAATGACCATACTACCCCAGGAAATACACACATTCAGTACAATCCTTATCAAAATATCAAGGGCATTTTTCACAGAACCAGAACAAATAATACTAAAATTTGTGTGGAAACACAAAAGACCCTGGATAGCCAAAACAATCTTGAGAAAGAAGAACAGAGTTGGAGCTTTCAAGTTCCCTGACTTCATACTATACTACAAAGCTACAGTAATTAAAAGTCTGGTACTGGCACAAAAACAGACACATAGATCAAAACAGATAAGAGAGCCCAGAAATAAACCCATAGAATTATAGTCAATTAATCTACAACAAAGGAGGCAATAATGTATAATGGAGACAACAGTCTCTTCAATAAGTGATGTTGGGAAAACTGGACAGCTAAACATGAAAGAATAAAATTAGAATATTTTCTAACATGGTATACAAAAATAAACTCAGAATGAGTTAATTTAAAGTTTTCTACAATAAATGTTCAAAGAAAAGGGAAGTCAGTGGCTTGGATGCTGGAAGAAACTGCCTAAGGTTTAGCTAAGCAGAGGGGAATGAATTTTAAGGCCATCTTGATCAGAAAGCATGGAGAATTGATTTTCATGCTGTCTGTTATGCTGTGGATGATAAAGTCTTCATCTCTTACCCAGGAGTCTCATGTCTTATGCCAGCACATAGTTTATGTCTAAGGAGCCATCTTGGATAAAGGATTGAAACCTGCCCTTGAAACTCAGCCATGCAATAGCATAAAGTTCCTAACACAAAACATCTGTTCCCTTATTACATCCCCATCCTCATTCATGTTTTGCATGGAAATCTTACTATTGACTTAGCTTGAATAATTTTTTCTTCAAAGATTGTTCTTATGTAAAGAGAATAAAATTAACATATTTGGCATTGAAACAATATATTGTTAGATTTAATTAATAAAGACATTATCTTAATTGTCAATAACATTTAACGTTGTACAGCAAAACTGTGCTATAGAGAATAAAATATGGATCAACTTGTAGAAGTTGACAATCATTTGTTATTAGGTTATATAATAAGACTGAAATTGAGAATATAGAAAGAGCCAATTTCTTATACTGCTATTAGTAGACTTTTAGATTCTTTTCTATCCTATAGATGAATAAAATGATGATGCTTTCAATAAATTTCAAAACAAATTTTTTTTTTGAATTGATGTTTATTTGAGATTGAAAAGAAACAGAGTATCATCATCAGGATCTTATTTAATGCTGGACTTGGAACTTCCAAATCTACTTCATAGTGTGACTGACCTGTAAGTAACTGTACTCACTTGTCTAGAGCTGAAGCTGGTACTGATTATCAAGTATGATCTGCATTATTGGAAGTTTTCAGTGAAGGTATGTGACCCACATTTTAATCAAAATCCAGATCTAAAATATGGCTTTAATGTCAATATACATAGTTTTGATTAATAACATTTACTTTTTTGTGTGAATACTGGGGAACTCAGACAATAACTGTACAAGTTTACCCTTGAACAATGCAGGTGTTAAGGGTGTCAAACTTCGGTGCAGTTGAAAATCCAGGTATAATTTATAATCAGATCTCAGTATCCACAGTTCCTCTGTATGTGCTGTTCTGCATCCCTGACTTCAAACAACTGTGGATCATGTAGTACTGTAATATTTACTATGGAAAAACCCTGTACATAAGTGGACCTGCACAATTTAAACACAACTTGTTCAAGGGTCCACTGTAAATACAGACTTTCATATAAGTGAAAGTGACCTTCATATAAGTTTCACATTCAAGTTTTTTATGGTTTAATTTTTCTTGGAGGTTCTATGTAAAATATAGATTCCTGGGAGCCATTCACTATGACTCTTGTTTAGTAGGTCTGGAAAAGTCTTTAGAAATCATAGGTGTAGCACAGAGAACACTTTGAGAAAAATCAGTAGAAGAAGCAGACCAGTATTGTAAAACTTGGGATTAAATACCAGATTTCAACATGTTCGCAAACAATTCATGTATATTTTAGTATTCAGCTTCTTTCACTGTTCTCCAGTACTTCTCAAATTGGAAAGGGACGTGTATGAGAATCTACTAAAAAGATTTTTAAAACCAGGAATGATTTTTCTTTCATCCCTACCCTTCCCCTCTCCAGATTAATCCAAATATTGTCCTACAAACATGGAGTGGATTTGGGCTAAGAAGAGTATGCATACTTTAAAAATTACTACCAATAGGTTGCTTAAAGGGAGTTTGGTTCTTACCTTCTACCATATTAAATTCTGATGCAGCCACTAGACCATCTTTGGAAATTTTTAGCAATAGGACTTCAAAATATTTGTAATGTAATGAAATAGTAATTTGGAATGAGCACAAAATTGTTGTTATGAAATTCTTTTTGTGATGTCTTTTCCCATATCAGCTAACCCCAAATAGTTATAATAAAGTAAACCTTGCATCATCCTCTTTACCTATGCCTTACCAACAGGAGGATTTTGAATCTGGTCTGATACAGAGTCATGTGGGCAGTGGAGGGTTTCAGTTTTAAGGGTAGGATAAGAACTGACCCTCTGACCCAAAACTTAAGGGATGAAGCAAAAGCAGTTTTAAGAGGGAAGTTTATAGCAATACAATCCTACGTCACGAAACAAGAAGTATCTCAAAAAAACAACCTAACCTTACACTACAGCACTTAGAGAAAAAAACAAACAAACAATAAAACAACCCAAAGTTAGCAGAAGGAAAGAAGTCATAAAAATCAGAACATAAATAAATGAAAAAGAAATGAAGGAAACAATAACAAATATAAATAAAACTGAAAGCTGTTTCTTTGAGAAGATAAACAAAATTGATTAACCATTAGCCAGACTTATCAAGAAAAGAAGGGAGAAGACTCAAATCAATAGAATTAGAAATGAAAAAGAAGTAACAACTGACACTGCAGAAATACAAGTGATCATGAGAGATTACTACAAGCAATTCTATGCCAAAAAAATGGACAACCTGGAAGAAATGGACAAATTCTTAGAAAAGCACAAACTTCCAAAACTAAAGCAGGAAGAAATAGAAAATATAAACAGACCAATCACAAGCACTGCAATTGAGGCTGTGAATAAAAATCTTCCAACAAACAAAAGCCCAGGACCAGATGGCTTTACAGGTGAATTATGTCAAATATTTAGAGAAGAGCTAACACCTATACTTCCCAAATTATTCCAAAATATAGCAGTGGGAATAACACTCCCAAACTCATTTTATGAGTCCATCACCCTGATACCAAAACCAAACAAGGATTTCACAAAGAAAGAAAACTACAAGCCAATATCACTGATGAACACATATGCAAAAATCCTCAACAAAATGTTAGCAAACAGAAACCAACAGTATATTAAAAGGATCACACACCATGATCAATTGGGGCTTATCCCAGGAATGCAAGGATCCTTCAATGTAAACAAAAAAATCAGTGTTATAAACCATATTAACAAATCGAAGGAGAAAAAACATATCATCTCAGTAGATGCATAAAAAGCTATAGAAAAAATTCAACACCAGTTTTTGATAAAATCCCTCCAGAAAGTAGGCATAGAGGGAATTTACCTCAACATAATAAAGGCCATATATGACAAACCCACAGCTAACATCTTTCTCAATGGTGAAAATCTGAAACGATTTCCACTAAGATCAGGAACAGGACAAGGTTATCCACTCTCACCACTGTTATTCAGCATAGTTTTGGAAGTTTTAGCCACAGCAATCAGAGAAGAAAAAGAAATAAAGGAATCCAAATCAGAAAAGAAGAAGTAAAGCTGTCACTGTTTGCTGATGACATGATACAATACATAGAAAATCCTAGAGATGCTACCAGAAAACTACTAGAGCTAATCAATGAATTTGGTAAAGTAGCAAGATACAAAATTAGTGCACAGATATCTCTCACATTCCTATATACTAATGATGAAAAATCTGAAAGAGAAATTAAGAAAACACTCCCATTTACTATTGCAACAAAAAGAATAAAACACCTAGGAATAAACCTACCTAAGGAGACAAAAGACCTGTATGCAGAAAATTATAAGACACTGGTGAAAGAAATTAAAGATAACACAAATAGATGGAGAGCTATACCATGTTCTTAGATTGGAAGATTCAATATTGTGAAAATGACTATACTACCCAAAGCAATCTACAGATTCAATGCAATCACTATCAAACTACCAATGGCATTTTTCACAGAACTAGAACAAAAAATTTCACAATTTGTATGGAAACACAAAAGACCCTGAAGAGCCAAAGCAATATTGAGAAAGAGGAACAGAACTGGAGGAATCAGGCTCCCAGACTTCAGACTCTACTACAAAGCTACAGTAATCAAGATAGTATGGTACTGGCACAAAAACAGAAATATAGATCAATGAAACAGGATAGAAAGCTGAGAGATAAACCCAGACATATATGGTCACTTTATTTTTGATAAAGGAGGCAAGAATATACAATGGAGAAAAGACAGCCTCTTCAATATGTGGTGCTGGGACAACTGGACAGCTAATGTAAAAGAATGAAATTACAACACTCCTTAACACCATACATGAAAATAAACTCAAAATGGATTAAAGACCTAAATGTAGGGCCTGACACTATAAAACTCTTAGAGGAAAACATAGGCAGAACACTCTATGACATAACAGCAAGATCCTTTTTGACCCACCTCCTAGAGAAATGGAAATAAAAACAAAAATAAACAAATGGGACCTAAGGAAACATAAAAGATTTTGCACAGCAAAGGAAACCATAAACAAGACCAAAAGACAACCCTCAGAATGGGAGAAAATATTTTCAAATGAAGCAACTGAAGTAGGATTAATTTCCAAAATTTGCAAGCAGCTCATGCAGCTCTATATCCAAAGAACCAACAACACAATCCAAAAATGGACAGAACACCTAAATAGACATTTCTCCAAAGAAGATATACAGATTGCCAACAAACACATGAAAGAATGCTCAACATCATTAATCATTAGAGAAATGCAAATGAAAACTACAATGAGATATCATCTCACACTGGTCAGAATGGCCATCATCAAAAAACCTACAAACAATAAATGCTGGAGAGGGTGTGGAGAAAGGCAACTCTGTTGGTGGGAATGTAAATTGATACAGCCACTATGGAGAACAATATGGAGTTTGCTTAAAAACTAAAAGTAGAACTACTATACGACCCAGCAATCTCACTACTGGGTGTATACCCTGAGAAAACCATAATTCAAAAAGAGTCAAGTACCACATTGTTCATTGCAGCTCTATTTACAATAGTCAGGACATGGAAGCAACCTAAGTGTCCATAGACAGATGAATGGATAAAGAAGATGTGGCACATATATACAATGGAATATTACTCAGACATATAAAGAAACAAAATTGAGTTAGTTTTAGTGAGGTGGGTGGACCTACAATCTGTCATACAGAGTGAAGTAAGTCAGAAAGAGAAAAACAAATATCATATGCTAACACATATATACGGAATCTAAAAAAAAAATGAAATGGTTCTGAAGAACCTAGGGGCAGGACAGGAATAAAGATGCAGATGTAGAGAATGGCCTTGAGGTCACAAGGAGGGGAAAGTGTACGCTGGGACAAAGTGAGAGAGTGTCATGGACATGCATACACTACCAAATGTAAAATAGATAGCTAGTGGGAAGCAGCCCCATATCACAGGGAGTTCAGCTAGGTGCTTTGTGACCATTGTAAAGCAATTATACTCCAATAAAGATGTTTAAAAAATAAATAAATAAACCTATCCTATCTGCAAAAAAAAAAAGTACTGGCCTTCTGTTGATACCCTGGCATAAAACAAAGAAGTAAATGATTTTTCCAAGGCAGCCAGTGGCATAGATAAGAAAAGAGCACTCCTGTATTCTCTATTCTTACAATTATACTGCCAACTTGAAAACCATTGTCCAAATAATCTTATTGTTCATTTGTATAATTCTCCATTATTTTAACATACTGTACTTTATAATATTGTATTATTAGAAGAGCACTAAGAAATAGGACAATTTATTCCCATCTGCTAAATCAAAGCATTGAAAAATAATGACTTCAGATTGCTGAGATTGCAATTAGAATTATAGGTCTCGTATTGCTCAGTGTATGTGTTTGTTTTATTTCAGTTTTTGATTTACATTAGACCGTATTCTAATTCAAATATATGCACAATGAGATATTTCAAGTTAATAGTGACTGGTTGCTTAACCTAAAACCTGTATCAAACAGTTCACACAGTAATATCAGAATTATAATAATCAATGACTGGAGATTTTCTTGTTCTTAATTTTGTCACAACAAGGAACTTTCCTTGTGGTTAAAAAATAAATAAATAAAACACACAAATTGAAATCTACCCTGTTAAAAAAATTTTAAGTGTACCATACAGTATGTTAAATATATGTGAATTTTTGGAGAGCAGATCTGTAGAACCTTTTTCATCTTGCATGACTGAAACCCCAAACTCAGTGCACAACTCCCTATTTTCCCCTCCACCACTGCTGGCAACTACTATACTAATTTCTGTTTCTATTTGGTTCACTACATTGATGACATACAGATGAGATCATGCCATATTTGTACTTCAGGGATTGGCTTATTTCACTTATCATGGTGTCCTCATGGTCCATCCATATTGTTGCATATGATAGGACTTCCTTCTTTTTTAAGGCTAAGTAATCATCCACTGTATGTATATAGCCAGTCCCTGACTTACAATGATTTTTTTCACTTACAATGAAAATCTTACTCAAGATTTTTCAACTTTATAATGTTGAAAAAGTGATATGCTTTCAGCAGAAACTGTACTTCATATTTTGAATTTTTATCTTTTCCCAGGCTAGCAGTATGCTCTATAGGATACCTCTAGTGATTCTGGACTGTAGCAGTGAGCTGCAGCTGCCAGTCAGCCTGTAATCACAGCAGTGAACAACTGATACACCTGCAACCATTCTGTATTCATATAACCATTATTTTCTTCACTTTCTGTACAGTATTTGATAAATTAAATGAGATAATCAACACTTTATTATAAAACGGGCTTTGTGTTAGTTGATTTGGCCCAACCGTAGGCTAATGTTCTGAATGTTCTGAGAACATTTAAGGTAGGCTAGGGTAAGCGATGAAGTTCTGTAGGTTAGGCATATGAAATGCATTCTTGATTTACAGTATTTTCAACTTATGATGTTTTTTTCAGGACATAACTCCAATTGTAAGTTGAGGAAGATCTGTATATACTTTTATTGTTTGTTTATCCACTGATGGACATTAAGGTTGTTTCCACGTCCTGGCTATTGTGGTAATGATGCAATGAGTGTGGGAGTGCAGGTGTCTCTATAAGATGCTGTTTTCTATTCTACTGGATAAATACTCATATGTGGTATTGCTGGATCATATGGTGGTTTCATTTATAACTTTTTGGTAAAACTCCATACCGTTTTACATCATGGCTGCACCATTTAATTTTCCCACCAACAGTATAATAAGGGTTGCAATTTCTTCAACTCCTCACCATCACTTGTTATATATA
>NW_020172187.1:2607484-2615767 GCF_003031525.2 Neophocaena asiaeorientalis asiaeorientalis
TATATGTATGTATATATATATATATATATATAGGATAAATTCCTTATCAGATAGATGGTTTGCAAATATTTTCTCCCATTCTCTAGATTGCCTTTTTACTCAGCTGATTGTTTCCTTTACTGTTCAGAAGCTTTTAAGTTGGTTGTATCCCCACATGTTTATTTTTGCTTTTGTTACCTCTGCTTTTGGTATCGTATCCAGGAAATCACTGCCAAGACAAAAATTATGAAGCTTTTTCCTGTGTCTTCTCCTAGGAGTTTTATAGTTTCAGGACTTGCCTTTAAGTCTTTAAGCCATTTTCAGTTTATCTTTGTGTAAGTAAGATAAGGGTCCAATTCCTTCTTTTTCTTGCATATACCAAATTCAATCAAATTTTGTTGAAGATACTACCTTTCAACACTGTGTAGTCTTCACACCCTTGTTAAAGAGCATTTGACCATTTATTTGTGAGTTTATTGCTATTTGGTTCTATTGATTTATATGTCTGTATTTATACCTGCATCATATTGTTTTGATTACTAGCTTTGTAATATGTTTTGAAGTCAGGAAGTGTGAAGACTCCAGCTTTGTTCTTCTTACTCAAGGTTTTTTGTTTGCTTGTTTATTGTTTGTTTGTTTGTTTGCTTTTTGGTGTACTTTGTGGTTTTCTACGAATTTTAGGATTTTTTTTTTCTGTTTCAAGCAAGCACTATAAAAATGCCATTGGGATTTTTACAGTGCTTGCTTTCAACCTGTATATTACTTTGGGTGGAATAGATATTTTTAAAATGTTCATTCTTACTGTCCATGACCATTCCTTTGTTAGTGTCCTCTTTAACTTGTTTCACCAATATTTGTGGTTTTCAATGTAAAAGTCTTTCACTGCCTTGTTGATGTTTATTCCTAAGTAATTTATTATTTTTGTGTTACTATAAATGAGATTGTTTCCTTAATTTCCTCTTCACATTATTTTTGTGTTTTTGCTAGTGTATAGAAATATAGCTGATTTTTGTATGCTGATTTTTTTATCCTGCAACTTAGCTAAATTTGTTTATTTGTTCTAACTTGTGTGTGTTTGTGTAGAATCTTTAGCGTTTTCTGTGTATAAGATTATGTCATCTGTGAATAGGGATAATTTTACTCCTCCTCTCTGATTGGATGTATTTTACTTCTCTTTCCCATCTAATTGCTCTAAATAGGACATCTAGTACTATTTGGAATACACTTGGTGAAGAGCAGGTATCCTTATCTTGTTCCCAGTCTTAGCAGAAGAGCTTTGGTTTGTCCCCATTGATTATGATGTTAGCTTTGGGCTTTGCTTATATGGTTTTTAGAATGTTGAGGTAATTTCCTTCTCTTATTAGTAAGTTGAGGGTTTTTTATATAGCAAGGTGTTGAATGTTGTCAAATGTTTTACTACATCTATTGAGATGATCATGTGATTTTTATCTTTCCCTCTGTTGATGTGGTATATCACATTGATTGATTTTTTTTTTTGTAGGTTGAATGGTTATTGCATCTCATGAATAAATACCACTTGGTAATGATGTCTGACATTTTTAATGTGCTATTTGATTTGGTTTGCTAGTATTTTGTTGAGGATTTTTGCATCTATATTTATCAGGTCTTCAGCTATTTATTTATTTATTTATTGCAGTGTCTTTGTCACACTTTCCTATGATAATAATGCTGACCTCATAAAATGAGTTTGGAAGTATTTTCTGTTCTTCAGTTGTTTGAAACAGCTTGAGAAGGATTTCGGTTAATTCTTTATATGATTGGTAAAATTCTCCAGTGAAGCCATCTGATCCTAAGCTTTTCTTTATTAGGAGGTTTTTGATTACTGACTCAATCACCTTAGTAGTTATTGGTCTGTTTAGATTCTCCATTTATTCATTATTCAGTCTTGGTAAAATGCATGTTTCTAGGAACATATTCATTTCTTTTGTTTATCTAACTTCTTGGTGTATAATTTTCCATAGGAATCTCATGATTTACTTCATTTCTGTGGCATCATTATGTGACATATCCTATTTCATTTCTGATTTTGAGTCTTCTCTCTTTCTTTCCCTAGTTAGTTTAACTAAGGTTTGGTCAAATTCTTAACCTTTAACAAACCAACTTCATTGAAATTAAAAAATGAAACTTTTACTTAAAATTAAAATGTTTTCTATTGATTTTCTATTCTCTGTTGTTTTTATATCTACTCTAATCTTTATAGTTTCCTTGCTTCAGCTAACTGTTGACTTAGTCTATTCTTTTTCTAATTCCAAACGAAATAATTAGGTTGCTTATTTGAGATCTCTCTTCTTTTGTAATTCAGGCATTTGATGTTATAAACTTCCTATTTACTACTGGTTTTGGTGTATCTCATAAGCTTTGGTATGTTGTGTTTACATTTTCTTTTGTCTCAAGATATTTTCTCAGGAAATTAGGAAAAAAGAAAAAAAAAACTTTTGAGTCCTTCTTTGATCTATTGGTTGTTCAAAATTGTGTTGTTCAATTTCCACATATTTGTGAGTTTTCCAGCTCTCTCTCTTGTGTTGATTCTATGTTATCAAAAATATATTTGACATGATTTTAATCTTCATAATTTATTGACTTTTTGTAACCGAATAAGTGATCTATCATGGAGAATGTTCCATGTTTTCTGAAGAATAATGTGTATTCTGCTGCTGTTGAGTGAAATTAGGTCCATTTGTTCTATGATGTTGTTCAAGTTCTCTCTTTTCTTACTGATCTCCCATCTGGTTCTTCTATCCATAATTGAAAGTGGCATATGGAAGTCTCCCACTATTACTGTGTTGCTATTTCTCCCTTCAGTTCTGTCAATGTTTGCTACATATATTTGGGTACTCTGATGTTGGGTGCAAGTATATCTATAATTGTTTTATTTTCCTTGTGAATTGACTGTTTTATCATTATATAATGTCCTTCTTTGTGTCTTGTGACAATTTTTGACTTAAAGCTACTTTTGCCTGATATAAGCATAGTTATGCTTCAGTTACCATTGCAAGAAATATCTCTTTCCATCCTTTCTCTTTCAGCCTTTGTGTATCTTTAAATCCAAAGTGGGTCCTTTGTAAACACAGAACAGGATCTTGTTTTTGCATTCACTGACTTTAATTGCTGGAGTTTATTGTATTTATATTTAAAGTAATTACTGATATTACTATGTTGTTAATTGTTCCTGTCTTGCAGGTGTTTTTGTCCTCTTTTCCTCTCTCACTGTCTTTTTCTGTGTTCCATTGATTTTTTTTTATAGTGACATACCTTGATTCCTTTTTCAATTTCTTTTGTGTATTTGTTCTAGCTATGTTCTTTGTACTTGCTATGGGGCTTGCATTAAACATCTTATAACAGCATATTTTAAACTGATAACAACTTAACTTCAACATATATAAAAATTACTCTTTTATTCATACACATTTTTGTAAATTATGTAAAAATTACAGATTTTTATACTGAGTGCCCATTAACATACTTTTACAGTTATAGTTATCTTTATACTTTTGTCTTTTAAATTCTATACCAGAGTTAAAAGTAGTTTATGTACCATTATTACATATTCTGTATTTGTCCATATATTTACCTTTACCACTAAACTTTATATTTTCATATGTTTTATCTTGCTATCTAATTAATTTCTATTTCAATTTGAAAATTCCTTTTATCATTTCTTGTAATACAGGTCTAGTGAGATGGACTTCTTCAGCTTTCGTTTATCTGGGAATTTATATCTCCTTCATTTGTTAAGGAATGTTTTTCTGGGTATAGTATTCTTGGTTGAAAGGTTTTTTTTGTTTGTTTTTGTTTTTTTTCAGCACTTTGAATATGTCACCCCACTCTCTTCTGCCTTGCAAGGTTTCTGCTGAGGATTTTGCTGATAAGCTTATAGGATTTCTTTTATGTGATGAGTTTCTTTTCCCTTGCTGCTTTCAAAATTGGCTCTTTGTCTTTGAGTTTTGAGAAACTGAACATAACGTGTCTCAGTTGTGTGTGTTTGTGTGTATGTGTGCCTATGTGTGTGTGTTTAGTTTATCTTAATTGAATCTCTTGTTCCTCTTGAATCTGGATTCCATTTCTTTCCCTTGTTTGAGATGTTTTCAGCCATTATTACTTCAAATAAGCTTTCTGCTTCATTTTGCTCACTGATCTTACTGAAACTCCCATAGTGTATATTTTAGTCATCTTTAGGCTTTAGGTCTAAGAAAGCCCTTAGGCTTTCTTCTCTTTCTTCATCATTTTTTTTTCCCTTTTGTTCCTGTGTCTGGATAATTAAAGTGACCTGTTTTTAGTTCATAGATTCTTTCTTCTGCTTGATCAAGTCTGCTGTTGAAACCCTCTAGTGAAATTTCTAATTCAGCTATTGTATTCTACATTTTTTACTTGTTTGTTTTTTCTATTTCTCGATATTCTCATCATGTTTATTCATCATTATCTTGAGGTCATTGAACATCTTTCTGATAATTATTTTGGATTCATTGTCAGGTTATTAATATGCCTTTATTTCTTTGGGGTCAGTTTCTGGAGATTTATTTTGTTCCTTCAGTTGGGCCATGTTCCTCTTTTTGTTGTTGTTTTGTTTGTTTGTTATTGCATGTGTGCATTGTTACTTTGCGTTAGAATTTACACATTTTAAGAAACAGCTCTCTCTCCCAGTCTTTATGGACTGGCTTCATAGGTAGATTTTCACCAAGCTAGAGATTCTGGGGCTCTCTCAAACCTTTTCTGTGAAATAGTTTTCTCTGAACTTGTGTGTGTAAATTTCCATTTAGAGAGGTTTAGCCAGTTTACTTTTTCAGGAGCTTGTAGTACCCTGCTCCTCATTGTGTCTGTCTACAGTACTGCCGGTTCTCTGGAGCTGTCCTAAGCAGCCCAGCTTTTGTTGTTTTTCTTATTCTCAGTGGCCCCCAGGCACCTCAAGTTCACAGATCTTGTCAGTTCTCTGAGTTGAGCAAGACTCTGCACTGAGCCAAGGAGAGATGTAATGACAAGTGAGAGTCATGCTGGTTCAAGCCAATGCCTCTGTCCTCAGTGCCACATCCTGATGCCTTCCTGTAGGACGTAGATTCAGACAAGACAGAAACTGGTGTCTCACATAGTCTCTCAAAAAGTCAGAATGTTCCAGTGTCCTCTTTCCCTCTCCAGGGATAATCTAGAGTTGGGAGTTTCCTTTTGCTTGTGTCTTGTGAGCCTGGAACAGGGACCCCAGCAAGTAAGTGTCACAAATTTAACTACCTGCTTTGACACAGCTGGCTTAATCCTCACCTGTAATAGAAGAGCCTCTTAACTTATTTCTGGTCTTGTAATGGGAATTGGTCCATGTGTTATTAAATTGGTACTTCAGTGGGAAAAGTAGGGTGTGGGGCTTCCTATTTCACCATCTTGCTGATATCACCTCCTAATGAGGAACAATATTTTGCTGGATTTTCATTACTATTTATTTTTGTATCAACAAAGTTGTAAAAATTGTTTTTTTTAATATGATATTTAGAATTTCATATTTTGTATTATTTTTCTGTTCATGGTATAAGTTATTAACTATGCATCTTTCTTTTTTAAATTGGGGTATAGTTGCTTTACAATGTTGTGTTACTTTCTGTGTACAATGTAGTGAACCAGCTATAGGTGTACATATATCCTTTCCCTCTGGGGTCTCCCCCCAACCATTCCACCCCTCTGGGTCTCCACAGAGCACCAAGCTGAGCTCCCTGAGTTATACAAAAGGTTCCCACTAGCTATCTGTTTTACATGTGTCAAACCTAATTGCCCAATTCATCTCCCCACCACACCATGTCCACACATCCCTTCTTTAAGTCTGTGTCTCTATTCCTGACCTGCAAATAGGTTCATCTGTACCATTTTCCTAGATTCCACACATATGCGTTAATATGTTATTTGTTTTTCTCTTTCTGACTTACTTCACTCTGCGTGACAGACGCTACGTCCACCCATATCTCCTCAAATGCCCCAATTTCATTCGTTAGTACAATAATCTCCAAAACAAAGTTTAGCCAATCAAATATTACAAATTTCCAAGGTGAGTTTAGTGGGGGAAAAGTACTGTAATTCACAGATATAATCTGTTTTCAGGAGTTCAACTCTATTCTCATGTAAAAAATAATAGTAATGAATAAAACATTTGCGAATTGTATCATTTCATGTCATGAAGAAATGAAACTGGTTTGAACTTAATTATCATATTGCCATCTGGTGCTTGCAATTTTGTAATCTTCACAGATGCCATCACACGTGGGAGGCGGGAACAGGAAAAAAGGGAAGAGTATATGCGTAGAGTTCAAATTTAACATGGCTTTGAGTTTTAAATTCTATGTATGCCATTACTACAATAAGTAATATTCCATGATGTCATTATCAGACAAACTGATTTTTAACAATATTTGAAGATGTGTTTCCTAAGGTTTTACGCTTTCTTTGTGCTTCAAAAGATGAATTGTTAGGTGTGTTTTAGTTAAAGGAATATAGGTGCCTCTCGCATGTACTGTGCTTTCTCCTCTGTGGGACAGCTTTAATTGTGGCCAAAGAAACAAATATAGTAATTCACTTGCTCCTTTTTTATGTTAAATGAATATTGTTTCTAAATATGTAATGATCAGGAGTAAATATTCTAATCTTTAGAATAAATTGAGGGCTGGAAAGGGTGTTTATTTTGGAAAAGAAGAGAAATTAGTTCCTGAGATAAGTAATAAGCTTCTTTTCATGAAATACATGTCTGATCACGCACTTTCTATTCACTTTCAGTCACCATTCATTGTTGATTGCTGAAATATCTCAGTACCTTGTATGCACTAAGCCATGAATAGAATTTCAATGATTGAAATCTTAAAATTGTCAACCTAGCACTCCCACTGACTCCATGAAACTCACAGGCATCCATGTCTGTTATGGTCTGGGCACACTACAGAAGCACACACAAAAGAGTTTAAATATGACATTTCAATGAAATAATTATTTACAGACTTGTGAGGAGGATAATGAAACATACAGGATGATGAAGCACCTAATGACTAGCAGCAAGGAAAGGGTCTTACCACCCTGAAGAGGCAAGGGGAACCAAATTCTGGACCCATGCAAAAGGAGCCATACAACAGAAGTTCTGTAGTTCCATAGTTTATTTTTAATGAGAGAACATTTACATCTTTCAGGAAAGATCCAGAAAAGAACAACTAGTTGAACAATGCATAGCATTCCATAAGAAGGCATAGAGAATAGAGGATAGAGAGAAATGGGCCTTAGATAGGAAGAAACATGACACAAGGGGAGACAGAAGGACTCAGGGTTAATCCTGTGGAACTGGTTCTACTTTCTTAATTGAAAGAGTAGCAAATGGGTTCGATGTTTGAGAATGATGGCAGTAAGGAGAGAGGAGCTTCATGGTGACAATAACTCACTGTTTATTAGGGCTCACTGTATGTTATGTTCCATTTATGCTATCACATGTATACCTGGTAGGTTTTATTACCATCATCATTTTACAAAAGAGAATACTGAGAAGGGGAGAGGTTAACCCCTGTTCCCAGGTCACCTATGTGGCAAAGCCAAAGTCAACTCACAGGTGCTCAACAGGGCAGGTTCCCAACAACTCCGTTTTGATGCATAATTTTCAAATAACTGCAGTATGAGGGAAAGAACAATTTGACTGGAAAAGGAAGCAAGGTTGTCTTGCCATATTAAGGACTCATTGAATGATAATGACCATGAGTTTAATATAGCACTGCTATCCTAGCTCTAAAATTGAAACCTACAAATCATAGCTGCCTGTGTGTAGGCAGAGAAGCTGCCAAGCAGAGATCAGAGTGACCAGTGAGGGATGGCTATTGACATCCTGAAGGACAAAGCAATCTCCAGCAATTGGTATTATTTTTCTCTGATCCTAAGCCATAGCTAATATTGTTGAAGGTCCAAAGAGGACAGAAACCCTATTACAGAAAGGAAAATTTCTATCATTATAATCCGTACTGTAAAGAAAGCTTGAAGCCTTTAAATTAAAAAAAAAAAAAAGTCTTTATATATATATAAATTCTCATAAATTCTATGCTTCTGAAAAAGGGCTTAGGTTCCAAACCAAATTAATTTTGTCATGGCTGTATCAGCCACTTCATTTATGTATGGGAATTCATCTAGGAGTCCTCAATTTCATCATCTACAGTTTGGGAACAGACACTTCAAGAGCATCCCTTTACCTGGTGTGGGTCAGAAATTAAAACTTTCCTCACTAAGTGAGGGCTCTTCCTATTACCATGAGTAATGATATGCCAATTAATAATAAAGGTATTTTAG
>NW_020172187.1:2615781-2652093 GCF_003031525.2 Neophocaena asiaeorientalis asiaeorientalis
TGTACAGTCCTTAACTGTGTATACACCACATCAAAAAGCTGTGGACAGCAGTTGTGTGAAATGGATAGAAGAACTTCATTTCTAGGTACAAAGTTATTTTGCAATGATAGTAATCTCCCACCCCTAGAGAGAAACTAATCATTACTTAGAAAGTTTAAAATAGCATTATCTACTGACTTACACTGTGGTTTATTGATTTCCTGCTAAACAAAGTAACTTGTCAATAAAGAGTTTTATTAAGAGCCTAGTCAAAATGAAGCAATGTCTGTTTGCCATGTCATCAATGTTTAAAGGCTAATAAGAGATCCTGCGAGGTAATCCTATAGGCTGCATGGGAAATTAAAGAGACTAGTATGTCTTTTAAAATTGCTGCAAGTAAATGATTTGAAGTGTATTCAGCTTTTCTAATCACTACAAACCACTGGTACAAAACAGGAACAATAAAACTTTTTCTGAAAAGTGGCAAATAATGCATATTTTTGGCTTTTTAAGCCTTAGAGTCTGTTGCAACTGTTCTGCCATTATAGCATTAAAGCAGCCATAAGGCATATATAAAAAAATGGTGTGCTTGTGATTCCGAAAAATTCTACTTACGAAAATTGGGTTCCTGAGTCGTATTTTGCCAAGTCCTGCCATAAAATTTTAAAATATTAAATTACTGACTACTTAATATGATGATGCAGTACTTATGAAAGACATTTTGAAAAATCAAAGTAAGGCTTTCACTTTAAAGAAATTGATTTTAGGGAACTATAATATATATATGAATTAACCTGTTGATTACAACAGTGATTTCCACTGATTCTTGATTCAAGTGAGAATAAAATTCATAATTTAAAGACATTACTTAATTAGAAGACAGAGAATGATGCAGAGAGCCTGAGATAAAGCCTGTCAAAGGGGATCCAGAGGGAGAACCAGATGCGAGGTCTGTGGAAGAATTAGATTGCGCACAATTTAGTGATGAATTGGCTGTGTGTATTACACAAATTCCACGGTGTATATACTGATAGTTCTGTCCAAAATTAACTGTTTTTTAACACCTTTATTGGAGTATAATTGATTTACAATGGTGTGTTAGTTTCTGCTTTATAACAAAGTGAATCATTTATACATATACATATGTACCCTTATCTCTTCCCTCTTGCATCTCTCTCCCTCCCACCCTCCCTATCCCACCCCTCTAGGTGGTCACAAAGCACCGAGCTGATCTCCCTGTGCTATGTGGCTGCTTCCCACTAGCTATCTATTTTACGTTTGGTAGTGTATATATGTCCATGCCACTCTCTCACTTTGTCACAGCTTACCCTTCCCCCACCACGCATCCTCAAGTCCATTCTCAAGTAGGTCTGCATCTTTATTCCCATCTTGCCCCTAGGTTCTTCATGACCATTTTTTATTTTATTTTATTTTTTCATTCCATATATATGTGTTAGCATAGAGGATTTGTTTTCCTCTTTCTGACTTACATCACTCTGACTGACAGACTCTAGGTCAATCCACCTCACTACAAATAACTCAGTTTTGTTTCTTTATATGGCTGAGTAATATTCCATTGTATACACGTGCCACATCTTCTTTATACATTCATCTGTTGATGGACACTTAGGTTACTTCCATGTCCTGGGTATTATAAATAGAGCTGCAATGAACATTGTGGTACATGACCCTTTTTGAATTATGGATTTCTCAGCGTATATGCCCAGTAATGGGACTGCTGGGTCGTATGATAGTTCTATTTTTAGTTTTTTAAGGAACCTCCATACTGTTCTCCATAGTGGCTGTATCAATTTACATTCCCACCAACAGTGCAACAGAGTTGCCTTTCTCCACACCCTCTCCAGCATTTATTGTTTGTAGATTTTTGATGATGGCCATTCTGACCAGTGTGAGATGATATCTCATTGTAGTTTTCATTTGCATTTCTCTAATGATTAATGATGTTGAGCATCCTTTCATGTGTTTGTTGGCAATCTGTATATCTTCTTTGGAGAAATGTCTATTTAGGTCTTCTGCCCATTTTTGGATAGGGTTGTTTGTTTTTATTCATATTGAGCTGCATGGGCTGCTTGTAAATTTTGGAGATTAATCCTTTGTCAGTTGCTTCATTTGCAAATATTTTCTCCCATTCTGAGGGTTGTCTTTTCACCTTGTTTGTGGTTTCCTTTGCTGTGCAAAAGCTTTTATGTTTCCTTAGGTCTCATTTGTTTATTTTTGTTTTTATTTGCATTTCTCTAGGAGGTGGGTCAAAAAGGATCATGCTGTTATGTCATAGAGTGTTCTGCCTATGTTTTCCTCTAAGAGTTTTATAGTGTCAGGCCTTACATTTAGGTCTTTAACCCATTTTGAGTTTATTTTCATGTATGGTGTTAGGGAATGTTTTAATTTCATTCTTTTACATGTAGCTGTCCAGTTTTCCCAGCACCACTTATTGAAGAGGCTGTCTTTTCTCCATTGTGTATTCTTGGCTCCTTTATCAAAAATAAGGTGACAATATATGTCTGGGTTTATCTCTGGGCTTTCTATTCTGTTCCATTTATCTATATTTCTGGTTTGTGCCAGTACAATACTGCCTTGATGACTGTAGCTTTGTAGTAGAGTCTGAAGTCTGGGAGCCTGATTCCTCCAGTTCTGTTCCTCTTTCTCAATATTGCTTTGGCTCTTCAGGGTCTTTTGTGTTTCCATACAAATTGTGAATTATTTTGCTCTAGTTCTGTGAAAAATGTCACTGGTAGTTTGATAGGGATTGCATTGAATCTGTAGATTGTTTTGGGTAGTAGAGTCATTCTCACAGTGTTGATTCTTCCAATCTAAGAACATGGCATATCTCTCCATCTATTTGTATCACCTTTCATTTCTTTCATTAGTGTCTTATAATTTCTGCATAAAGGTCTTTTGTCTCCTTAGGTAGGTTTATTCTATATATTTTATTCTTTTTGTTGCAATAGTAAATGGGAGTGTTTTCTTAATTTCACTTTCAGATTTTTCATCATTAGTGTATGGGAATGCAAGAGATTTCTCTGCATTAATTTTGTATCCTGATACTTTACCAAATATATTGGTTAGCTCTAGTAGTTTTCTGGTAGCATCTTTCGGATTCTCTATGTATAGCATCATGTCATTTGCAAACAGTGACAGCTTTACTACTTCTTTTCCAAATTGGATTCCTTTTATTTCTTTTTCTTCTCTGATTCCTGTGGCTAAAATTTCCAAAACTATGTTAAATAATAGTGGTGAGAGTGGGCAACCTTGTCTTGCTCCTGATCTTCGTGCAAATGGTTTCAGTTTTTCAACATTGAAGACGATGTTGGCTGTGGGTTTGTCATATATGGCCTTTATTACGTTGAGGAAAGTTCCCTGTGTGTCTACTTTCTGGAGAGTTTTTATCATAAATGGGTGTTGAATTTTGTCGAAAGCATTCCCTGCATCTATTGAAATGATCATATGGCTTTTCTCCTTCAATTTGTTAATATGGTGTATCACATTGATTGATATGCGTATACTGAAGAATCCTTGCATTCCTGGGATAAACCACTTTGATCATGGTGTATGATCCTTTTAATGTGCTGTTGGATTCTGTTTGCTAGTATTTTGTTGAGGATTTTTGCATCTATGTTCATCAGTGATATTGGCCTGTAGTTTTCTTTCTTTGTGACATCTTTGTCTGATTTTGGTATCAGGGTGATGGTGGCCTTGTAGAATGAGTTTGGGAGTGCTCTTCCCTTTGCTATATTTTGGAAGAGTTTGAGAAGGATAGGTCTTAGGTCTTCTGTAAATGTTTGATAGAAATTGCCTGTAAAGTCATCTGTTTCTTGGCTTTTGTTGGTTGGAAGTTTTTTTGTTTGTTTTTTGGTTTTTTTTTTGCGGTACGCAGGCCTCTCACTGCTGTAGCCTCTCCCACTGCGGAGCGCAGGCTCCGGATGCACAGGCTCAGCGGCTATGGCTCAAGGGCCCAGCCGCTCCGCGGCATGTGGGATCCCCCCAGACCGGGGCACGAACACATGTCCCCTGCTTCGGCAGGCAGACTCTCAACCACTGCACCACCAGGGAAGCCCTGTTGAAAGATTTTTAATCACAGTCTCAATTTCAGTGCTTGTGATTGTTCTGTTCATATTTTCTATTTCTTCCTGGTTCAGTCTTGGAAGGTTGTGCATTTCTAAGAATTTGTCCATTTCTTGCAAGTTGTCCATTTTATTGGCATATAGTTGCTTGTAATAATCTCTCATGATCCTTGGTATTTCTGCAGTGTCAGTTGTTACTTCTCCTTTTTCATTTCTAATTCTATTGATTTGAGTCTTCTCCCTTTTTTTCTTGATGAGTCTGGCTAATGGTTTATCAATTTTGTTTATCTTCTCAAAGAACCAGCTTTTAGTTTTATTTATCTTTGCTATTGTTTCCTTCATTTCTTTTTCATTTATTTCTGATCTGATTTTTATGATTTCTTTCCTTCTCCTCGCTTTGGGGTTTTTATATTCTTTAATTGCTTTAGGTGTAAGTACACTTAACTCTTTTTAAATTGCTTTTGTATTACAATACATGTCAAATTGTGAAGGGTGAGACACCATTCACTGCTCATTGCCACTGAATATTTTTCATTAACATTTAAAAAAAATTAATGAGATCATGTAGACAGGCTTCTCTTTTAACTCATATATAATATATATGTCCTTAAACTGATATATATTGTGTTGCTATCATTTAGGAAATAATGTTCTGGGTGCTAGAAATACAACAGTGGAAAAGGTGAATGAAATCCTTAGTCTCAAGAAGCTTGCAATCAACAGGCAAGAGAATGAATGAATGGGACTTACAGAGAGTAATAAATGCTAAGACAATACAAGAGTGGTGTGATTGACAATTATTGGGGTGTTAGTGATAGGGAAGGTGTTTAGACTATGTTGGATTTAATAATTGGGGAAGGTTTCTGCAAAGAGACATCATTGGGTTAAGATGAGAATTACAAAAATATCACAACTGTGCTAAAATCCAGGTCCAGATCTTTCAAGGCAGAGGAAGTAGCAAGTACAAAATATCTTTTCTGGGAATGAACATAAATGTGTTCCAAGAATAGAAAGAAAGCTCTGGGTGAAACCTAACAAACTAGGAAGAGAGTAAGGCATTTGTCCTCAGGGGATAGTGTTAGGCAAGGAAGAGATCACGCAGGATTTTTAATCTCTGATGGAGAATTTATGTTGTACTTTAAGTGTAATGGAAACATTGAAGGATTTTTAATGGAGCAGTCACATAATCTATATCATGTTTCACAAAAAGCACACTGGCTGCTGTGAGGGTTGTGAGGTGTAGAAGGGCAGTGGACTAGGAGATGTGGCAGTAGCCTAATTGTGTGTTAACTTTTTATAACCACTTTACTTTACCAGCAATCTTAATTTTTTAAATTAATTCTACCTATCATTTTGAGTATTCCTTCTAAATCTTTCCTTAGCTTAATGAAAGAAGTAAAACACAGTACACTAAGAACTTCCTTTATTCTTGGATTTGAGAGGAAAACGGATATTAAATTGCTTTATATTCATGTATGAGTTCTTCATTAGTATAAGCCCACCAAGGCTATTGTTTAGAATATTTTAATAATTTCAGAGATGTCAAATTTTAAATAATCCATATATTTTATTTAATTAACATCCATAGAAAAGCAGTGAAGAACATAGTAACATACGTTACTATTATCAACCACAATTTAAAGACTATTTACTTTGTGACAGAAATTTTGCTAGAAACTTTAATTATATAACTCATTAAATTATTACAGTAACTATGTTAAAAAATATTATGTGTATATATTATATAATATAAATATAATATATATATATATATATACTATGTGTATATATATATATACACACATAATGAATACCATTTTAAAATTGTGAAAACCAAGACTAAAGAAATTATAAACATTAGTTGGAATATAGCAAATATGAATTGGAGATGGGAACAAACACAGGTCATTCTGACTCCAAATCCCCTGCTCTTAAACACAATTGCCTTTACACTAAAAAAAAAAAAAGAAAAAAGAGAGAGACATTGGCTCACGTTTATAGGTGTTATGAGAATAATATATGACAATCTATTATATTGCTTGCAGTGGTTATTTCCTATTTTTCCAGATATACACACACACAATTTATATTCCTTTATTTTTGCTTCGGTTATATGGAAATGACATAAAAGACTTATTTTTTAAACAAAGAATCTAATCAGCACCACCCTGCAATGTAAAAAATGGGGTTTGGATTGTTAATTGAAATGCATCAAGAAGTATGTCCATGAAAGTAAATTTCTACAGACTAACAAATTGAAGCTCTCTGGAAACTGGAAAAATATTGCCACCTTTACATTTGAAAACATCAGATGGGAGAGATAATAACAACACTAATGACTGGGAGTGTGTATGATTCATGAAGGAATGGCCTAAATTGAATTATGAGTATTGTGTGTATCTTGGAAATAGAAAGTCTTTAGAGTTTACCCATACGTACTTTATTCAGAGACTTGTTTACTGTGGTTATGTAATTTTAGGACTGGGATCAAAATGATTAATTTAAAGAGTAGAGACCCCTCAGAGATTCATTTAATTCTGTGAATCTTTTATACAAATGATGGACATAAGTACAGAACACAATACAAAACGTCTCACAATTGCTCTTTGGAGAGCATTACACAATTTTTAAACTATCTATTACAAGACAGCATAAATACCAACAATTCTACAATGTAATATTAAGGATTGCTAAATGGTATATCTTGAATATTTAGTAGGTCAGACATCATACTAAGTACTCAACATTTCTACTTCATTTAATCTTCATAAAAAACATTGTGCCATTTTAAAGGAAATAACCTCATATTATTGTTGAATAAAGTGTAGTTTACCATGGATTATTGGCCATTGCTTAAGAAGTCACAGCTATGATAAACAAATCCTGAATCGAAACTCAGACTATGATCCCCATGCTCTTCAGAGTGAGTTCTAAAATGTAAGTGAGGAAAGGAAGTATGCTTTAACTCTACTATTATCTGAGGGATTTAATGACATCCCCTAGGACAAATAAGCTTTTTTCCTTATCCTTCAATTCTCAAACTTTAATCTCTTCCTGTAGATTTTAGATATGTGGGTTTAAAGCATTATGACTTGTATGTCCCTATTTACATTTGAAGTATAACCATAGAGCTATTAGATTATTTTATTTTTTAGCCCATTTATGAAGATTAAAAAAGACTGATCAGCTGATGGCTGATCACAACCCTGAAGTAGCAAACCAGGTATGTTTGACTACAAAAATGGGTTAGCCTGGAATACAAGGGGTTGATTTTCTTTTGGGCAGATTGCAGAGTGAGACGGCATGGCATATCTTATTACAGACCTTGAGCTACTTACTGGATAGAAAGAACACTGAAAACTGAAGGGAGAAAACAGCAAACACTAATCTGCTTAACCTCAATATTTTGCCTACTTAACTGGGTGACAAGATATTCTAGTCTGTCCTAGTTGTGCACCTGTTGTCACAACACAATTATTAATAAGATCCTTGTTTAATCCTTCTAAACATATCAATTGAATAATAAATTATTCTACCTGTTTACTGGTGAGTATATGAAGGGGAGGTAATTTGCTTAAGGTCAACTAACTTGTGGGTAGAGAAGCTTCATACTGAACCAAGAGTATCAGCCTATGTTAATGATCCTCTCTATCAAGTTTGTGTTACATAGTTAGTGTTTATTAACGCTTTTATCTTCTTTTGTCTATCAAAGTATTTTCTTTTCTTCCAAACCCCTCTCAGACCTTACTTCTTTAGAAAGTCTTCTCTTATATATTCCATAATATATTTCATTCAGCTTGCATGCTAAAATATTCACAGCCCGAAAAATATATTGTCTTAAATTGTTTTTGCTTTATTAGACCCTGGTTGATTTTCTTCTTTCTCTCTTCTGCCTTCATTTCCATAACACTCCTTGAACACTTATAACTCAGTTACATCTAAGGCTACATTTTCTTCTAGTATACAAGGTATGCTTTCAACCATAATATTTGGGAGAGAAGCTTTAATGAAGGTGGTCATTCTGTTTTACTTTTTCTCTTATTGTTAGTCTATTTTAATATGCTTTTTAGTTGAAATAAGTGAAAATATGACTTTATCTGCTCATCACACATCCATATGGGTTCAGCTTGCTTTTGGACTAGGATCAAAATCATGACAGATACATTTAAAAACTATACTTTTGCCCACTTTGAAAATAAACCAGAATCATTTCCCTGATGGGCCCAGTAATTCTGATATAGGATATTTTCAGTGAAATTTGCTATTGACTCTTCTCACTACTTTCTTTCATCTTTTGCTCCTACCTCTTGACTACACTTAGGTTTGCTAATTACCCTTTTTGTTCACTAAATAGAGGTAAACTTCAATGGCATTTTAATCTTATATTTCAGTGCAGGCTCCGGAGATACTATGTAAATTCATGATTTTAGAAATCATTTCTAAGAGAATGGTTCCTGTATCTAATAGTTTTAGAACTGGTTTCTCTCCTGGGCAACATCCACATTTCTAGTCTTTATACACCCAGACATAGACATACTCTTAAAAAGACCAGCATGAATCTTTTAGAGGCTCTAAACACTGAATATAATATGCTTTCCCAGCATGTAATTTATAAACAATAATAAACTGTACAGTACATATAAAGGAATAAGAGACATTCTGATAATCCCCATATGATGGCTACTTTACTGCTTCAATGAACTATCAAAATTCTTCCAAAATATTACTTTAAATATTTTCTTTTATTTTGGTGACCCTTTCTCACTAAACAGTAATCATACACTTTGACTGCCTATCATTAAATTTCAGAGAAAATTAACTTTCTTCATTTTACACTCTATCTTGATATTGTATTGCCAGGACCTGGTTATCTAGAAGCAAAACTTGGTGATGTTTGTCTTTATTTGCTCATGTTTTGTGAAACAACTTTGACCAGCTTCTTATGTTTCTTCCATCTTCCTTTTTTATTTCCATTCTGTAATACTGGTGAATATTCAAGATATTAGTGTTATTCAAGTGTTCTCTAGTGTTATTCGAGATAACATTAACACATATTAAAGATAGAGCCCCAAATCTTAGTACTTAAAATAATGAAAAATTTATCAATCACTAATTGAAATTCCGAAATTGGAGCTGCTAATTGGTGACACATTATTTGGTAACTCAGGTTATCATCCATGCTGCCATCTTTGCCTAAGGCTTCCAAGATCACCCTGTATATGGATATAGGACTAGAAGAAGGGGCAAAAGTCAGATAGAGGGTACATTTTTTAAGAAGACATTTTATTTACAAACCATTTTACAGAAGATTAAAGTAAAATAAATATTTAGTTCCAAATTTATAAACAGCTAACAAAGAAAAATAAATTTCCTGATTTCTTTTGTATTTTCATTTACCATTATGTTCCCCTTGTCCTTGGGATAAAATATTGCATTGCAAAACCAGTGTATTTTTGAATGTGAAAAAGTATCAAAATCATCCTAATGTGACCCAGGATCATACTTTGGCTGATGCAAGATCAAACATTGCCTTGGAGATAAGCTATTTCATTAAGCCACAGTGGATTTCTCTTTTCAACAAATCTGAGTGAATTTCTTTTCCAGAAATTCAGTGGTGAATTTGGTGGAACTTTCAGAACTTGTCTCTTATATATTATTTTTTCCCCTGTTGGCATATCTGCACTATCTACTGAAATAGTTATGTATGTGTCCCAGCAATTACCTTGTCTTTCTTTTTTCTGAATCTTACTTTCAAGGGAGCTTCATCAGTATGGTCCAACATTGTGAACAAAAGAAAAATAAAATGGATTTGGTGAATTGTAGCCAAGTCTCTGCACCGCTTTCTTATCTCTGGTGCTTAATAAATTGTGCCTTTTAAGTAATCTCCTCCTTGCCTATTCCAGGTTTCATCATGCCTCCTCTCACCACATTAAAGAGAGATTCTATAAATCTAACTAGGAATTTAAGGTATTTATAAATGAGCCTAGTACAGCTTTTCCAAGTTTAGCTCCCGCTCTTATTTACTTTGTATTTTATTCTTCATCCGAACTTTTATTTCTTATGCATGCACAAGTTTTACCACCTTCATACATTTGCTTATATAATGCTAATACTGCCTAGAAGAAGTAGTACAAATGGCATTTCTCTTATGAAACCATCCCAGTTTCCAAAGAGAGTTTGCCTTACCCTCCTCTGTTCTCCCATAGCAATTTATTTATACTTCAATTATAGAAATAGTGCATACTACAATTCCTTTCTCATCCACTGAAGTGTAAGCATCATGATGGCAAGAAGAGTACATTATTCAAAACTGAGTTCTTATTAAAGCCTAAGAGTGACTGCTAAATATTTGTTTATTATAGTGAGCTAAAAAGGAAACTACACTGTAAATTATAAAGTACTACCAAAATATTTTAACATTGTAACACAGCCTTGTGTCAGCTTACTTTGTTTAAGTTTATATAACCTCTCTAAGCCTCAGTTCCCTCATTGTGAGTAGTAAAAAGCAAAACACACAAACCAAACAAAAAAAAAATGGTAGGGCTTCCCTGGTGGCGCAGTGGTTGAGAGTCCGCCTGCCGATGCAGGGGACACGGGTTCGTGCCCCGGTCCAGGAAGATCCCACATGCCGCGGAGCGGCTGGGCCCGTGAGCCATGGCTGCTGAGTCTGCGCGTCCGGAGCCTGTGCTCCGCAACGGGAGAGGCCACAACAGTGAGAGGCCCGCGTACCGCAAAAAAAAAAAAAAAAAAAAAAAAAACAAATGGTAAACAAATCAAACACTTCAAAGTGCTTTTGATAGAGCTGGGAAAAAAAAAAGTTCTCAAAAGAGATATCCATTGGTGTAATTATTTAATATTTTACTATCTGTCTATGGCGGTTATATATACCTAAATAAGAGCAGCCCTCTGAAGTTTCCTTGACTTGTTCTTTTAATAATTTATTTTAAAAATAAATAACCATAGTTGTATATCACATACTTAGCTGTTGCCAAACTCCGGTTCAGCTGTTCATTGCTCAAGAATCTAATATTGAGAGACCAGCATTGGATAAAAGGAAAGATAAGGTAATTTTTTTTCTTTTTTCCCTGATCTCTGGCAGGCCATGAGAGGTGGGAGGTTCTGGGGTTGGGGCCTGGGGCTCAGGGGAGAGAGCCCAGGGGTGGGAGGTGGTGTTCCCAGAGAGGCCACGGGGTGCTGATGGGGGAGGAAGGTGGAGAGACGTGGCTTGGAGGCCCTACCCTTGGGGAGGTGGTAGAGGGGTGTCCTAGGGGCTGTGGGAGTTGGAGGGCAAGGGAGCATGGCCCCTGGACCAGGCATGCTGACCCGAGGGTGGGGTTGGGAAAGACAGCTTTATGGAGGAAGCCAGCAATCCTGGGGGGAAGGTGGACTCATGTCCCACCAATTGGGGGCAGGAACTTTTAGAGGGGACTTTCAGGGGTGTACAGGAGGCAGGGAGGGCTAAGTCAGCTCCAAGAGTCATCTTGAAATTGGTCCTGCAGTGGTCTGATCAGCATCATCTTGATTAAGTACAGTTCATTTTCAACTCTAGGGTCAGTTCATTCCCATTTCCTTAAGGCCAGTTCCTGGAATTGTACAATATAGAGCAGCTTACGTCATGGCTACAGTCTGGTAATCGTGTAGGTAGCTTCTTCCACCTGATGGGAGTTTCAATATCTGCAAAGTAGATTAAGGGACATGGCTTGGAATATTACCTATAGCTTTCTAGAGGGAACTAAAGGTCCTTGACTTGTTTAATGGCTAAAATATTATTATTTTGTCTTACTTGACTACTTTCCTTAGTTTCTGCATTTTCTCATTTCTCTGATTAAATTTATTCTTTGACTAAAGTTTTTTTATAGACAAGTGGTAGGTGGAGGACATGGGGAGTGGTGTCTGTCCTGGGGCTTTCCCCACAGGGTCCTGCTCCATTACAAAGCCAGCTGGTTTCTAGCACTGCTCTGTGTATCTCAGTGCTGTGGTCCTAAATCATTCCCTTTAATGATCTACTTTTGTCAGCAACAGCTTTAATTTCATTTACTTCTTTAATGGCATTTCTTGACTCAAATCAATGGACAATAGCTGTGAGAATAGAACTAGGTGGCCTTTCTAATGGACATTTACCTGGTTTAGAGATCCTGCTATAAATTTTTGACACCCAGTGCCATATAGCTCAAAATCTTTAACATGTTTAATAGAATTTCTGATATCTACCAGTTGAGAGAAAAACTGAATTCAAACCTACAAGCATCAGGGTTTTTTTTTGTGGTACGCGGGCCTCTCACTGCTGTGGCCTCTCTCACATCTGTGGCCATTTCTTCACATCTGGGGAAAAAGTTTTTTGCAAGAGTAAATTTCACAAAAGTAAATAAGATAACAGCCTATTTGTTAACCATTTGGAAAAAACTTTGTGTTTTCAAAGACTAATGACCAAGACCAAGAGCTGTATTTTCTTATCATATGTCACATATAAAATCTGATTTATTCTAATTTATAAAAGAAGCCAATCACTGAAGCTCAGGCCAAAGTATAACTCTTACAGGAGACAAAGGAAGACAACATACATTCACACACACCGTCAACTCATAGGCTATTTCTAGCTGAAAGGGTTTGCATGCTGCTATTTTTATAGAAACTTTCACACTTTAGGAGAATTGTTTTGAGAACTGATATGTAATGAAGAAAAAGTCAAATGGTTGTCCTGTCAATTTATGACTAACTTGTAAATGTTTTAGTGGAATGCTAAAAGCAAAATAAATAAAAATATTTCTAATCATCCTGTGACTTTTTACACCAATGAACTTTATTTTTCTTGTGTGTGAGGAAGTGTCAGATGTCCCCAGCAGAAAATGAAGATGATAACTTTTGGATCATACAGACGATATTGGCCTCAATGATGATGGAGGAAGATACAGACAAGACTTTACTGTTGGGAGTTACCTTCCTTGTCCTTATAGAAAACATGAAGGAGGTGGGGTAGGGGTTCTTTGACTTTATGGAAACATTAAAGGTACTAGTAATTGGTTATTCCCTAGAAATCTGTATAGAATAATGGCAGGAGGAGGTTTTGAACATTCACGACTCTTTAGCTACCTCAAAAACCTGACTGTGTCTTCCCTGGTGGCGCAGTGGTTTAGAGTACGCCTGCCGATGGACTCTCAACCATTGACAGGGGACACGGGTTCGTGCCCCAGTCCGGGAGGATCCCACATGCCACGGAGCGGCTGGGCCGGTAAGCCATGGCCACTGAGCCTGCGTGTCTGGAGCCTGTGCTCCGCAACGAGAGAGGCCACAGCAGTGAGAGGCCCGTGTACCACAAAAAAAAATGCATTTTCCTGTCTCTGATATACGCTGTTGAGAATAAACAGATTCCAGATGGGAAGAACAATTCACCAAAGCGACTCAGCACCTGGAAGACTCATACAATTAAGTCAGATTTAAAAGTTGGCCTGCCCCAGAATCAGTTTAAAGGTTAGGGGCATAGCAATGATATGGATCTGAGCTGAAGTGGGCACCTACATAGAGTTAAATGGGCCCCCAAGTTGAATTTCCTCGACTTTTATCCTAAGGTAGTTCTGAAGTCAGAGTGTGAATCAGAGCTGATGTTTGGAAAATTGTTTCATGGCAACTGTATCTTCATCATTAATTTATACTTCTAGATTCACACTTCTCATGAAGTTTGACACTGCCCTTACATACAAGTTGTGCCCAACATGGATGGGTTTAATTTTCTTTTTTTGTCCTTCTACTCTGCTCTGTGTAACAGGAGTGCCAATCGTTTATATCCCAAGTAACCCTATCATCTTCTTCTGGGGGACGGGGTTGGAAAACGGAAGGCACAGACAGCAAATAATGCAAGAAATAGAGAATGCAGGATATTTCCCCCATATCTTCCTCTTGGCATTGAGCAGTGTCCAGCATCTCTGTCTCCTGTGGCTTCCATCATTTCAGGACATGTTCACATGATTTTAATTGTAGACAGATTCTGTCTGTTAACACTGGCCCCTGGCTTGCGTTAAACTTCCTCTTCATTTTATCCCTCATAAATGGAATCAGAAATGGCTTCCTGGTGTTTGAGTTTCAGCTTCTCTACCATCAATGCAACCAACTTAAAAGACCTCTGGTTGAAAATACTTGAAGTGGTTTCTACTTTCTTGGTATGATTTGATATGTAATGGTTTATTATAAATACAGTCTCATGGTTCACTTAACTAGGCTCAGGTTTATATATGTAACTGATGTCTCACTTGAGTCCTGCCGGACTTAAAGGTCTAGATGACATTAGCTCAAAGCTTTACTGCACTGCCAAGGGAAAGTCCTATATTCTCTCTGGGATGTCTTTAAATTTTAGAGGTTCTCTTTGTTCAATGACCTCTAGTTCAGAGCTCCATCTCCTACTGAATTATAAAAGATTATATAATCCTCTCCATTGAACAGGAGCTGTCTATATTTGTACTAACTGCTCAGAGGTGGACCAGCCCTTTCTGTGAACTAAACACACATTAAAAAACTTCAAAATATTGAAAAATTGATATGAACAAACCACCAACCCTTATTACGCTTCTCCAGGAAATTCTTTCTCTTTTTTCTCCTCTCTCCCACTTTTCCCCTTTAGTTTCAGTACATATTTCCTCCCAATTGCCTCATGTCTAATTAGTTTCCCTATATCTTTCCAAACAATACAACTTCCAAAGTTAACCACAAAAGTACTTTTGCATTCACCACTCAATCTTGTTTTCCAGTGAGAAAAAAAAAAATCATTTTATAGTATATACAGAATTTAATAAGGAGTTTTATTTACAAAACACATTTTCTCTTTTGTTTCATATGAATCAATTTTTTGCAATCATTTCTCATTTCTTTCATCAAAACATCCTAGTTTCTCTCCAGTTCAGGACACAAAATTTTAATAGGTATTTTAATTATGAATATATTTTGCTTTTGCTTCTTTGAATTCTATGTATATCAAGAGAATGAGGTTTCCATTTTGCTTAATTCTATCAAAGTGAGATGGGTGCTAGGGATTTAGTGTAAAACAAGATATCTTTTTTTTTTTTTTTTTTTATCTCCAGGAGTTTTCAATTGAACATATTATTTATTGCTGCATAACAAGTTATCCCAAACCACAGTGGCTTAAACAACAAGGTTTATTATTTTATAACTTCTTTAGGTCAGGAATCCAGGTCCAGCTTAACTGGATCTCCTGTCTAAGGGTCTTTTACAAGGTTCCAACGATCTCAAGGCTAGGTTGGCACCTGCTTCAAGTTCACTCACGTGGTAATCAGCAGGATTCAGGTCCTCACAGGCTTTAGACTGAGTCCTCAGTGTCTCACTGGTTAATGTCCAGAGGCTGCCCTCAATCAAGTCCTTCACGTCTGGGTTTCTATAGTGGGCAGTTCACAACTTCCTAGTTTTCCTAGAGTGAGCAAGTGAAAAAGAGCCAGAGAGAATACCAGCAAGACAGAAGTCATGGTCATTACTATCTTAATCTTGGAAGTGACATGCCAGGACTTTCACTGTACTCTGTGCATCAGAGGTCCAGACCCCGCTCCAAGGGAGAGTAGGAATGAGTGCTAGGAAGCTTGTTTTATCAGGAGCTATTCCAGAAGCTGACTACACAGATCTTTTAGGAAGGAACAGGGAATTATAAAATAACATTATGATACTATGTCAGAATTCAGTGCAGGAAGCCCAGATGTCACAGAGGCAAGGAACCTCCCCCTTATGTACAAAACCTGTGAGGGGAGGGCTCCAGGGACACTTTCAGTTCACATTGGATACATTTTTATAGTTCCCATTATCTCACATGTCAACAGATTTTTAGCTAATATTTTATGTGAACAGGGAAAGTCTACATGATGATATAATTAGTCATTTTTATTTTGTTCTTTTTGATCTCTTATTAAAGTAAAAATGATATTTTATGTTCTAAGAGCCACTCTTCATATAACATAGACAACAGACCTCAGAGAAGTCAGTGTGGTTAGAGAGACTGGTTACAAGCTGCAGCTGAATTTCCAACTGGATACTAGTAAAGCCCGAAATTCGGTCACTTTTCCAGGAAAGGGAAAGGGTGAATATGCTCTAGCAATCCTCTTCAGGCTGTGGTACTGTTCATTTAGATCTGAAACCAAGAAGGAGTACATTTGGGATTGGAGAAGAGAAATGATGAACTATATTTTTGAAAGTTTAAGTTTGAAGTATCTGTAAGGCATATAAATGGAGACAGAATAAGACTAAATATAGGCTTGGGACTCAGGAAATGCGACATAGGGAGATAATGGAAGTTAGCATCATGCATATACACAGAAACACTATCTTATAAACATTGCCTCTAAAGAAAATTGTTTCATTATTCTATAAAAATAATTCAATCCTTCTTACAAGCCTGCATTTTCTGGCAGTGACATTAACAAAGCAAACATATTTTAGTCCATTCTGCCATTTTTTTTTTCATATGTAATAACTTAAACAGTTCCTTTAGGTAAAAGCATGCAGGGCCTTTTCCTGGAAATGATCGGCTGCTCCAATTTCCATCCTGTCAGGAGTGGCTCTGTCCAATACAATTCCTAATTGCTAGTTATAAAATATTGCTGAATCCTCAATGGACTTTTGGCATTATATATCTTAATAGTCATTCAGACATATTATGTTAAAAAGAGTGTTCATATTTACATTTGTTGGGAACTCTTGTACTGTTGTCCAGCATTCTCATTTTCAAAACAAAGCTGAACCAAGTCCCATTTCCTTGAGCTTCAGCTCTCTGAAGCAAACTAAGTCATAAAATGATTCCTGCTAAGATGTTAATGGCATCTTAGAGACATAAGATTTTTAGAGACATACGATCTTTTAAAAATAATAAAATAACAAAGAATTAAAGACAAATGGAAAAGGACACAGAATACTCTCAGCATGCCTTATAGAGCTGTTTTTGCTCTATGCCTAGACTCGCCTGGACTGTTAACAAACTTTGTTTCCCCAGAGGAAACATTCTCCCCAAACGCTTGTAAATTTGGACTTCAACAAAAATTGTATCAAAATGAAAGAACAGAACAAGAATTTTCCATTCATATTTACTGGTCAATATCAATGGTTAAATGGATCTTTACCTTTAACATAATGGAAGGAAAGACACAAAGATTTCTGCAATAATCCTGCATTATTCCCAACTCACTGAGGACCTGGTGATACATTTCAGCATAGAATCAAAGTGAAATAAAAGAAATATATGGCTGCTCTACTATAAACTAGCCTGACATGCTAACTAGTGTTGATCTCTTTACAGCTAGAATTCAGTTGAGTTGTGAGGCTGAGCATCTGTTGTGATCATAGCCTTATAAACTTCAGAGTATCAGAGACAGCATTTGTGCTGAGTGGGAGAGCTGTATCTGGGTTGCAAATACATACAAATATTCAGCTCGTGGATGTATAACAAAGGGCTATGTTTTCTGTACATAATATTATGGTGTTATATATATGTAAAATACACACACACACACACACACACACGCACACACTCAGTGAGTCTTTCCTCTGTATTTTCCCTGCCTTTATTCAGAGAAAGTTGTGTAGGCCATAAAAACATTCAGATAAAACATCAAAAACACAAGCATGCTGATTCCCTCCAAAAGGTTCCATTTCCATATATTTAATGCTAGCTGTAAATAGTTCTTGAGTTGATATCGTATATATAACATATTTTATGCACTTGCCCTTCTTTTTAAAACTATTTTTTTTAATGAAATTTTGTTCATATTCTCAACTTTGACTTTCTCCATGTTTTTGTGTAAATTAGTACATATCATTTTCCACAGGTGGTTTTGGGCTCACTCTCTATTCCATAATATGATCACTGTAGTGACAGAAGTGATATGTACTCAAATGTCCCATTACGTCAAAGCTATTGACTCATAGAGAGGAAGAACAGCCATTCCTTCATCCTGAATTCTTGAAACCTCACGGGGAGAAACTATACAGTTCCAGTTAGAAGAAAGGACAGAACTCATCAACAATCTAATCAAAAAGAATGAGATATTACTTTAAGGAAATCACAGATAGATATTAATTTGAATTTATCAGCAGTTTGTCCATGCATCAAACATGTATTTGCCAAATACTAGCAAATGATCCACATATCTTCTGGTATCAGTTTTATCTTATGAAATTATTTTTAATTTATTATTTAAATGGATACTTGTTGATAATTTTATATTTGATGAAGAGTAAGAAAAAAGGTTCATTATATTCCTAGTAATCAGCTTTTTGGAGCTTTAGTTATTGTAAAAGTGTGTGTGTGTGTGTGTGTGTGTGTGTGTGTGTGTGTGTGTGTGTTTTAAGATTGGATACATTTTCAGGAAAGAACTTTTGCTATAACCTTTTAAAAATCCCTCTTTCTAGAGTAACAGGAAATTGTAGATAATGTTGAGTCTTGCAAGTGATGTCAAGTTTTAAAATCTAAATTATCCTTGAAGATATTTTCTATAGACTCAGTATTTCCCATAATGGCCAGTCAGATTATTTGAACCAAGCTTCAATTAAAAATTCCTAATATTGTATATTGAAAAAAATCTTCTTAAAAGCACCAAGTATCCTATGAGGAAAGAAGTGATAACTAGGCTGAAAACGAAGAAAAAACTGGAACCAGGAGAGGTACTTGTGGGTTGCAGTAAATGTGAACATTTATTTTGACATATCTGTGGGAAAATAGAACAAAGTTCAGACTCTACAGGAAGGAAGGAAATTAACAGGAGAATGTCCCACAATAAGGTGCACCTTTGGGACAAAGGTGAACAGGAAAAGGACTAGTCTTCTTGCAGAATTGCCATACAGTGAGTGAAAGAGAGTATAATATAAGATGAGGTCAGGGAGATAACAGAGCAGGGTTGGGTATAGAAGATGGGTTGGTGGTATAGTGTTTTGTAGGTCATTGTCAAGACTTTGGCTGTTACATAAGAAGGATAGTAAATCATTGAAACATTTTGAGCAGAGAAGTGGCATCATCTTTTCATTTTTACTGGATCATCCTGGCTGTGGTGTGGTGAGTAGGATGAATTGAGACAAGGGAAGAAACAGAGAGAAAAGTCAGGGGGATATGACAATAATCCAGGCAAGAGACAATTATGGTAGAGAGGGGATGTTGAGGAAAGTTGAAACTTTGGGTATATTTTGATTGTCAATCAGATTTCCTAAACTAGTGAATATACAGAAAAAAAGACACAAATCCAAAATTATTGGTGTAAGCAACTGGAAATATAAAATTACTATTATCTAGACTGGTGGAATCCTCAGGGGCCCAGGTTTTGGACCTATTAATTGAGCATCCACAAAGAGTTCTGAGCAGTGAGTGGGATTTCTGACTGGGCTTTTGATACATTTAGAACTAATTATCACATAAAAGTGATCTATATTCATGAGACTAGATAAGATCACCAATTGAGTTGGGGTAGATAGAGGGATAAATGTGCTGGACCCTAGACAGGGTCAGTAGTTAGTGGTCTTAATAGCAGCTAGCACATTATTATGGCTTCACTAAATGTCAGTGCATTCATTGTAAATGTTTTCCATGACAGAAACAAACAGGTCTTAAAAGCGGAGGGAGTTCTTTATATCCAGGAAGTCCAGGGTTGCTGCTGAGGTTACTCTGTAATGCAATTAGTTGCCCAGGCTCTTTTCTTCCTCTTACCCAACCACCATGTATCCTTATACTTGGATTTAAAGTAACTACTGTAACTTCATGTCAAACACAGGTAGAAAGAAGGAAGTACAGGAAAGGAAAGGAAAGGAAATAACTCATGCCAGTCAAATCTATGCATTTAAAAATCATTTTCTGGATACCTCAATCTGAAATTTCTGCAGCTTCTTAAAGAAGTAGCTGCAAGATAGTCTAGAAATGTATTTTAGCTTTTCCTACCCTATTGCAGTGGTCAGAAAACTTTTAATGCAAAGGGTCAGAGAATAAGTATGGCAGCTTTTGTGTGCCCTGTGGTTTCTGCTCCAGCTACTTAACTTTGCCATTGTAGTGGAAAAACAACAATGGAAAATATACAAATGAGCGAGTGTGGCTGTGTTTTAATAAAATTTATTTACAAAAATTGGCAACACTCCAAATTTGAATTGTGGGTAATAGTCTGCTGATTTCTGCTAGTTTAGGAAATATGAAAGGAGCCTATTATGAGGCTTTTGTTTGGATGCAGTGGGCCAGTAGCTATTTTATATTGTATATTCCAGGTAGCTAATGTATAGTAAGGTTGATGATCTCAGAAAGCTTTAGTGAGAAGAACACTAGATAACAGACAAAAAAAGTAGACTTACATTCAGTTTCACCACTTAACATGAATGTGACCTTGAGTAAGTCACTTAACCTTGCAGCGCCAAGTTTTCTCATTAATGAAATGAAGATAATAAAACCTGTCTTGCCTACCTCTACAGATTGCTGGGAAAATTGAATGAAATAATGTGAAGTGAAATGAATGTGCTTTTGAAAACTGTCTGGTATTCACAAGTATATGGTACTTACAGGCCAGGCACAAAATTCATTACATCAAGTATGCTGAGCTTTTTTGAAAGTATCTTTTTTATGCAATTACAAAATGAAATATAACACACTGCAGGAAGGTAAAATGTTACCTTTGTAGTCTAATCATGATGAGACACGTGAGGAGAAGGAAGTGAACTCAGATGTGAATTATTGGAAGATGTAAGTGAAAAAGGAATAGATATATAAAAATCAGAAAAATAAAGCCTATCATGGATAGTTCATAGAAAATATAATTCTAATGTAGTGGATCTATTATACTTTGGGAGAAAAATTCATTATATGGTATCTTTAAACTAGTACATTTTGGGTTTTTTTGAGGTACGCGGGCCTCTCACTGTTGCGGCCTCTCCTGTTGCGGAGCACAGGCTCTGGACGCGCAGGCTCAGTGGCCGTGGCTCACGGGCCCAGCCGCTCCGCGGCATGTGGAATCTTCCTGGACCGGGGCACGAACCCGTGTCCCCTGCATAGGCAGGTGGACTCTCAACCACTGCGCCACAAGGGAAGCCCTAAACTAGTTCATGTTTATAAACTCTCATATATTATATAAAATGCATTTAATGAATTTCTATACATAGACATACTTTTCTGTGTAACATTGATATTTTCATTTTATTGATTACACAGCCATTTGGGACATGGACTTGGGACTTTGGGACATGGTGTCTAAACCCTCAGTTACAGCTCTAACCTTATTCCCATTTCTCAGTTTGCTCTAAAACTCTGGGCAAATTATTTCGCTTACCTTGGACTCAATTTCTTCTCTTATATAATGTGGACATTAAACTAGCTGTTATGTCTTCTAGTGCTTCAAGTCTATGTTTCTGCTTCAGAAAAAAGGATATAATTTACTTGGGGGCATATATTATCTTCTTATAGTCAGTGAGCAACAGAACAAGTAATTAATGAATAACTTAATACATACTGAACGCTTTGTTCAGAATGCATGTTCCTTCCTTTCAAAGACGACACAAACAACAACACTGACCTTTCAATGGAAACTGAAAATGGCACTTGATAGGTCAACTTGCAGCATAAAAAGTATGGAATATGATAGAATATGAATAATAGCATACTGACCTGAGCCAAGGAAGCCCTTCATGCAACTGACAAAACTTAATAGACAATGGTTTTTGAATTTTATTCTACTAGCTGCACTACCAGAATGCATTAATTTGCCAAGTGAAAAGCAAGAACGTCCATCTGTTTATTGGTGAAAAGCAGAGAAAAGTTGGTATCTGTGAAGCATCCAGATAGGCACCTAAGTACGAACACACATACATTTTACATTCAGCCCCACGACAGCCACTTCATAACCTCCTTATCATTGCCTTACATCTCATTTCCCCCCTTTTTACTGTTGCTGCTCATAGAACTTTCAGGGCTTTTTGGTGTTTAGTGGGGGTGGAAGTTAAGAGTATAGGCTCTGAAATGAGTTTGAATCTCATTTTTACCACATCATGGTTGTGTGACCAGGGCATGTGGCTTCCCATAATGTTTTTGTGACTAAATTTATTCATATATAAAGTAGGGATCACTCCCTCTGTTCTGAGAATTAAACAGTGTCTCCCATATGTTTTCAAAATATCTACATATAATTTACTTAGAAGTTCCATCCACAGAAATTGCTGTGCAACTCAAGACTTTTCCACATATTATTTTGTTAAAGTAATTTTGTATTACATTTTTTTGATTTTTCCTGATATATATTGGTCAAAAACTAGATTGAGAGATATATAAATTCTTCAAAGTTTGAATGTAAAAATCTGAGAAACATCCTATCAAGAAAATGAAAGTGAGAAGATATTCTATGAGACTTAGCTTTATATTTTCCCTGCCTTCCCAAGAAGGAAATTCAAAGTTCCCATGAGTCTCAGTATCTAACTAAAGTCCAGGAACTCTAGGTAATGTGCTAGTCTCTGCATAAAACCTGGATGTAATATCTCTTGATTTAGAGATCACCGCTTCATCACCAAATAGTGAAGAAGAACAGGAGAATCACAATAAAAGTATGAAATGAAAACAGGAAACACAATGGTCTTTGGCCAGGAGCAATTTCAACAACCAGCTGTGCTGAAGTTTGGAGGGGCCCTTAAACTGCACCTCATGTATATTCCTAGATTAGGTCCTGGTTCCATTCCTTGAAATTAACAACCAAATGCCTTGTTCTGCATAAATTTGCGCTTGACCTCCAGGAGTTCCTTGGTTTTCCTTATCTATCCTGACTACATCAAAAGAGAGAATAAGGCAATTTCCTGTCTCTTGAGTTTAATAGATTTTCTTTTAAACTTTTTCACATTTTCAGAAAATTTGGGTCATTGTAATTCTCAAATGATCACAGAGAGATTTCCAGAGAGATGCAGACTTAATGGAACAACTCCCTTAAAGATTTAAATCTCTTTCGTGATTCCAGTAAAAGATTAAAACTTTAATATGATTCAATACATACCTATTCTTATTCTTATCTAGATCCTTACTTCACAGTCAACATGAGACTATATTCCAGAATGGTGAATTATGTAAATTTATACAAGAAATATACAAAAATAGTAACACTCTTCTGTCCCATTCTACTACTCAAAAAGTAAACTGAATGCACTGTTCATTGTTCAGTGAACATCTACTGTGTACTAGGCATACTCTGAGATTTACATATGTTACTTTTCATTCACAAATAATGCACATTTGGTGAACTATGAATTGATTCAAGAACTAAATCTTATTAAGTGGCAAAGCCAGGATTAAATTAGGTAACTATTTGACACCAAAGGGTATGAGTTATGCTCAAGACAAGTGGATTTACTTTATATTTATTTATTTATTTTTAAATATATATATTTGTTTATTTATGGCTGTGTTGGGTCTTCATTTCTGTGTGAGGGCTTTCTCTAGTTGTGGCAAGTGGGGGCCACTCTTCATCGCGGCGCATGGGCCTTTCACCATTGTGGCCTCTCTTGTTACAGAGCACTGACTCCAGATGCGCAGGCACAGTAATTGTGGCTCACGGGCCCAGTTGCTCCGCGGCATGTGGGATCTTCCCAGACCAGGTCTTGAACCCATGCCCCCTCCATTGGCAGGCAGATTCTCAACCACAGTGCCACCAGGGAAGCCCAAAATGGATTTACTTTAAGTAGCTGTTGAAAACTTACCCAAATTATTTTGGACTATGGAATCATCTGAAATATCTGGATTAAATTTTGAGGTGACTGGTTTCAAGGGATAAACATTATTTTTCATATAGGAGACTTAAACATTAAGGTGATTGATTTTTAAGTTGTAATATGACTACAAAGAATCTCTCCTACTGGTTCCTCCTGGACAATGACTCAGCTGTCTTTTGTTTTTTTACTAATTTCCCATGAAAAGAGGAGACTGAGTAAATACAGGAACATATTAGGATGGTATCCAGAGAGAGGGTTGTAGATAATCAACTGTACATCCTGTGCCCAGCACTCAGGCTCTTTTCCTGCTCTTGTTCCCAGTGCTCAGGCTCTTTTCCTGTCCAGTTCTGTAGTCAGAAGTAAGGCCTACCACTTGCCAGGACATCATCCCACAGCTAAGGTAATGGAACAGAAGGGTTACTGTTAACTAGTAAAGGAAATTCATTAAAAGTGTAATCTCAACAAGCCTCTTAGATAATGTCATCCACCAGAGGACAGACAGCAGAAGCAAGAAGAAATACAATCCTGCAGCCTGTGGAACGAAAATCATACTCACAGAAAGATAAACAAAATGAAAAGGCAGAGGACTATGTTCCAGACGAAGGAACAAGAAAAAACCTCAGAAAAACAACTAAATGAAGTGGAGATAGGAAAACTTCCAGAAAAATAATTCAGAATATTGATAGTGAAGATGATCCAAGACCTTAGAAATAAAATACAGGCAAAGATCAAGAAGATGCAAAAAATGTTTAACAAAGATCTAGGTGAATTAAAGTGCAAACTAAGATGAACAATACAATAACAGAAATGAAAAATACACTAGAAGGTATCAATAGCAGAAAAACTGAGGCAGAAGAATGGATAAGTGACCTGGGAGATAGAATGGTGGAAATCACTGCTGTGGAACAGAAAAATAAAAAGAATGAAAAGAAATGAAGACAGCCTAAGAGACCTCTGTGACAACATTAAATGCAACAATTTCACATTATAGGGGTCCCAGGAGAAGAAAGAGAGAAAGGACCTGAGAAAATATTTGAAGAGTTGAAAAATTCCTTAACATGGGAAAGGAAATAGCCACCCAAGTCCAGGAAGAACAGAGAGCTCCAGGCAGGATAAATCCAAGAAGAAACATGAAGAGACACACAGTAATAAAATTGACAAGAATTAGACAAAGAAAAATTATTAAAAGCAACAAGGGAAAAACAACAAATTAAATACAAGGGAACTCTCATAAAGTTAACAGCTGATTTCACAGTAGAAACTCTACCAGCCAGAAGGTAGGGGTACAATATATTTAAAGTGATGAAAGGGAAGAACCTACAACCAAGATTACTCAACCCAGCAAGGATCTTATTCAGATTTGATAGAGAAATCAAAAGTCTTATAGAAAACCAAAAGTAAGAGAATTCAGCACCACAAAACAAGCTCTACAACAAATGATAAAGGAACTTCTCTAAGTGGGAAACACAAGAGAAGAAAAGGACCTACAGAAAACAAACCCAAAACAATTAAGAAAATGATAATAGGAACGTACATAACAATAATTACCTTAAATGGGAATGGATTAAATGCTCCAACCAAAAGACATAGACTGGCTGAATGGAAACAAAAACAAGACGCATATATGTGATGTCTACAAGAGACCCACTTCAGACCTAGGGAAACATACAGACTGAAAGTGAGGGGATAGGAAAATATATTCCATGCAAATCAAAAGAAAGCTGAAGTAGCAATGCTCATATCAGATAATAGACTTTAAAATAAAGACCCTTACAAGAAACAAGGAGAGATACTACATAACAATCAAGGGATCAATCCAACAAGATATAACAATTATAAATATGTATGCATCCAACATAGGAGCACCTCAATACATAAGGCATATGCTAACAGCTATAAAAGAAGAAATCAACAGTAACAAAATAATAGTGGGGGACTTTAATACCTCACTTACACCAATGACAGATCAACCAGAGAGAAAATTAATAAGGAAACAAAAGCAATAAATGACAAAATAGACCAGATAAATTTAATTCATATTTATAGGACATTCCCTCTGAAAACAGCAGATTACACTTTCTTCTCAAGTGTGCACAGAACATTCTCCAGTATAGATCACATCTTGGGTTACAAATCAAGCCTCGGTAAATTTAAGAAAATTGAAGTCATATCAAGCATGTTTTCTGACCACAACTCTATGAGATTAGAAATCAATTACAGATAAAAAAACCTAAGAAACACAAACACATGGAGGTTAAACAATACGTTATTAAATAACCAAGAGATCACTGAGGAAATAAAAGAGGAAGTCACAATATACCTAGAGAAAAATGACAACAAAAACACGATGATCCAAAACCTATGAGATGCAGCAAAAGCAGTTCTAAGAGGAATTTATAGCAATATAATCCTACCTCAAGACACAAGAAAAATCTCAAATAAAATATCTAACCTTACACCTAAAGGAACTAGAGAAAGAAGAACAAAGCCCAAAGCTAGTAGAAGGAAAGAAATCATAAAGGTCAAAGCAGAAATAAATGAAATAGAAACAAGGAAAACAATAGCAAAGATCAATAAAACTAAAAGCTGATTCTTTGAGAAGATAAATAAAATTGATGAACCTTTAGCCAGACTCATCAAGAAAAAGAGGGAGAGGACTCAAATCAATAAAATTAGAAATGAAAAAGGAGAAGTGACAACGGACACTGCAGAAATGCAAAGCATCATAAGAGACTACTGGAAGCAACTCTATGCCAATAAAATGGACATAGAGTTCTAAGATGGAACCAGGAAAATATAGAAAACATGAACAGACCAATCACAAGTAATGAAATTGAGACTGTCATTAAAAATCTTCCAACAAACAAAAGTCCAAAAGTTCTATCAAACGTTTAGAGAATAGTAACACCAATCCCATTCAAACTCTTCAAAAAAAATTGTAGAGGAAGGCACACTCCCAAACTCATTCTACAAGGCCACCATTACCCTGATACCGAAACCAGACAGAGATACTACAAGAAAGAAAATTACAGACCAGTATCACTGATGAATATACATGCAAAAATCCTCAACCAAATACTAGCAAACAGAATCCAACAACATATTAAAAGGACCATATACCATGATCAAGTGGGATTTATCATGGGTATGCAAGGATTCTTCAATATACGCAAAGCAATCAATGTGATCCACCATATTAACAAATTGAAGATTAAAGACCATATGATCATCTCAATAGATGCAGAAAAAGCTTTTGACAAAATTCAACACCATTTATGATAAAAAAACTCTCCAGAAAATGCACATAGAGGGAAGCTACCTCAACATAGTAAAGGCCATATATGACTAACCCACAGAAAAAATCATTTTTAGTGGTGAAAAACTGAAAACATTTCCTCTAAGATAAGGAACAAGACAAAGATGTCCATGCTCACCACTCTTATTCAACATAGTTTTGGAAGTCCTAGCCACGGCAATCAAAGAAGAAAAAGAAATAGAATACAAATTGGAAAAGAAGAAATAAAATTGCCACTGTTGCAGATGACATGATAGCATACATAGATAATCCTAAATATGCCACCAGAAAACTACTAGAGTTAATGAATAAATTAGGTAAAGTTGCAGGATACAAAATTAATGCACAGAAATCTCTTGCATTCCTATACACTAACAATGAAAAATCAGAAAGAGAAATTAAGGACACAATACCATTCATCACTGCAACAAAAAGAATAAAATACCTAGGACTAAACCTACCTAAGGAGACAAAAGACCTATGTTCAAAAAACTATAAGACACTGATGAAATAAATCAAAGATGATACCAACAGATTGAGAGATATACCATGTTCTTTGATTGGAAGAATCAATATTGTGAAAATGACTATATTACCCAAAGCAATCTACAGATTCAATGCAATACCTATCAAATTACCAATGGCATTTTTTACAGGACTAGAACAAAAAATCTTAAAATTTGTATGGACACACAAAAGCCCCCAAATAGTCAAAACAATCTTGAGGGAAATAACAGAGCTGGAAGAATTAGACTCCCTGACTTCAGACTGTAATACAAAGCTACAGTAATCAAGACAATATGGTACTGGCACAAAAAACAGATATATAGATCAATGGAACATGATAGAAAGCCCAGAGATACACAGACACACCTATGGTCACCTAATCTATGACAAAGGAGGCAAGGGTATACAATGGAGAAAAGACCTCAATAAGACTTCAATAAGTGGTGCTGGGAAAACTGGACAGCTACATGTAAAAGAATGAAATTAGAACACTAACACCATACACAAAAATAAGCTCAAAATGGGTTAAAGACCTAAATGTAGGACCGGACACTATAAAACTCTTAGAGGAAAACCAGAAGGACATTCCTTGACATAAACCACAGCAAGATCTTTTTGACCCACCTCCTAGAGTAATGGAAATAAAAAGAAAAATAAACAAATGAGACTTAATGAAACTTAAAAGCTTTTGCCCAGCAAAGGAAACTATAAACAGACAAAAAGACAACCCTCAGAATGGAGAAAATACTTGCAAATGAATCAGTGGGCAAATAATTAATCTCTAAAATATATAAACAGCTTATGCGATTCAATATTAAAAAAACAAACAATCCAATCAAAAAATGGGCAGAAGGCTTCCCTGGTGGCACAGCGGTTGGGAATCCACCTGCCAGTGCAGGGGACGCAGGTTCATGCTCCAGTCCAGGAGGATCCCGCATGCTGTGGAGCGGCTGTGTCCAGAGCCTGTGCTCCATGGCGGGAGAGGCCGCAGCAGTAAGAGGCCTGTGTACCACCAAAAAAAAAAAAAAAAAAAAATGGGCAGAAAACCTACATAGACATTTCTCCAAAGAAGACATACAGATGGGCAAGAGGAACATGAAAATCTTCTCAACATCACTAATTATTAGAGAAATACAAATCAAAACTACAATGAGGTATCACCTCACACTGGTTAAAATGGACATCATCAGTAAATCTACAAACAACAAATGAGACGGTGTGGAGAAAAGGGAACCTTCTTGCCCTGTTTGTGGGAATGTAAATTAATACAGCCACTATGGAGAACAGTATGGAGATTCCTTAAAAAAACTAAATATAGAGTTGCCATATAGTCTGGCACTCCCAGTACTGGGCATATACCCAGAGAAAACCATAATTCAAAATGACACATTCCCCCCAATATTCATTGCAGCACTATTTATAATACCCAGGTCATGGAAGCACCCTAATGCCCATTGACAGACGAATGGATAAAGAAGATGTGGTATATATATACAATGGAATATTACTTAGCCATAAAAGGGAACAAAATTGGGTCATTTGTAGAGATGTGGGTGGACATAGAGAATGTCATACAAAGTGAAGTAAGTCACAAAGAGAAAAACAAATATTGTATATTAACACATATATGTGGAATCTAGAAAATGTTACAGATGAACCAGTTTGCAAGGCAGAAATAGAGACAGAGATGTAGAGAACAAACGTATGGACACCAAAGGGGGAAAGCGGGGGGAGGGGTGGTTCTGGGATGAATTGGGAGTTTGAGATTGACATATATCCACTAGTATGTATAAGATAGATGACTAATAAGAACCTTCTGTATAAAATAAATAAATTGAAAAATAAAAGAAAAAATATTTTAAAGTGTAGTCTCAGTATGACAATCTCTAGGTCCATCCATGTTACTGCAAGTCATACTGAGGGAAATAAGTCAGACAGAGAAAGAGAAATATTGTATGATATCTATTGCTTATACATAGAATCAAAAAAATGATACAAGTGATTTTATGTACAAAACAGAAACAGACACACAGACTTAGAGAATGCCCTTATGGTTATAGGGGGGAAGGGTGTGGGGAGGGAGGTATAGTTAGGGAGTTTGGGACTGACATGTACACACTGCTATATTTTAAATGCATAACCAACAAGACCCTACTGTATGGCACAGAGAACCCTGCTCAATATTCTGTAACAACCTAACTGGGAAAATAATTTGGAAAAGAACAGATATATGTATAGGTATTACAGAATCACTTTGTTGTACAACTGAAGCTAAAACAACATTGTTAATCAACTATATATATAAAATAAAATAAAAAGTTTAAAACAAGTGTAGTCTCATTTCAAACTGCAACTGCAGTTTGAAAGATAGTTTCTCAAAAACTGCTTTATATATCATGTGAGTCTGTTAAAGAATGTATTTTCTGATTCTTTGGAATCTATGAACTATTTGTTCATCTAATATGGAAAAAAGCATATTACACAAATGCTAAATATTTAAAAGATGTAAATGCATTTGTTTTACTTATTAATTCTCACACTGAACATTTTTATTTGTAGTGCTTATTCTTTACCTTAAAAATACCAAAAAGCATACAATAATTTAAAAATAAATGAAATCTTTTTCAGCCAAAAACAAACAAAAAAACAAACAAACAAAAAACAAACGTATTGGCAATATGTTGAGATCACATTTCTCACCAAACCACTATCAGCATATTATTACTATATTTGATAAATACTTCATAATATGATAAGCAAAAATATTTAATAATTGACTTATTTCTCATTTCCTTATTAGTGAAGTTAAATGTATTTTCATAAACTAGTCAGCTTTTTCTATATCTTCTTTTATGAAGTGTTAACCCATTATATTTTCATATTTTCTCATTGGATCATTTGTGTTTTTTTAGCAATAAGTATATTCTCTTTATACAGTAAAATTAGTTACTGTTTTTGTAATATGATTTTAGTAAATATTCATACTCAATTTGTGTGCCCTTCCGTTTTGTTCACACTATTGATACACATTAAAGTTAAAATTTTAAATGCTTAAAAATTTGTAATCTTAGCGATGGTGGTGGTGGGATGAATTGGGAGATTGGGATTGACATATATACCCTAATATGTATAAAATAGATAACTAATAAGAACCTGCTGTATAAAAAATAAATAAATTTAATTTAATTTAAAAAGTAATAAAAGTATGTAGTTTCAATAAGTAACCCAATAATAACCCATGATGTCAATAAGTCTGAAACGGTGTTACAATGAACATATCCTGAGAAGTGCATTTTTCTTCAATACAATAATTCAAATCAGGCATCCTAAATATTTATTTTTAGCATTTCAAGGAAAGATAAATCTAGCACCACCATCTCATAAAACTGTTGTATAGAAACTAAATGAGTAAAAATACTCATCACAATGAAATAATGCATATAAGGTTTTTAAGTGAACTTTAAATAAATGCAGGTCCTATTACTATTTTAATCATATAATAATTAGAAGATATTCCTAAGCACAATTGAATATAACAGCAAAAGTCATTTTGAAATCTCTAAGTCAGGAAAGTAATAAAAAGCTAATATATTTTCAGATACTTGCAGTTGGCACCTTACTTACAGGTAACTTAGTGCAGGATGACTGTATTCAGTCTGACCTGTATGAATGGAGAAAAAAAATGTCAAAACAAATTTCTCATCTCTCAAAGGCTCTCTCTCTGTTTCCAACCTGTAAGAAGAAAGCAATAGATCAACCTAACCAACTGGAGGGAGCAGAACAAGGCCCAGACAGAGTCACCTGGAAGGACACTGATTCTGCCTCTTTCTCCTCTCAATTCAGACATCTGTTTATTGCTGATATAAACCTTAAAAGCTGTTCAGTTAAATTTATAGTCCTCTTTCTCTCTTCTGCCTTAGGCTTGGAAAATAAAAAAGCAAGAGGCTGCTTGCCTTTTTTATATTCCTTCTATAACTTGCAACAATATTTGCCACAAGGGAAAGAAAATGACAGCATAACACTACAGTTTTACAAATATCTGGTGACTCAGCTTCTCTCATGCAATGCTGTCATTATCTGTATTTTGGTGACTCATAATATTAAAACTCAGAAAAGAAGACACATTGAGGAAATATTTTAAAATGAAACTCATAAATAGTGCACAATCTTATACAGGATATGCATTTCTAATTTTATCTAATTTAAATTTGGTATCATTAACCATTTTTTTCCAATAGATATGTGCTAGGAATATTTCTTAAAATAATAACAAATAATTTTATTTTGTTCTGCTTAATTCTGCATGCTTTTTACTAAAGTATAGTTGATTTACAATGTTTCATGTGTACAGCAAAGTGCTTCAGTTTTATATATATATATATATATAAAACATATATATATATATTCTTTTTCAAATTATTTTCCATTATAGTTTATTAAGATTTTGAATACAGTTCCCTGCGCTATACAGTTGGTCCTTGTTGTTTGTCTAACTTATATATATAGTAGCGTGTATCTGTTAAAATAACAAACTTCTGATTTTCCTTAGTTTTGTTAAAAAAATGAATATTTATTTGTTAAACCATAGAGGCAAATAATGCCATATTAAAACCTCTAACTCTTGGTAAAATTAGTCCTAAAATTGGTCTAATTTGTAGCTTCATTATTTGAAGCAAGCAAAGTTAATACATCAATTGCCTTAAATATCGGTCCAATTATTTGCAAATGTAATGAATTTCTACATATTGAATAAATAATTCTGAGTGAAGTAAAACAAAATCAAAGAGGACTAAAACTTTGGAATAAATTAGTGAATTAACTCAGAGAGTACAAACACTTTATATGACTATTACCACTAGAACAATGTCGTTACATTAGAAAAAAAAATGCAGAATAAAATCTGGATTTTTAAATTAGATAGTAAGTAACCTTCTATTATGCTATGATACTGTTTCATAAAATCAGCTATTTAAGAATAAAAAGATTGTAAAAGTAAATCTTTAATATTTGCTGCTACTCTAGACATTTTCTTTTTTGTTTTGAAACTCACGAGTTTATGTAAAATTCATTTCTGATTATACTATGTCAGAACATTTTTCTTCACATAGCCATATCTTAGAAGAATTGTAGAGACAACTTTAGGAATAATTAGATTTAAAAAAAAGAATACATCTGATCTATAAGAAAAGTAATTTTTAATGTAAATATTGTTATCCCCAAAATAGTAAATAATATGGCAGAGCAAACACTGGTTAACTTTGTGTTTACCTGTGCAATGAATATATATATTGAGAATATATATTCTCTAGATATTTCATCACAGACTCAGTTTTGAATATTAAAATTGGAATAAATTAAATTTGCCAATCTTCATTTAACACCTGATACCTGCTAGTCTTGTTCAAAAGATGGAAACTAGAAAGTACCTTAGATTTTGTTTCAAAGTATTGATCAATAATGCAGAGATAAAATTTAAATGAAGAGACAGAGTATTTTGCAACACTTCATTTTTGGTAATTAAAAAATAATCAGTTAGTTGGATTCAATAATACAACCTACTTTCAATCTAGTTACTAAACAACACTTTTCAGATTTTGAAATAACCAGTAAGATGATTGAGTTTCACCTTTGGTATAATCTAGAGTTTTGTTTATGTTTCTGTACAGTAGAGAGGGACTTCGTGTCCTTGAATAAAGACTGAACAATGTGCCTCTCTCTTCTCTCTTTCAAGCATGTGTACACATATATGTGCATAATTGCATAAAAACTTGCTGGAAGATCTTTAAAGTTTAGTACATAATATCTGAATATTTTTATATTGTATTTAAGAGACTGGCATATAAGAGTATGCTGATAAGTATTTCATTAACCATTTTTCCACTAGAGGATTTAAGAGTTGATGACAGACCAAACACAAACACTCTTGTATTTGTTACAATTGACACAATTACTATTTAGTCATATAAATGTTTTTCTTGCCAAGTTCATTTTTATGTATTTCATTACAGATGCACATTTGTACTGAGGCAATTAATGATCATCTATGAGGAATGTGGTTTCCTAGGGCTTTCTGTGAGTCATGACAGTCACTGGACTTCAACTAACTCCTATATGATTTGCTAATACAAGTCACTCTGGATTATTTCACGGTTATAGATGTTGCAAGGTGGCAATCTGTTCTAGAAATCCTTCAGGCATTGCCATATTCACCAAATATACAGCAAATAAAAGAATGGAGGCTTTGACTCCAGACAACAAGATTTATTATTTATACCAGAATTAGATTTTTAGATAGTCCTATGTATTTTACTGAAGGTGTAGCTAGAAAAAAAATATTTTATAGTCTAATTTTTCAGCATCTCACCATCCATATTTTTAGGTACAGATTTTCAAAAACAAGTCTAACGCACATTTAGGTAATATTTCAGATAATGATGAAAGGTGTAGGTAATCTCTATGAGATAAACCTAAAGACAGTGGAAATTAAAACAAGGTAAATTTTAAAAATATGTCTCAAAGTATATCCTATGGGTCTGGCACTTTGCTAACAATTGAATTTGCTCTAATTATGGGAACCAAGTTATCTTTAGTGACTAAATTACTATTTTTAGTGAGAAAAGTTTGTGAAAGTTACTTACTCCATTAATTTAGAACCTTTTATTTCATAGTCTAAGGAAATACATTTGCTTATAACCATAATCCATCTGAATACAAACATCAAAAAACTGTATTTGAGGGGCTTCCCTGGTGGTGCAGCAGTTGAGAGTCCACCTGCCGATGCAGGGGACACGGGTTCGTGCCCTGGTCCGGGAGGATTCCACATGCCGCAGAGTGGCTGGGCCCGTGAGCCATGGCCGCTGAGCCTGCACATCCAGAACCTGTGATCCACAATGGGAGAGGCCACAGCAGTGAGAGGCCCACATACCACAAAACAAACAAACAAACAAATATATAAAACAAAAAAACAAAACAAAACAAAAAAACTGTATTTGAAAATATAAAAGTAAAAAATCAAATTACAAGTGGACATATATCATGTGTCAGATGGGAGTTGAGGTAGTGCTTTTTTCAATCATTTTATCAACATCTGGAAAAAAAAAAAGAAATCAGTACTCAATTAAGAAACAGAATTGCCAGGATCTTTACTTTCTGTTGTCCATATGGCTTACAGTCAAAGAAATGTTCATTATTTTATAGGACCTATAAAATATTACCCTAAATCTTGTCAACATTTTCCCTTGAACAGATTTAGATAAATTCTGTTTGAGCATTAAGTAGGTCATTCATTTGAATTCCTGCCAGTGTTCACATACAGAATCTCCCTGAGTTTAGTTCTTTCTCACATTCTCAATTAAAAATGATCTCGGGCTTCCCTGGTGGTGCAGTGGTAGAGAGTCCATCTACCAATTCAGGGGACACAGGTTTGTGCCCCGGTCCGGGAAGATCCCACATGTCACGGAGCGGCTGGGCCTGTGAGCCATGGCCGCTGAGCCTACATGTCCAGAGGTTGTGCTCCACAACGGGAAAGGCCACAACAGTGATAGGACCGCGCACTACCAAAAAAAAAAAAAAAAAAAAAAATGATCTCACCCAACCTCAACAGAGTTAAAGTTATGTCTCAAATGCAAATTTCCAACATCATGGATATTTTCTCCTTTTTTAATAATCATTATAGTGAATGATCAGTTATTGACAAAATTGCTTGAAAAATATTCATGAAAAGGATTCATCTGGATCTCCTGCCCCATCTAATGAGAAGTCTTCTTACTAACTAATAACATTAATTAATTCAACAAATATACTAATATTTCAAACACCTATTGCATGCCAGGTGCTTCTAATTTATCATATTTAATCTTCACAAACCTTAAGTAATTTCTTGTATGTACTATATACTCACAAAAATGGTAAGAAACTGAAAATAATGAGAGAGAAGAAAATGGCTGAGAACTTAATATGCTCAAAGTAAACCTTGTTCCTAAACCAAACTGCTTCTGGATATATTTCATTTAAGGGGACTTTGGGATGTTTAGAAATAAAAATACTTCATGTTTTAAGGTTGTTATTTTCTTTACATATTTATCCTGTTCACACAGTGAAACTTAAGAAAAATCCTCATCTAAATATCTTTGACATTTTTCATAAAAATTGCTGAACTTTTCTTTTAAGAAGAAAATATTAAGTGAGTAAAGAAAACAATTTAAACGAAGAAGTACAATAAAAACATTTTTTCCTAAAAAATACCATAAACTATTTTTTAATTTATATGAAATCATTTACATATCTTAAGTCCTAATAAATAACACACAAGAATAAAGATTAATTACCTTCTATAATATACATGGAAAGAGAACATCCATGATTAATACTGTAAAGATGATTGATTATGTAATACCATCATCTATAGTACATTTTCATTAAATGACATTAACATTTCATATTGTGGAGTATATAGTTGTTCCATAGTTAACTCACCAATTCAATCATTTAAATTACAGTGTTATTTTTTCAGGGGGTCAGATATTTATTTGTGTGAAATATTTTTATTCCATTATATAGTTATTGAATAAAATTAAGAATATATCTTAAAAGGATCAATTTAGTCAGTCCATAGTAAATTCAATACAACTCTCTGTTTTTCCTTTGAGCAGTAATCAGCTAGATGGACCTACAACAATTTGAATCAGTATCAAGGAAGTTTATTTCATCAGATTTCATGAGCTCTAGACTATCACTACAAAATAGTAGTGATCTAAC
>NW_020172187.1:2652219-2660477 GCF_003031525.2 Neophocaena asiaeorientalis asiaeorientalis
CCATAATGGAAAAGAATATATTAAAAAAAGAATGTATATATATATATATATATATAAATACATATGGCCATATAAAATTATGTATGACCATTTCATGCATATGACATATATGTACATATACACAGGCACCCATATATATACATAATCATGCACACATAGTTTAAGGAACATTCAAAGAACTATGCCAATCCTGGTGAAGTTGCATTCAATAATTTACAATTCTGTATTTAGCTGTTTATAATTCTGGAAAGATATACCTAAATAATTCAGTATATTTTATACCATTATGAGTGTTCCTTTTTGAGATTGTCAGTGACATTATTAAGATAATTAGCTTAGACAAGGATTTTATCAAGTGTTTCATTTATGATTACAAGGTTTTCTGCATCACTAGAATGAATTAATGATAAATATGAAAAGTTTAAAGAGAATGTCTAGTTTGTATTTGCTTAAACTAGTCTTTCCATAAACCTCTTGACCAGTGTTTGTTCTTGGCTTCACTTTAGAAACACTTGGTGAGTTTTCAATAATCCTGATGAGTAGCAACACCCAAAGTAAATCAGAATTATTGGGTGTGAGGTCCATATATTAATATTTTTTTAAGCTCTATGGGTAATTTCTGTGTGCAGTCAGTGTGGAGAGGCACTTCTCTGGAGTGACTGAGATCTTGTTATAAACTGATAATTCTGTACTATCACAATCTCTTCCGTTTTAATAGGGAATGCAATCAGATTGGGATTTGAAAATACAATATTTAACTATCTCTGATCAACCACTGTATAATTCTGACTCTTTTAAAACAGTATTCCCCTACTTGCTCTGACTTAGGACTTTAAGGAATTTCCCAATGAAGAAAAATGAACATAAAACTAAAAATATTTCATGAGAAAATTAGTAAATAATCTTCCTAATATACACATTTTATATTCAACATTTGGAGATTTACCTTAAATTGATATGTGTTTTCAGATAATCCATTTAATGCTTTATATTAAAAGGACAAGAGGGAAGAGATATGGAAACATATTTATATGTATAACTGATTCACTTTGTTATAAAGCAGAAACTAACACACCATTGTAAAGCAATTATACTCCAATAAAAATGTTAAAAAAAAAAAAGTTTCACCAAATCTGGTTGAAAGTATGCGGCTTAAAGTGTTCAATTACAATTACACAGAAGATGAACTCTTGTAGGTTTAATGTTCTCAATTCTTGATCATAATAAGTGAAGAAGTTATGTGTACATAAAGAAAGAGAAACCAAGAAGAATGGAAGCCTTTTTCTTTTTTCTTAAGAATTCTAATTATACCCACACAACTACCTGATTCAAAAGAGAACAGGGAAAACTTTGTAATAAAAATGTATGTATTATTTCCTGGGCATTAGTATATTAAATTATCAAGCCAGAGATCAACAGTACGCTTTGGGTCAATAGGCCACTTAAGCATTTTGTTAAATTTATGTGAGTGCTTTGCTGGAAAGATCATTGTAATGATATAAAATGATTCGGTTCAATGATTCCAGTGTGGCTTAAAGATAATGAATCCTTTGTATCAGTCATCTTGGGAATATTAACATTATTGAGTCCTAAGACTGCTAATGAGCTTTGTGCTAGGAAAAAGTATAAATTACACAGAGCAATATTTTTATTATTATAGGCATGATATTTTAAAAAAAGTAATTAGTATTCTCGTGAGTAAATAGCAGGATTGGAATTGACTTTGTACACAGGAAGATGAATATTGCAACCATCATAACAGTTTCGTGAAAATTAATACCTTACTAAAACTAGAAAAGTTCTAGAAGTTTTAAGTAAGATGCAATTAAGATTAATTAAGATATTGTCAGCAAAAGGGAAGATATGGAAAATGTGAATGGAAGAATTTATTTGCCATGTACTGAGCTCTCCTATATTTAATAGCACATAGGTTAGGAAACTAACAAGGGAAAATGGACCTCTTGATAGAAGTAGAAGTTCTGGGATTTTTAGTGGTGGACACTGTTAAAATTATCATAATAGGAAAATATAAACATAAAATGTATATATGATTGAACAAAGTTTATGTCCTCCCCTAGTCTGGCCATTTAGATTACATTCCTAGGGATCAGTACTAATGAAGATAAATAATCCCTGTGCATCCTCAGGTTTGGATAAATAAAGTCAATCCTGCAAATATGAGTAGACAGATTCCGATGTACAAAGAATAGCTTTGTAGGCTCTGACTTTCTTGCGAATCTGAATGTTGCCTGTTTAATCCAGGTCTAGCACAGCCTCTGACACAGAATAGACACTTAGTAAATAAGTGTGAAATTAATTCAAGAAGCTAAATATTAATGACTGAATTTGATTTTTATTTGGAAGTGATGAATAACTGTTGATTTTATACAAGATTTTTTATCCAGTTATCCATGGCTCAGATAAAATTTACTGAATTCAAATGATAAGAATCTTTTTCATAATGATGACTAAAAGGGAAAAAGCAGCATGTCATAGCTATACAAAACAGGGTTTTAAAAAATTGAAAGTTTACATTGATAACTATAGAATGTTCTAATCTATAGAAAATAGAGTTCTCTATGGATTAATGCAGGGCAGCTGTAAGACATAGAATATGTCTAGATAATGAGGAAGATAAAACAAGCACCTTTGGTGTCCCCACACACCTTCCCCGGGACCTCTGCAGGTTCTCACAGCATTGATGGACTACTTTGTGTGAGATTAGACTGATTTTGGCTTTTCTTCCTTCCCTATCTCATCACCCTGCTCTCTAGGATTACTGTCAATAAATTACCTGCAGCCTAGTCTTATCACAGTTTCTGCTTTGAAGGGTCGGGGGAGAAACAAAACTCAATCTTCCCAGGCCAAACAAATGGCTCCTCAGACAGACAGACCTGGTTTGGACCCTGATTCTGTTACCATACCAAACTTGGGTCCACTCTCCCGTGCACAGTAAAGTCAATCGACTGACACAGGGTTGTGTTGAAGAAAACGACAGCGTTTATTGCTGGGCACCAAGCGAGGAGAACAGACAGCTTGTGCTCAGAAGACCCAAACTACTAGATGGCTTTCAGGGAAGAGGTTTTAAAAGCCATGCGAGAGAGGGGGCTGCAGGGTGTGTGATCAGCTTGTGCACAATTCTTGGATTAGTTGGCATCAAGGTGAGGTTTCAATTGTCGTCAACCTTCTGGTTTCAACCAGTCTGGGGTCTATGTGCTTGTGGTCCACGGTTTTCATCTGACGGGGGAATGTCTGTCAGGCCTTTACCTGTACCTTTCAGGGAACTGTGAGTTTGATGATTCTATGGGGCAGATTTGTATTCTAAATTGTTAACAGTTTCTTGGTTATTCTTTGTTCTGCAAAGAACAGCTATTCTTTGCTTATACATCTTCACATTTCCCAATCATTAACTCTTGAGCCAACCTTTAGAAATTCAGGGGAGGCTCAAGAGACTAAAGCAAAAGCCTTTTACTTCAGAGGACAGGGACATAGGGGCTTGTATATGTTTCCAGTACTCCCTTTCTCTTGGATACTCCTCAATCTTGAGGGGAACAAGTTCAGGAAAAGAAAGGGAGTAAAGTTGTCGATAGAGAGGTTAATGAAAAACTCAGCAGAGGAACTCAGTTTTAGGGGGATTCGGTTTCAATTCCATTCTAGATGTGATTTTGAGAAAAGTCATTTTGAGCAGGTGTTTGTGGAGCTCTTGCTGTGTTATACACCCTGGGGCACAGTAGTGAGGTGAGTAAAGGAGCCGCTTTATACCAGACTGAGGCACTTTCTAAGAAAGCACAAAGATCCTGAGATGAAGGTGTTTCTGGTGCATGTGAGAAAAATCTCGACTAGTGTGACCAGAGCAGAAAGAAGAGAGTGGGAGAAAGTGAGGTCTAACCACTTATCTATATTCTTTAATGCTTTGGTTACTTTGTCTCTCATTACTGCCTCTCAATTATTTATTTATTTATTTACTTATTTATGTATTTTTGGGCTGTGCCTCGTGGCTTGCGAGATCTTAGTTTCCCGACCAGGGATTGAACCCACACCCTCGGCAGTGAAAGCATGGAATCCTAACCACTGGGCAGTCGGGGAATTCCCATCATTACTGCATTTTAGATCCTCATAGAGGATATGATTCCTCCTCTCCATTTCAAAATAAACTTTATCGTATCTTAACTCTTCCCCCAAACAAACAAAACAAAACAAAATAAAACAAACCAATGGCCAACTACCTGGTACCAAGCTTGTGGTATTTTCCATAGCCTGGACATCATTTTTGGTAAAATGTCTACTTTTAGGAAGCTGATATATAAATTTTCAAGTCAAAACCTTCATTCTTTGAACCTCATTCTTTTTAAAATATAAAGTATATATTTTACCTCTTGCACTGTTGGTGAGAATGTAAATTGATACAGCCACTATAGAGAACACTATAGAAGTTCCCTAAAAAAACTAAAAATAGAACTACCATACGACCCAGCAATCCCACTTCAGGGCATATACCCTGAGAAAACCATAATTCAAAAAGAGTCATGTACCACAATGTTCATTGCAGCACTATTTACAATAGTCAGGACATGGAAGCAACCTAAGTGTCCATCGACAGATGAATGGATAAAGAAGATGTGGCACATATATACAATGGAATATTACTCAGCCATAAACGGAAGCAAAATTAAGTTATCTGTAGTGAGGTGGATGGACCTAGAGTCTGTCATACAGAGTGAAGTATGTCAGAAAGAGAAATATATATGGAATATTCCAGACATATATATGGAATCTAAAAAAGAAAAGTTTCTGAAGAAACTAGGGGCAGGAAGGAATAAAGACACAGATATAGAGAATAGACTTGAAGATATGGGGAGGGGGAAGGGTAAGCTGGGACGAAGTGAAAGAGTGGCATGGACTCATAAATACTGCCAAATATAAAATAGATATCTAGTGGGAAGCAGCCACATAGCACAGGGAGATCACCTTAGTGTTCTGTGACCACCTAGAGGGGTGGGATAGGGAGGGTGGGAGGGAGATGCAAGAGGGAGGAGATTTGGGGATATATGTATATGCATGACTGATTCACTTTGTATAAAGCAGAAACTAACACACCATTGTAAAGCAATTGTACTCCACTAAAGATGTTAAAAAAAAAACATAAAGTATGTGCTTTAAAACCACTATATTTAACAATATCTCTACCATCAAACATTAATTAATATTTTTTGGAGAATCATAATTTAGTCATAAGAGAATTTACCTTAGAGTATTGTCATAAATGTTTACTCAGATAATGTTAGTGATAGCATTTTGAAATCCATAAAAGCCAAATGGTTATAAAAGTAACATTACTGATGATTTTGTAGCTAATGTATATATTTAATAAAACATCGAAGCATTAAGAGGTGTTAACAGTTACACATTTTTTGGAAGATAAATCACTTTTTTGTGTGTAATTGTGTGAACCTATATCACAAAAGTTGAAATTCAACACATTAGAAAAGATAAATTTATATATAACATATGGGCCTTATATTTTTACTAACATAACAATTTAATTTTATATACCATATTTATGAACTTGAAACACATTTAGGTTTTGCATTTGGTTCAGAAAAGTGAGACGTAGTTAGAATATTCTCAGAGAAACTAATTTCTTGAAGAATTTTTTTGACACTAATGTTTTGACTGCAAAGAAATATGAAACTTGAATTACATGATTACACATCTGATAAAGAGTGAACTTCAAGTATGACATTATAACACGTTGTCAGGTGCAATTTAAACCTTTCCAAGTGTGTGAGATAATGGAATAGATGAAATGAAATGTGATATTCAGTATAAATGAAATGGTATTATACTAAATGAGAACGTCCTGTTAGATGATAAGAAATTTGGATCATATTTTTTTCACCTGAAGAAAGGTAATTCTATGAGGACATTAAGAAGAATGAGGAGATGTTCTCTATTTAAAGAATTCATATATTTTAAAATTAAATTTTATACTGTTCTTAAAATATTGATATTAGATTTTGTAGTTATCTTGGATCTATCATTCTAAATACCACAGAACATATTTCCCCAACAAAAGCAAGAATTTTTAAGGATATTGTGGTATATTCTTATTCTTTAGGAACATAAATACTGAATATAAAATATGAATATGAAAGTATAGTTTTAAATTGTTTTTCTTTTGCTGTTTTCTTCCATTCATCAAAGGCTAGTTTGCTTTCCCATATAATTTCCCACTGAGAGATTGACCCATAAAATGAAATATAATTTTTCAACAACTACATTTTTCAAATGAACTGTAAAAATGGCATTTATTTCTGTGCATATAAAGTCTACAAGGTAAGAAAATCTGCATAATGTATTTGTGTACTTTTAAATATCATTAATTTTCATCTCCATTCTTTGACCTGAAATGATGAATTTCATTCAGTCATATTCCAAATAGATTATCCCAGAGAATAATGCATATTTTAGGATATACAAAACAAAATAAATCTAAGTTTTGATTCATAGGGCCTCTAAAAATACAAAATTCTTTAATATTCAACAGGTGATGAAAAGGAACACAGTAATATCATGGGGTGGTTCTATTATTGTAAAAATTGCTGCTTAACTAAACAGACAAATTAATAGGGAGAAGTGAGGAAAGTCACAGCAGAAGTCTTGGTAGTTATATCTGTTAGAGTGAAATTTGCAGAAAAGTTGTCAAGAGCACAAAGGGTGAAAAAGTTGAGAAAGGATAAGTTTAGAAAGAAGTTACTGTGGTTTCTGTCAGTTGTGACAGTGTGTTAAACAATGAATAGAAAAGAAAAGGAATGGAAAGCAACTGTTTCGCCTTAACTATTTTGTGCGAAGTCTGCCAATTTTCATGAGGAACTGAAAATCTGATATAGAGCGAAATCTCATAAATGAATTCTGGAGGCAAGTATGAACAGCTTTGATGCATGATAACTAATTAATTAAATTGCAAGTAGTTAACAGAGAATTTTAAATTTCCTCAAATCATTAGCTTCACAAGTTCCACAGGGACTTAAACCATAATTACTAAAAAAACAAAAATCTAAAATAAGTGCATTTTTAGAGCATTTTTATCAGTTATTCAATCATCATAACTGAATCTCTCATACTTCATTCTCATTCTTAGAGTATTATAAATTCCTGCTTTTCCTGCTTCAACATTATATCCCATTATTATTTCTTCAATCATTTAAAATAATTAGTTGATTCAAATTGCTAAAAAATGCATAGAGACTCTTGATTCAACACAGAATTAGAACACAGTAAGCAGGTGAACTTGTCTATTTTATGTATGTGGTTCTTTGGTTAGCCCTTAATATCACTTTTTTTTTTTTTATCACTTTAGTATCACTTTAACTCACAATGTTTAGTTACAGGAGGAATGTCTTAAGCTGATTAAAATTGTGGGCAAATCCTACATCTTAAAATACTCTTCATTCCAAGCAACTTTAAATTCCTGAAATTGTTTAAAAGTGGTACTTCCAGGGAAGGTATTTATCTTAGAAATTCACTTTTCCATATTTTGAGTGGTGCCCTGTCCTGAATGGTAATCATAATTAATTCTACTGCTCCATGTCCAAAACTGATCTAATTGCTGCAGAATGGCCCCACGTTCAAAGGAGTTTTATTTTCCTCTTCAAACTAATAAATGATATCATCTAAATGCTATTTCTTATCTCTTTCACAAAACAATATTCAGTTAATTCATTTCAGAATTTGACTTCTGGGAAATCATACTCAGTTCATATAAAGTTGTACAATTCCTTTAAGCAATAAGAACAGTTCTAAGCAATTTCTAGTATACCTTAGAATATGTAATAATATAAATATAAAGCAGAAAATAATTTTACTTCACTATGACCATTTTCACACTTGTGACTAGAGAAAATTAATGTTTCTCCTAGAGTGGTTCAAAAATATTTTTAATGTTTTTGAATCCAGGTTTCAAACACCTACAAGACAAGAACTACCTATTTCCTGTTCTCGGTTTCTCCAAGAATCTACCATTTTATCATCTAATTGAATATTTTTTTAAAGTTAAATGATACAAGTAGTTTGCTTTAATTTTAAGAACTCAATATATACTAAGAATATTACTTATATTTGATGTAAAATGTTTCCTCAGTTTTTGATCTATAATGTTGTTTATTTTTATTTTTCAAAATAAGGAAATGTATAAAACAGAATGTAAGAAAAGTAAACATTGCTGGTTGTACAGCATTTCAAAAATAGCAAATTTGATC
>NW_020172187.1:2660569-2672430 GCF_003031525.2 Neophocaena asiaeorientalis asiaeorientalis
AAATTTGATCTTACTCTAAATTTTCATATATATATATATATATATATATATATATATATATAATATGCATACATGCATATATATTCAACATAATTTTTTCTTAATTTGCCTTTTTCAGTAAAAAATAAGTGTGGATATCTTTATCTGTCAATGAATATAAATATATACCAATGCTTTCAAAAGAATTATAATCTTCAGTTTTATTTATGTACATAATTTATTTAACCAAACTCTTTATGTTGCATATTTAAGATTTATACTTTTAGTTTGATAATTGTAAACACATGATTGCATTATCTTCATGTCCAGTTGTTTTATGGAAGTGCATTTCTAAAATTTGGCTTGCTGAGTCAAAGGTAATCTCACTAAATTTATTTTACACACCTCCAAAAGGATCATTTCTAAAAGGTTGTATCAATTTACATGTATACCAACATTATATATAATTCCCCACCTCACCTTTCCAAATATTGTGTATGATTATTTTTTTACCAGGATAGCAGAATAAATAAATATCACATTTTTTAATTTTTATTTTTCTGATTGATAACAAACATATATTTTTACAGGTATTTATGGTCCATTGGGTTTTCTTTAAAATTTCTTACTCTACACTTCACCAGTTTTTATATTGGAAATGAATTGTATTATAATATTTATTAGAGATCATTACTTAGTGTTTTTCAACACTTTATGATGAAAATTTCAAGTTATTTATTTATTTATTTTATAATGAATGCTGTTGATCTACCATTTAGAGTCTATTATTGCCATTTTTCTAAATATGCTGTAGCACAAATCAATCCATGCACTCTTCACCCATTTCATATGTTTAATCTATCTTAATTTTGGATACAATTTAAAATATATTGCCGAGATCAGTACACTTTCCTTTAAATACCTATCATTGATTTCTTTAATAGAGTTCAAATTGCTATTTTCTTTTGATGTAAAATTTACATACAATGAAATGTACAAATCTAAGTGTACATTCTGAGATTTAACAGATATGTACAAATCTATAATCAAAACCTTAGCAAGATTATAGTAATGAATTTGACACTTTTATTTCATATGTGTCTTTACTTTTCTTTTTTTTTCTTTTTAACCTTGCAATATCTTGTTAAAATGTAATTATTTGAATGGATTTTTTCCTTTTAAGTTTTCTGCTTTCTGAGTCTGCCCTAGAATGGCCTGCATGTTTATTTTTTTGCTTTCTGGTAACAGTAATTCTAGTGTAATTATGTTAAAAGGGGTTCTTCCTGTTTTATTGGTAAGCTGAGGGAAACAATAAATAATTACCACCAATAATTCCCTCGCATATTCTAAAGAGGGTCTAAAATGAACACTATTTCATGAGTATTAACTAAAGGCAAAACCAGTTCCAAGCAACCTGTGTAAGAGAAGGTGAAAAATATGATATTTTAGTTGAAGAGAAGACTTTGATCTCTTAGTGCATCAGTGGTACAATTTTTTCCCCTGTCTGTTTCTTAAAGAGCACAGCATAAAAATAATTCACATATAATTACCAGAACGTATATATGTGGTCAGCTTTTGGATTTGTCCTTGTCTTAAGTGAAATATTTTGGCAAGGACGATTCTAAAAGCTGCACAACCATAAAATTAATGGGTAATATTCTGTATGACAGCTTTTCTACCTGCTGTTTATAATAAAATAAACAAGGATAATTTTATTTTTAAAAGTGGAAAAACATGCACTTCAAAACCAAAACACAATTTGATACCATAATTGTATTCAACAGGTTGTGCTCACAAATCTCTTTGCAAACTCTTTGCAAAAAAGAATACAGTCTAATGTGTCCTATTTGGAAGATTTTTAATAATGATCCTGAAGAAAACTCTGGGGTTTATCAGAAACAGATAATAAAAGATCATGTTAATTTAAAATCGACAGAACATTATTTACAGAGTAACAGATATGCTTTAGTGTGATATGTATTAAATGTTTTGAGGTTAACACATAAAACCCACATTACTTTCATTTCAAAATAGGTTACATTTTCAGGTGAAATGAGATTCAAAGAAATATTAGTAGGTGATATGAAAATATTTTTCCACAGGAAAATGCATTGTGATTTATGAAGGGAAATTACATTTCTTATTTATCAATATGAGGAACTCATACCCCCACAGTGATAATATTTCTATTTCCATATGGCCACAACTCACTCCCAAATCAAGCTCCAGGGTCAATCACTCTGTGTATCCTTTTGCTATCCTCCATGGCTAGTACCCTGGGATTACTGTAACCCTGGTTTTATGCATGTTTATACACTTCGTCCCTTTCCAATTGGCCATAACCCCTGAAGCATGAAGTCATGTATCATTCTCTTGTTTTATTTTTTGAATCTTGAAAATTTCTTAATTATTTTTAAGTGGATATATGTCATGAAAATATAGATCAAAAAGGAACTCCCTTAGTGTATTTTTATCACCTCTATCCACATTCTTTGACCTCAGCTAGACCTAATGAAAATGATCCCTTGCCTAACCCACGTCAATGCTTCTACCTTAGGTGTTTCCCTCATTATTTGCTGAGTGGGATAAATGCTACTCAGTCAGAATGTCAGGATACGTGTAAAATGGAATTTTCCTAGGCAAACTGAAAAGCATGTCATACCACAGAATTTTCACTTCAAAGAGTTTCTCTTGTATTTTTCCTATGATGGCCCACACCTGTTCCTCTGTATCATGCCCAATTGTTCATTCAGATGATCACAACCTGCACTTACCCCATGTCGTGATATGTGTTGACTAGTTTATTGTAAATTTCAAACAAAAGATATCTTTCCTTTCTTGTTCAGTGTATTCAACCCCATGAACATGAGTACCACAAAGTCCAAAACTTTAGAATATTTTTGTTTATTCATGCATTCTTAGTTCCTAGAAGAGTGTCTGGTACATTGTAGAAACTCCATAAATATTCGTTGAAAGAATGAATGAATGTTTTTCATAGCATGTGGCCTATGGTAGATATACAGAGAATACTTGTTGAATCGTGAATTATTTAATTAATAATTATTTTTATTTGTGAAAACGTAACTGATCAAATTTAGTAAAGAATTAAAATAATTTTCATGAACAAAATGCATATGTTCCTATCCTAACTTAATGTGAGCATGTATTATACATGTTTTACATGTACTACATATGTTTCTATTATAACGTAATAAGACTCATATTATAACCCAATTAGAACACATAGTAAGTTCCAGGTAAATCATTAAGATGGGAGTTTTTCTACCTATAGTTGTACTTTTATATTTTATACTAGTGTTAATATTTTTGCTTAAGTCTTGTTGCATCAGTGACATGAAAAACATAGCACTGACAAAATTTTTGAAAAGAACTGTCCCAAGAAAGATGTAATTATAGCCTTTAAAAATATACATTCAATTTGATACCTAAAATTAGGCACCCACACAGGTAGAGACTCAGACCAATGAAAGCTTTGACATTTAGATGGTTTTGTCATGTTTTGTTTCAGAGGCAGTAAAATCGCAATTATCGTTATGTTTTCAAAGCAACATTATACAGCCCACTGTGAAAGCAGAATACAACAGATAAATAGGTATTTGTGTTTAATTAACAAATTTTAAAAAATTAATTATATGTTTTGGTATTTCTATATTAGAAGGTTAAGAGAAGGCACTACTTCCCACACTGTTGTTCTCAACATTGTTATTCCCCCTAACTGGTCAAGAAAGGAGAATGTCTCACATTTGACATTTAGCCACATGTTCACTTTTCAAAACCAGTTGCAATTTTACAAATCTGTGTTTCAAGGATGATTAACAACTAGTATTTTTATTTAATGCAGAAATTCAGTTCAAACATTATTCCATCTTAGATCTCAAGAATTTAATAGACTCACAGTGAATGGAATTAGCATCTATCGAATGCATTGACTGGACCCATTTCTTATTATTTTGAGATAATAGCAAAAATCACAGCAGGAGGTAGAACAAACTGTTTTCTTATTGGTACCAGTATCTCAGTGAAAAAAGAAACATAATTAACTGTAGCCATGGGGATTCAGATAATTGTACAAAGGCTGATAAATAGAGTTTTCTACATTGTTTCATTGCTGATATTATGTAGTTTCCTTGTAGAGATTATTAGGTTTGTTGTTTTTATACTTTTTGCCAAACCAAATGTATGGTTCTAGTATGCAATGTTAGAATTAAAACTAATCATGAATTGATCTTAAGATATTGACTCAATGTATTTAGACTATGCCTTAAAGGTAAGCACTGATATATTTGTTTCTATGAAACTTCATAAATGCCATTACATAAGCTTTCTAATTTTAAATTGGTGTGAATTTACAACTTCTGAATTACTTAACTTCATTATTTGTGATAATAACATATCTAGACATGTTTTTATTCTATTATATCTAAATTATAAAGTTTTGAAAATAAATCATAAATTCATATATACAGGTAGACATGGAAAGTGATATGAGTTATAATTAAAACCCTAGTATCATTGTTTTCTTTGCAAGACAAAAATTCTGGTAGCTTACTAAAAAGGATAAAGGAATTCTATAGGATAGCCCATGAGGTTAGATAGTGTTTCTGATAGAATTTCCACTATTGTGTTGATAAATATAGTTCCTTTATATATTTTATCAAAATTACATTTCAGGAACAGACTTAATGCAACTAATATAGTTTTATGAGTACCGATAAATTATATTGGTATTTAAAGTTAGGGGCACAATGTCAACACACATTTTAAAGTGCTAGAGTCTGTGTGCCCACCTCCTCTCCTGAATAGGGATTTGTCTATGCCACTACACCCTTCAAATCTCCCAGGAACATATGCTTCACAGACATAAAGGAGTGAAGTGCTTTTATCATTTGAATTTCTGAGCACATGTCCTGTGCAATTGTAGCATATCTGTTTGGTAATACAGCTGTAGGCACAAAATATAAAAGTTATGTAGGAGATAAAAAAAATCATAAGGGGGGGATTCCCTGGTGGCGCAGTTGTTGAGAGTCTGCCTGCCGATGCAGGGGACACGGGTTCGTGCCCTGGTCCGGGAAGATCCCACATGCCGCGGAGCAGCTGGTCCCATGAGCCATGGCCACTGAGCCTGTGTGTCCGGAGCCTGTGCTCCGTGAGGGGAGAGGCCACAACAGTGAGAGGCCCACGTACTGCAAACAAACAAACAAACAACAATAACAAAAAATCTTGGGGGAGATAACACTGAATGGTTGACAGTAAACTTAGGACTAAAGAAGATGAGAGACATTTATAGAAATGAGGTGTGTTGGATACACTGAAAGAATAGCTCTGAGCAGAAAACTCTTGAGTCCAGGACCCTGGGATGAGAAGCTCCTGGCAGGTTTACCTGAACCACTGGGGAGTCACTCGTGTTTACTTGTCAGTACAGCAGGGTTAGGCAGAAAAGGCTCTAAGTTAAAGATTTTCTGATCTACCATTGGTTCCAGAGTGAGTTAGGACACAGAATTCACCAAGAGCCTCCTAGGGGCATTGTAGGAGATCAGACTTCCTTGCACAAAAGGTTGTGAAATAACCATCTACCTGAGCTGGGGGTAAATGAGATCATAGCCAGACATCATTAGTGACGGGGGCAATAGTAGAAGCTGGGGTGAAGCCTAGTGATCCCATGACCACTTTAACACCCTTTCTAAACTGAAAGATTCGCAGCCAGTACAGCAGCAGCAGTCATTGCTGGCTGGTGTCAGCAAGACATGAGGAGTCTTTGGATTTGTTTGGAAACCACAGGAAGCGGGTGACATATCAAACACTAAAGGGTCCAATTTTAAAAAATTTCTCCACCACCATATGATCTTATAAGATAGGGTTTTCTCTGCCCCATGAATAGGTACTTTCTTAATGAGACAAATAGGGCTGTTTCAGGAGACACTGAATATCTACAAAAGTTAAATGTTTCATTCAAGGCCATAGAGTCAGTAAGAGGAAGAGCTGAAATTTGAAACTATGTAGTTCTAGATACCATGTCCTAACTACCATACGACTACATCTTTTTCTTCAGGTCTGGGTCCAGTTGAGAATGTGCTGGTAAGCCTGTGGTTTACTCAAGTGCTGAACGAAAACTAGGACACAATTTGTACAGAGGAGCTCTGTGAAACAGCTGAGATATAATTCAATATTTCTCTGGAATGAGGAAGGCTGTCTAACGGAGCAAGCGAGGTACCTAAGGACTGTGTTTCAGTGAGTTATGCAGATAGGTCTGTTGCATGTAGGCAGCACCTGAATGTAGGTATCAAGTGACTGCCTGCTTCAGGTCCTCTTAGTGGCCCAGTGCATGTTGGATGGTATAAAGAACAATTTTTTGGACCACTTTGCTTCTTAAAATCTGCTGTTGCATTTGGTGTTTAAATAGAGTCACTCAGATTTTCTCTGGATCTCAGAGGAGTCCCTGTGTTTGGTTTAAACCTAAAGCATTTTAAAGGATATTTTACTTAATTCTTGATGTTTGGAACTATTAGTTTCTTCCTCATATGGAAGATTTTTTGAAATAAAGGAAATAGCCATAATGCATATAATCTTTAATAGATTCATAAAAACTTATTCATGATTATTAAGTAACTATATTCAAAATGAAAATTGCTTTTGCTGAAAAAAAATCATTAATTGAAGCAAGGCTACAATTGAAAATAATATATGGATGCAGGTAGCTGATATTTATTAACCAGTTCAAGATTTTATTTAAAATTTATATTCTAGTTCAAAGAACCATTTCAGGATTTAAAGCAGGGAGTCACATGGCCCAGTTTGCATTTTGGAAGGTCCTCTGGCATTGTGAAAACAGGTTGAGAGAGGCAATGGAGGTAGAATTATCAGTTTATAGGCTGCCGAAGTACCCAGAGTAAGAAATTATACACAAAGTTAGCAATGGAGGGGGTGTAAAAAAGTGAACAGACTTGAAAGACAGCAATAAAGGAAAACCTGAACAAGACTAGGTAATTAAATTAGCTAAGGGGAGTGAAGGAGGCACCAGACACCCAGGTTTTGCAGCTCCTTGCATCTGGGGCATGGAAGAGACAACCTCCATTGCAGATATGGTGACCCTGAGAGAGGTACCGGCAGGCAATGGGATGGCTGAGTCAGGCGTTCCAGAGAGCCCTGGTTATAGTGGTGAGAAACCTCTAGCAAGTGAAAGTGATGGAACAGGAAAGCCCTGTCCTCTCCTCAACCATTAATACCGTTATCTTTCCAATTATATTGTTGGGATATCTATCATCCATTCACTCACTCAATAATGCCTGCTCTGTGAGGTGTTATGCTTAGTGCTGGGGATAAAGTGAGAGTAGATCAAGATGATTCCTACCCTCTTGTACCTTATTAGAAACTCCTTGAAGTAAAATCTATAACAGCATTTCTCATTTGTTGCTCTGTAGAACACTGCTCTGGGCAAGGCTAACTGTCAGCCTTCATAAAAATGTTCAGTGCTCAAGTAAAGGTGGGTCAATGCTGTTTCTTTGCTCCATCTTGGAGATTAAAAGTATGCATAAATGATTTAAAGCACTAGCGAGCACTACCAAAACAAGTCTGTCTAACCAGAATTTTTGAGCATGAACCATTTTTTAAAAATAGTATACTTATTTATATCTTACTAGGTATATTACCAGTTAAGGATACAGTGATCTCTAACATAATGTTTAGATGTGTTCCTTCATTTTGTACTTCAGCTCCTGTGTGAATATGTATCAAGTTTACATTGCTTCAGTAGTCAGGCTTCTCTTTCTACTGAAATCAGAGGCTCATCATTCTAATGATGTAACTGAAGGACTATTATTCCCCTAAATAATGACTGTGTCCTATTAGAGCTACTGAAACAAAAATCTTATTCCACTAAATAGCTAGAATAAGATCTTAACAATATTCTTTCATCCCCATCAATTTTTAAGTATGAAATAATTTAAATGAATGCTTCTAGTTTTGTGAAAGAAAGGAAGGCATATGACGTACACTTCTGTTTTCTTCATGGAAAACAGATAATATGTTTGGTAGTTTCAGAGTAATTATAAAGCATTTTTATTAAAAGTTCCTCCTGTTTTCTACTTGGAATATGTTTTGGAGAACGGCCCTTGTGAGAGAAACATCCCTGCACACCAAACCTTGTAATTTGTAGTGTCTGTACTTGTCTTTCATTTGGAGGTTTATATGGGTCACCACAGTTTTTTGTCTAAACATGACCTTTATATAAAAGTCAAGTTTTTCACAATATTCAGTAAAATAAGCCTCTGTTTTTTTTTTTTTAAATAGGTCTTTATTGGAGTATCACTGTGTCACAATACTGTGTTAGTTTCTGTTGTACAACAAAGTGAATCAGACATATGCATAAATATATCCCCATATCCCCTCCCTCTTGAGCCTCCCTATCCCACCCCTCTAGGTCATCACAAAGCACCGAGCTGATCTCCCTGTACTATGCTGCTGCTTCCCACTAGCTATTTTACATTCAGTATTGTATATATGTCCATGCCACTCTGTCACTTCATCCCAGCTTCCCCTTCCCCTTCCTGTGCCCTCGAGTCCATTCTCTATGTATGCATCTTTATTCCTGTCCTTCCCTGGTTCTTCAGAACCTTTTTTTTTTTTTTTTTACATTCCATATATATGTGTTAGCATACAGTATTTGTTTTCCTCTTTCTGACTTACTTCACTCTGTATGACAGTCTCTAGCTCTATCTACCTCACTGCAAATAACTCAATTTCGTTTCCTTTTATGGCTGAGTAATATTCCATTGTATATATGTGCCACACCTTCTTTAGCCATTCATCTGTCAATGGACACTTAGGTTGCTTCCATGTCCTGGCTATTGTAAATAGAGCTACAAAGAAAAATGTGGTACATGACTCTTTTTGAATTGTGGTTTTCTCAGTACATAGGCCCAGTAGTGGGATTGCTGGGTACTTCAGTAGTTCTATTTTTTTTATTTTTTAAGGAAACTCCATACTGTTCTCCATAGTGGCTGTATCAATTTACATTCCCCCCAACAGTACAAGAGGGTTCCCTTTTCTCCACACCCTCTTCAACATTTATTGTTTGTAGATTTTTTGATGATGGCCATTCTGACAGGTGTGAGATGATACCTCATTGTAGTTTTGATTTGCATTTCTCTAATGATTAATGATGTTGAGCATTCTTTCATGTGTTTGTTGGCAATCTGTATATCTGCTTTGGAGAAATGTCTATTTAGATCTTCTGCCCATTTTTGGATTGGGTTGTTTGTTTTTTTGATATTGAGCTGCATGAGCTACTTATACATTTTGGAGATTAATCCTTTCTCAGTTGCTTCATTTGCAAATATTTTCTCCCATTCTGAGAGTTGTCTTTTCATCGTGTTTATGGTTTCCTTTGCTGAGCAAAAGCTTTGAAGTTTCATTAGGTCCCATTTGTTTATTTTTGTTTTTATTTCAATTTCTCTAGGACGTGGGTCAAAAATGATCTTGCTGTGATTTATTCATAGAGTGCTCTACCTAAGTTTTCCTCCAAGAGTTTTATGGTGTCTGGCTTTACATTTAGGTCTTTAATCCATTTTGAGTTTCCTTTTGTGTGTGGTGTTAGGGAGTGTTCTAATTTCATTCTTTATCTTGCCTCCTTTGTCATAGATTAGCTTTCCATGTGTGCGTGGGTTTATCTCTGGGCTTTCAATCATGTTTCATTGATCTATATTTCTGTGTTTGTGCCAGTACCACACTGGTTTCATTACTGTAGCTTTGTGATAGAGTCTGAAGTCTGGGAGCCTGATTCGTCCAGCTCCATTTTTCTTTCTCAAGATTTCTTTGGCTATTTGGGATCTTTTGTGTTTCCATACAAATTGTGAATTTTTTTGTTCTAGTTCTGTGAAAAATGTCATTGGTAATTTAATAGGGATTGCACTGAATCTGTAGATTGCTTTGGATAGTATAGTCATTTTCACATATTGATTCTTCCAATACAAAATTATGGTATATCCCTCCATGTCTTTGTATCATCCTTAATTTCTTTCAATAGTTTCTTATAGTTTTCTGCATATAGGTCTTTTGTCTCCTTAGGTAGGTTTATTCCAAGGTATTTTATTCTTTTTGTTGCAATGGTAAATGGAAGTGTTTCCTTAATTTCTTTTTCAGATTTTTCATCATTAGTATATAGGAATGCAAGAGATTTCTGTGCATTAATCTTGTATCCTGCTACTTTACCAAATTCATTGTTTAGCTCTAGCAGTTTTCTGGTAGCATCTTTAGGATTCTATATATATAGTATCATGTCATCTGCAAACACTGACTGCTTTACTTCTTCTTTTCCAATTTGGATTCCTTTTATTTCTTTTTCTTCTCTGTGGCTATAACTGTGGCTATTGCTGTGGCTATAACTTCCAAATCTATGTTGAGTAATAGTGGTGAGAGTGCACAACCTTGTCTTATTCCTCATCTTAGAGAAATGATTTCAGTTTTTCACCATTGAGAATGTTGTTTGCTGTGCGTTTGTCATACATGGCCTTTATTAGGTTGTGGCAATTTCCCTTTATGCCTACTTTCTGGAGGGTTTTTATCATAAATCAGTGTTAAATTTTTTTGAAAGCTTTTTCTGCATCTATTGAGATGATCATATGATTTTTCTCCTTAAATTTTTTAATATGGTGTATCACATTGATTGATTTGTGTATAGTGAAGAATTCTCACATTCCAGGGATAAACTCACCTTGATCATGGTGTATGAACCTTTTAATGTGCTGCTGGATTCTGTTTGCTCATACTTTTTTGAGGATTTTTCATCTATGTTCATCAGTGATATTGGCCTGTAGTTTTCTTTCTTTGTGACATCTTTGTCTGGTTTTGTTATCAGGGTGACTGTGTTCTCGTAGAATAAGTTTGGGAGTGTTCCTCCCTCTGCTATATTTTGGAACAGTTTGAGAAGGATAAGTGTTAGCTCTTCTCTAAATATTTGAAAGAATTCTTCTGTGAAGGCATCTAGTCTAGGGCTTTTGTTTGTTGGAAGATTTTTAATCACTGTCTCAACTTCAGTGCTTGGGATTGGTCTGTTTATATTTTCTATTTCTTCCTGGTTCATTCTCAGAAGTTTGTGCTTTTCTAAGAACTTATCTATTTCTTCCAGGTTGTCCATTTTGTAGTAATCTCTCATGATCATTTGTTTCTGAAGCGTCAGTTGTTACTTCTCCTTTTTCATTTCCAATTCTATTGATTTGAGTATTCTCCCTTTTGCCCTGATGAGTCAGGCTAATGTTTTATCAATTTTATTTATCTTCTCAAAAAAACAGCTTTACATTTTGTTGATTTTTGCTATTGTTTCCTTCATTTCTTTTTCATTTATTTCTGCTCTGATCTTTATGATTTATTTCCTTCTACTGACTTTGGGTTTTCTTTGTTCTTCTTTCTCTAGTTGCTTTAGGTGTAGGGTTAGATTGTTTGCTTGAGATTTTTCTTTTTCTTGAGGTGAGATTGAATTGCTATAAACTTCCCTGTTAGAACTGCTTTTACTGCATCCTGTAGGTTTTGGGTCATCGTGTTTTCATTGTCATTTATTTCTATGTATTTTTTTACTTCTCTTTGAGTTCTTCAGTGATCTCTTGGTTATTTAGTAGTGCACTGTTTAGCCTCCATTTATTTGTGGGCTTTACAGTTTTTTCCCTGTAACTGATTTCCAATCTCATAGTGTTGTGGTCAGCAAAGTTGCTTGGTATGATTTCAGTTCTCTTAAATTTTCTGCATCTTGATTTGTGACCCAAGGTATGATCTCTCATGGAGAATGCTCCATGTGCACTTAACAAGAAAGTGTATTCTGCCACTTTCAGGTGGAATGTTCTCTCTCTCTCTCTCTCTCTCTCTCTCTCTCT
>NW_020172187.1:2672786-2852560 GCF_003031525.2 Neophocaena asiaeorientalis asiaeorientalis
TAATCAATTAAATCTATCTGGTCTATTGTGTCATTTAAAACTTGTGTTTCTTTATTTATTTTTTGTTTGGATGATCTGTCCATTGGTGAAAGTGGGGTGTTATAGTCCCCTACAATTATTGTATTATTGTCAATATCCCCTTTCATGGTTGTTATCATTTGCCTTATGTATTGAGGTGTCCTATGTTGGGTCCATAAACATTTATAATTGTTATATCTTCTTCTTGGATTGATCACTTGTCATTATGATGTGTCCTTCCTTATCTCTTATAACAGTCCTTATTTTAAAGTCCATTTTATCTCATATGAGTATTGCTACTCCAGCTTTCTTTTGATTTCCATTTGTATGGAATATCTTTTTCCATCCCTTCACTTTCAGTCTGTATGTGTCTCTATGTCTGAAATGGGTTTCTTCTCTACACATATATATGGGGCTTGTTTTTGTATCCATTCATCCAGTCTGTGTGTTTTGGTTGGGACATTTAATCCATTTACATTCATGGTTATTAGTGTTATGTATGTTCCTATTACCATTTTCTCACTTGTTTTATGGTTTTACTTGTGGGTATTTTTCTTCTCTTGTGTTTGCACCCAGAGAAGTTTCTTTAGCATTTATTGTAAAGCTGGTTTGGTGGTGCTGAATTATCTTTTGCTTGTCTGAAAAGCTTTTGACTACTGAATCAAATCTGAATTAGATCCTTGTTGGGTAGAGTAATCTTGGTTGTAGGTTTTACTCTTTCATCAGTTTAAGTATATCCTGCCACTCCCTTCTGGTCTGCAGAGTTTCTGCTGAAAAGTCAGCTGCTAACCTTATGGGGATTCCTTTGTTATTTTTTGTTTGTCCCTTGCTGCTTTTAAAGCTTTTCTTTGAATTTATTTTTTGTTAGTTTAATTAATATGTATCTTGGTGTGTTTCTGCTAGGGTTTATCCAATATGGGGCTCCGTGTGCTTCCTGAACTTAGGTGACTATTTTCTTTCCCATGTTAAGGAAGTTTTCCACTATAATCTCTTCAAGTATTTTCTCAGACTCTTTCTTTTTCTCTTCTTCTTCTTGCACTCCCATAATTTGAATGTTGGTGCATTTAGTGTTGTCCCAGATGTCTCTGAGATTGTCTTCAGTTCTTTTCATTCTTTTTTTCTTTATTCTGCTCCTTGGCATTTATTTCCACCATTTTGTCTTCCAGCTCACTCATTCGTTCTTCTGCCTCAGTTATTCTCTTATTGATCTCTTCTAGCATATTTTTCATTTCAGCTATTGTGTTGTTCATCTCCATTTGTTTGTTCTGTAGTTCTTCTATATCTTTTTTAACATTTCTTGTATTTTCTCAATCCATGCCTCCATTCTATTTCTGAGATTCTGGATCATCTTTACTATCATTACTCTGAATTCTTTTTCAGGTAGATTGCCTATTTTCTCTTGATTTATTTGGTCTTGTAGGTTTTTACCTTGCTCCTTCATCTGTGACATATTTTTTGCTGTCTCATTTTTTTTCTTTTCTTTTAGGTTCCTGTGTTACTAGTTGTTTAGCTTGAGGCTTCCAGCACTGGATTTTGTAGGCTGTTGGGTAGAGCTGGATGTTGGTGCTGAGATGAGGACCGCTGGGAGACCTCACTGTGATGAGTATTCCCTTGAGTCTGAGATTCTCTGTTAGTCCAGTGGTTTGGACTCAGATCTCCTACCACAGGAGCTTTGTCCTGACTTGCAGCTTGTGAACCAATTTCCTGCAAGCTGTGTGGGGTGGCAAAAAGAAAAAAAGAAAAGAAAAAGCAAAAATAACAAAGTAAAAAATAAACTTAAATTAAGAAGCTGACAGATATAAAAAATATAAAAGTAAAAATATAGATGAAACAACAACGGGAAGGTAAAACAAAACCACAATAGTAAAAAAGAGGAGGAGAAAAACCAAAAGTGGAAAAGGCCTCTGCTGTGGAGGGTGAGGCCTAAGCAGGGGTGAGGTTTGGGCAGTGTGCAGTGTCTATGTTTAGGACCCACAGCTAAATGACCATGGAGAGCATGGGGATTGGGGTTTAGGCTCAACAGAACAGAAGGGGCCCAGGCATGCCTCCTATGGTCTCTGAGGGTGGGGGACCCCACCTGGGAGCCCAGCAGGCTTCCTGGGTTCTAGTGGGTGGGGCAAACACCATCTGCTCCTCTCCTGCTCTTCTGGTCCTGTAGGTCCCCTCCCACCTGCCTCTTCTGATCTCCTTGGTCTCCTTCTTATACCCCTATAGACCTCATGACCTGGAGAGGGCTTTGGAGGGTGGGGGACAAGCCTGGGAGCCTACCAGGATCCCCAAGCCTGAGTGGGTGAAGTCAATGCCCTCTGTTCCTTTGCTCCCCTGCTTCTCAGTCCCTGGAGGGCCCCTCCTGCCTCCCTCTCCTGTTGTCTCCAGGTGTCCCTCCTATGCCTCCAGAACCAACCTGGCCTGGAGGGGACCTCTGATGTTGTAGGATCCAGCCCGAGAGTCAGGCAGACTTACCTGGCCGACTGGCCAGGGGAAATGCTGGGTGCATCCCCCCTGATCCGAGTCTCCAAGGGTCCCTCCAGGTGTGGAAACCACTCCCCCTTCTCAGTCACCCCTCAGGGGCACTGGTCCTGTCTGGTGTCCACTTCTCTTCCCCTTCACTCCCCCCACATCCTACTGGTTCACTTGGGGGTTCCTCCCACCTCCTTGGGCAATGGGGTCTCCCACCAGCCTCCAGCAGGTGCCCTAGTTGTGGGAGATGCGAACTCTGCATCTTCCCGCACCGCCATCTTCTTGGGGTTTTTGTTTGTTTGTTTGTTTTGTTTTTTCATATTAGCTTTCTAGCTGTATAAATCCCTATCTATTTGGAGTTTATGTTAAGGTTCCAAAAATGAATTTTATATCTATTACATAGCTAAAATATAAATAACTAGTTATCTATTGCTGCATTAAAAAGTACTCCAAAACAAAGTGCCTTATCAGGAAAATTTTCAATATCTCCCATCTGTGGATATTGTTGGGCTGGGTTCCTTTGGCCCAAGGTTTCTCATGAGGCTGGAGTGAATCTATTACCTACATCATCTCCAAGTTCCTGGGAGGTCATCCACTCCCAGGGTCACTAGCAGGACTGCTGTGCTACCGGAGCTTCAGGCAACCTCAGGTCAGTGCTGGCTGCGGTGAGAGCTATCAGATGATGCTAGCAGCGGTCTCCTCACAGGGTGGCTCTCAGATTCCTCTGAGAGAGGGGCTCAAACGGTTAGCAAGACTGAACTGCCAAGACCGAAGCTGTAATCTTTTTAGAAACTATTCTAGAAGTAAAATTCCATCACTTTGCTATGTTCCATGCATTCAAAGCAAATCTCTAAGTCCAGGCAAGACTCAAGCAGAGGGAATCACACACCAGTGAGAATACCAGGAGGCAGAGATCACTGGACACCTACCTCACACAAGTCCCTGCTGTATGTGGTGACCAGTCATGTTCTAATTCTAAAATGTTAACAGCAGAAGACACATTTGTTCATTTACATTTTCCCTGAGAGGTGAACTGCTATATTACTACCTGAGCTTTGTTTTTAGAACATTAAGCTAAGATGTTAAATAAGAACCTCAAAAGGAAAGAAAAGGACAATAAACGTGCCTTTTAGTTCCACAAAGGGACGTCATTAAATTGGAAACAGATACACACATTCAATTCAATGTAATTCAAAGTGAATAGTTTGAGAAGTAGTATTTTAAATCCTTCACAGGATACAAAATGAATAAGAAAAAGCCTTTAATCCTAAATTTGCGTTTGACTTCAGGCTCTTCTGCTTGCTGGCTGTGTGACTGGAACACGTTGTTTAGGATAATAAGTGCTCCCATTTCACAGGATTGTTGTGAGAACACAGTGCTGTGGGGATAAAATTAAGTAAATAATATACATACAGCTATGTAAAGTTGTTAATACAATGCTTAGCACACTAGTCCTCACATAATAACAACAGTGATAATGATCATGACAATAATATTTATCAATTATCTAACAGTTTTAATATGCAGAAAGCTGTTCTAAATTCTATACAACTATTAACTCCTCATTTTATTATTATGTGTCAGACAGTTAGGGTTCTGGGGTTGTATCCTGGCTCTGCTACTTAACAGTTGAGAGATTGGGGCCAAGTTATTTGACCTTCCCTATGCTTCAGATTCCTCGTTTGTAAAATGAAGACACCAATAGGGCTTTAAAGAGTCAGTGTTAGAAAAAGTGCTTAGGACAATACTCCACACATTCTACATTCATTCATTAATTTTTAATGTAAAATACCACCATTTCATCATAATTTTGAAAGTAAGATAACTACCTGACAGAAATACTTCCTAAAGAGAAGGAAAAAATATAATGAGGGTTCAAATGATCTCTTTCTAATATCTGCAGGGAAAATCAAGAAGTGGCATCTTGGGAAAAACATGGAGTTTCCTGTAGAGGAGTACGTAGATAAATAGGATTCTCATATGCAGAGATTGGTAGCGTATTTTAGTTAGATATGGTGGCAAAATTAAAATATTCAAGATATGAAACACTAGCATTCTCATAACAGAAACATAAAACTCTGAAGCAGAGCACTGATATTGTGCTTGGTGAGATGAAACACACTAAGATTTTCCAGTTGGAATTTTAATGGATATTATTAGTCTTGCTTGTCTGCCATCCATTCCTTCTTTCTTTTAAAACAGCACTTAAATTTCTATTTAAGAAAAAGTTCACTTTCAGACATTGTTGATAAAGTAGAACACTCGTGAATCTCTCCCTGAGATGGATTCAGTCAATGTAAACAGAGTATTACATCTCAAAGAGCAGGGGTTCTCAAAGTGTAGTCTGGGGACCAACAGCATAAGCATCACCTTGGAATTTACTAGAAATACAAATTCTCAGGCCCTTCTACTAACCTACTGAGACTGAAACTTGGGTGGGGCCCAGTAATTTGTGATTTAACATGACTTCCAGGTGACTCTAATATACACTACCATTTCAAATGACTGACTTAGAATATATACTTTTGGGGGGAACTCAAGAAATTTATGATTATTCTCTGCTTAAGAGTACTTTTCATCAGAGAATGCATATTAGAAGCACCTGGAGAACTTTGCAAACTAAAACTACCTGGCACATCCAATTGTAACTTAACTGTCCTGAGAGGTGGCTCAGCCTTTGTGTACTTACTGGCTCCCCACTGGTTCTAATAATTAGCTGCATTGATGAGTAGTGTTCTAGCTGTCAGTTCTCAACTGTTAGCTGCATCAGTCACTTGGAGTTGCAGAAAGGAGGAAAAAAAAGAGGAGCCCATGAAGTAATAAAAGATAATAGAGAAGCAATGAGTCTCAATTTGGTCTGTCGAGATGGTCTCTGAAATGGTAGAGGAGGTCATGGAGAGGATGTGACCACTGGTTGACTCACAAGCAGCACCAGGGCACTCAGAGACATCTTACCCCCTCTTCTGTCCTTGTAATGTATGCTCTGCCCTCTGTTCCCACAGTGGGAGCCCTCTGAATGCTGCAGCCTTGAGATAATAATGTGTTACTGAGACCATCTGGACAGTACATATGACTGAACCTCATTAAGGCCTCTGTATAAACTCTAGATTCTGGTGGGCAGCTTCAGAGATCTATTCATCTTGTGGTGGCTAATACAAGCCTTGTCTGTAAGTTCCCTTGTTTATTAAACCTGCCACCTACAGATCTGGCATTGTCTGCCAGCTTTCTAGTCTCTTATTTCCCTCTGTGTAGAGGGATCAGTTTCAAATTTCACCCAGGGGACTCCTGAGGTTGCCAACAAACAGAAGAATATGGATTATATTTCTTCCATTTATGTCTAACAAATAGCTTATGCTACTCAAATATGTAAAGTAGTTAATAGGAGTTTGTTTTTGGAAACATTTGTGAAAAGACAGATGGCACCTTTCTCAAGAAATTTCACATGTGGATTTCTTAAAACAGGACAAGTTTCATGGTTGTGGGTCAGAGAACAAAAATAGAAACAAAGGACTTATTGGACTGTGTGAAAATAACTCATGCTCCTTCCTAGCATACTTAGGGATTCAGTTCATTAATTTGTGATCATTTCCATATTGTCTCCAACATTGACTGCTATCTCTGAAGTTCCTAGAAACAGGGGCAGAAGTAAGACTCAGCTTTCATGCTGTTGTATACAATGTGCTATGTGGTAGAGAAGGACGCTGAAACCAGCGTTAGGTTTCACTCATTTTACTTATGAACACATCACAGTCTATTATACTGGGAAAAGAGTTTTAATAAAATTAAGCAATCATTCTTCTTACTTTTTTTTTTTTTTTTACCCTGCCTCCATAGATAGATTTCAAAGATATATGTGCTTTAAGTTGTGTTTAAGTCAGTAAAGTAGTGGCACATCATGGAAAGATCTTGAGCATTTGAGTTATGTCCTGTGTTGAATACTCAATACCTAATTACAACAGTAGTTTTCTTATGTCTAAATGAGAATAAAAACATTTGCTCAGTTAGGTAGTTGAGGGTTAAATGAAATAATAAAGGTCAATTCACCTGCTTCATGCTTACAAATGAGAGATGTTAGTGGTGGATTTTATTGTTTTTATTATCTTCATATGAAGATATCTGGATTTTAGGAAAATACTATGCATTAGAATAAGACAATTAAAAACAATGCACTAAAATGTCTAGTTTTTTAAAATTACCCATCTAAAATAATAACTTGTACTTCTGAATTTTAGAAAATTTACACATTTCTCATATGCATCCAATAGATAATTTATAAATAACTATAGATATTTAAAATTCAAGCATATACTATATTGTGATTTGTCAAGCATAGGCAATTAAAACCAATACTAAACAATTAAACTTTACTGCTTATGACCTAAGCCCTTGAGTGCTATTAGAATGGTAAAAAATGCCTTTTCCCCACATCTTTATTGAGGTATAATTGACAAATACATACTGAATACAGTTAAGGTGTATAACTTGATATTTTGATGTAAAATATATGTATACATTGTGAAATAATTGCCACAGTCAAGCTATCACAGTAACTATGTTCTTTCTTTATTGTGTGTGTGTGTGCATGTGTAGTAAAAACACTTAAAATCTACTCTTTTAGCAAATTTCAAGTAAATAATATAGTGTTGTTAACTATAGTCGCTTTGCTGTACATTAGAACTCCAGAACTTATTCATCTTGCATAACTGAGATTTTTGTACCCCTTGACCAATATCTTCCCAATAACTACTTCTCCCAACCCCTGCCAACCACCATTTTATTATCGGCTTCTGTAAGTTTCACTATTTTAGATTCTACATATAAGTGATATCATGCAGTAATTGTCTTTCTATGTCTGGCTTATTTCACTTACCATAGTGTCCTACAGATTCATCCATGCTGTTGCATGTCAGGGTTTCTTATTATAATGAGTTCTATCTATCTATCTATCTATCTATCTATCTATCTATCTATTTATATCTGTCTATCAATCACATGTTGTTTATCCATTCATTTGTCATTGGGCATATTTTGGCTACTATGAATAATAATGCAATGAACAAAGGAGTGGAGATATCTCTTTGAGATACCAATTTCATTTCCTTTAGATATGTATCCAGAAGTGGGATTGCTATATTATAATTCTATTTTTAAATTTTTGAGGAACCTCCATAATTATTTTTCCATAATTGTTGCACCAATTTACATTCTCAGAAATAGTACACAGGGTTATCTTTTTATCACATTCTCACCAACACTTGCCTTGTGTCTTTTTTTTTTTTTTTTTTTGCGGTACACGGGTCTCTCACTGTTGTGGCCTCTCCCGTTGAGGAGCACAGGCTGTGGACGTGCAGGCTCAGTGGCCATGGCTCACGGACCCTGCTGCTCTGTGCCATGTGTGATTTTCCCAGACCAGGGCTCGAACCCATGTCTCCTGCATCGGCAGGCAGACTCTCAACCACTGCACCACAAGGGAAGGCTGCCGCCTTGTGTCTTTTTGATAGTAGTCATTCTAATAGTCATGAGGTGATATCTAACTGTGGTTTTGATTTGCATTTCTGTGTTGTTTAGTGATGTTCAGCACCATTTCTTACATCTATTGACCGGTTGTATATTTTCTTTGGGGGTATGTCCAATAAGTTCACTTGTTCATTTTTAAATCAGATTATTTGTTTTCTGGTATTGAGTTATATAATATGCTTACAGGCATCTCAAGACATTTTGGGTCCAGTTCCAGATCACTGCAACAGAAAGAATATTGGAATAAAGGAGTCACACAAATTTTTTGGTTTCCTGGTGCATACAGAAGTTATGCTTACACTAAGCTGTAGTCTATTAAGTAGCTTTATGTCTAAAAAAGCAATGTATATACCTTTGTTTAAAAATACTTTATTGTTAAAAAATTCTAACCACTATCTGAGCCTTGAGTTGCAATTTTTTTGGTAGTAGGAACATCAAAGATCACTGATCACACATCACTATAATAAACATAATGATAATGAAAAAGTTTAAAATATTGCAAGAACTAAAACTGTGACACAGAGACATGAAGTGCACAGATGTTGTTGGAAAAATGACTGATGTCCATAGATTTGCTTGATACAGGGTTACCACAAATCTTCAATTTGTAAAAATGAAATATTTCTGAATTACAATAAAGTGAAGAACAAGATATGAATATATATATTTTAGATCTTAACACCTTATCAGATATATGATTTGCACAATCTATATCTGCATATATTCCATAGGTTGCCTTTCACTCTCTTGATTATTTTTCTATGATGGTCAGAAATTTTTAATTTGAAAAATCTTGTCTATTTTTACTTTTGCTGCCTGTGTTTTTAGAGTGATATCCAAAAATATCATTGGCTAGAAAATGGCAAGAAGTTTGTTCCCCAGTTTTACAGTTTCATATTTTAGGTCTTTAATTCATTTTGAATTGTTTTTTATAAAGAATAAGAGTCATTCTTCTGCCTGTGGATATCCAATTTTCCCAACATCATTTATTAAAGAAATATCCTTTCCCCCTGTGTATTCTTGGAATCCTTGTCAAAGATCAGTTGACTGTAGATACATGAATTTATTTGTGGCTATTTTGTTCCGTTGGTCTATATGTCTGTGTTTATGTCAATAACATACCAGTTTGATTACTGTGTCTTTGTAATATAGTTTAAAAATGGCAAGTATGATGCCTACAGACTTGTTTCTCTTTTGCAAAATTGCTTTGGCTATTTGGGGTGTTTTGTGGTTCAATATGAATTTTAGAATTTTTTTCTATTTCTATAAAGAATGCCAATGATATTTTGATAAGGATTGCATTAAATAACTTTGGGTAGCATGGACGTTTTGACAATATTAATTCTTCCAATCCATGGACATGGAATATCTTTCCACTTACCTGTGTTTTCCTTAAATATTTCTTCATTAATGTCTTAACATTGAGTATACAAATATTTTACCGCTTTGGTTAAGTTTTTGGATAGGTATTTTATTCTTTTTGTTGCTATTATAAATGGGATTGTCTTTTCTTTTTGTGTAGTTTGTTTTTGTATATAGAAACACCACCACTTTTTTTTTTTTTTTTTTTTTTTTTTTTTTGCATTATGCGGGCCTCTCACTGTTGTGGCCTCTCCCATTGTGGAGCACAGGCTCCGGATGAGCAGGCTAGGTGGCCATGGCTCATGGGCCCAGCCATTCTGTGGCATGTGGGATCTTCCTGGACTGAGACACGAACCCGTGTCCCGTGCATCAGCAGATGGACTCTCAACCACTGCACCACCAGGGAAGCCCCACAACCACTTTTTGTATGTTGATTTTGTATCCTGTATTACTGAATTTATTAGTTCTGACAGGTTTTTTTGTTGAGTCTCTAGATTTTTCTACATTATGATCATGTAATCTGAAAACAGATAATTTTATTTTATTTTACAAAAGATTATTTTTTAGACAAATTTTTCAATTAAACCTAAAAAAATCAAAAGCTATAGAATGGAAATGTGTTTTGAAAAATAATGAGCAAAATTCTCTAATAATACAGTTATTATACAATTTGGCATAGTGGTGATATGTATTATTATAATGAATATATAATTTTCAAAATGTTGAGTTTGAAGTACAGTACTATAATAATTTGTACTATATGGACCTACTATGTACTCATTATAACATTGTGCTCACTAGTGATTGGAGACGTTAATGATTGTAAAACATGACATTTTGTGTAACTTAAATTCCTTATAAATACACACAAATAATTATATTTTAATTGTGTTTCATGTTAAGAATACTTATAACTGTATATGGGAGTGTATATAACTGTTGAACCTAACCTAGATGGGATATGGGGAATTTTTCCACCATAAAAGGACATTTTGCATTAGATCTGAAGAATGGGCAGTATGCGGTCCGGCAAAAAATAAGGGCTAAATTGTTTTAGGCAGAAGAAACTGTATATGTATCCAGTGTGGGGGAGCACACAATCAAAGTGGTTAAATTAGTAAATTCAGCAGAACTTTTTGCATTATTTGCAGCTTCAGAAAAGCTAGTTGGAGCTTTAGAATAAAGAGGCAGGAAAATTAAACAAGAGTGAGAGAGGCAGAGAGAAGAGGGAAACTAGAATTATGAAATGGTTCACATTCTTTCAACTGTAAGAGTGAGAGTAGTCAAGAATACACAGTAAATCTGATATGTAGGTAAAGACCTTGGTCAAAGCTATATTTTACTCACTCTAATTCCAGGGAACCTCCCCATGTGATCTCTCACCTTATGGAAAGGCATTATAGTGAGGAAATCACACATACGTGTGCACATAAAACACACAGGTGAAGTAAATAATAATTAGGAGCAGGACCACATAGATCCAATCAGTTCCACTTTGTGGGCAAATCTGGAGAGGGATGGGTGGGGAGGACATGCCATTGCAAAGAATGATGTCCAGAAAGGGAAGATTATGTCTTATGCGTGAAATGATGATCTTGGTAGTTACTGTTACAGTTACTCTGCTCAAATCAATGAAAATAATATGTTATACAGTTGCAAAACCATGCTGTTTCCAGAGGATAAAGATTCTCATTTCCAGAAAACTTGAATGCTCAATTGTTTGTTCAGTGCAATCTGGGGCCACAGAGGGAAGAGTGAGTTAAGGGAAGGTAGTAGATTAAAGATAGATTTAAAAGTTTCACTTCATGAGACTGAGGGAAGAAAAAAAGAATGTTCTGTTATTTTTAATTGTGTAAATCAAGATATTCTAAATTTACTTGAGTAAAAGAATGGCAAAGGATTCTTTGCTGACATGTTTATGTCTGACTTGGGGAAGCAGGAGATTCTGCTTCAGGATGATGGAATCTCTACTACCTGCAACACAAGACTTCCTTGGTTGCTGTGGCATTGGGGAGACAGCTAGAATGTCCCATGCTGCTTCTCCCTTGTTTTTTCCTGGATTTGACACTCCTCCTGTTTGCCTATATCCCCTTGGTCAGAACAATTTTCATGAACCCACTTAACAACAAAATGGAAATTTAGGAGAGAAGGTAGAATTTTAGTAAGCACTGTGGTGTCTACTTTGGTGCTATAATCCTTTCTTTGTCGTATGCTTTAAAAATTCCCAACACGCTTTCAGTTCACTTTGCCATATGTTTTGTTTTAAGCCATGTGCTCTGAACATTTTCTGATAAGGTGTATGTAAAATAACTGACTTCAAAAGTGCCATAAATTAATAAATTTCGAGCCAATGAAAAAATTGGCCATTATCATCAAAGAAAATTAACTTTTTTGTTGATATGTTAGAAAATTAGGGTGCTGGATAAATGGTAAAATTATTAACAGAAAGTCTTTTTTCTTGTTTTTGCAATATTAGAAATATTAATATTATATACTTTTAAAGGACTTATATAAAATTATAAAAATTATACAGCCTGGCTTAGTTTCCTAAGCATTCTAGAAGAGTAGTAAATTCCTAAAAATAATAATCTGGTTCTTTAATACAGAAATAAATCCACATGTAATTTATATGTTGTGCTTTGGGGAAAAAAAACTTTTATTTTTTTAAGAAACTCAGCAAATTCTTGATTCCTAATTCTATATTAAGATATATGAGAATAGAACAAAAATATATGTCAGGTGGAAAAATAATTAAAAATCAAATAACTCCTGTTGGGGTTAATATTTCAACTTTAATATTTTCAATAATTATTGTGAAGGACACTTAGGATGACATATACCACATATTTTCTCAAAAGTATTATAAATGTTAACTTAAAATATTGCAAATAATCATTAAAAATACTGCTAATTATATTTAAGTACACGGTCACATGGCAGCAGAGTAAAGCCACAGATCATGGATTTTGTTTGCTTGCTTACAGAGTTTTAAAAAGTTTTTTCCATTTCTTAGACATATATCAAAGTCAGAAAGTTTGTTAGCTGCCATTTAGGAAGGAGGAAAAAACCCAAGGCAGCTATAACAGGAGGTAGTCACGGGACTGGAACTCATATTCAAATTTTACATGATGCATAACTGCTGCCTGCCTGGGTAACTAAGACAAAGCAGGAAATTACCACACAAAAAAATTCCTCAGTGCCTGCAGACGTGCAATTATTCATAAGATTTCTCAGAATGTGTCTTGCTATATGCTTTTGCTTATTGAGTGAATGCCTTTTGATTCCCAAATCAGGAACTAGAACTTGCTTTTCCCATGTGTATAGCTTAAATAGCATTTTTTAAAAAAGTACATCAGTGATTGAGACAAACACCGGCAGTCAGCTAGAGAACACAGAGATAGAACTGGACAGGCCACGTGAGTAGGAAACCTAATCCCTAGTAATGAGCAAACCCCAAGGGTGGAAATCTTCATGGAAAACTGGAGAGAAACAAAGCCCCATAAACCACACAATTCCAAAACATTCTCTATTTGGTCTGACCTTTGAGAAATTTCAAGAAAATTTGCAGCTTTGCAATGGATAATGCTCATGACTCAGAAAATTAGTATCCCATTGTAGACATGGTTGGGATGCACTGACTGATCAGAAAATGATAAGTAGAACTGAACTCACACAGCCTGAGAAGGAGAAGACAGACAGAAGAAGAGGGAAAGAAAGACAGGGACAGAAGCACAGAGAGAGAAAGTCAGATATAATGACAAAATAAATCCAGTTAGACATCTCTGGCTAAAGTCTTCACCTACCATTCTTAATTTGGGCAGAAAATTTAGCCAGTATTGCTGGTCGAGTAAGCAAGCAGCACCCTTTATACAGAACTGACTTAGATAGCTTATCCATCCAAGTATTCTACGTGTCCCTTCAAATTTAAAGTTTAAGGTTTAAAATCATTTAAAAAAAAAAACAGGTTTTAAGCAGTTGATATTCACTTTTTATAATAACAACTAAAACACATTTCCAGTCCCTAAGGGAATAGTAAATTTCTGATAGAGGCAAATCCTTCGTAAGTCACTATAACACATGCATGGAACATGCATATATACTACATGTATGTAATATAAATTGCATACATATAATACACAAACACATGCACACATACTTCATAAGTACATAAATTTCTATGTGAGAATACAAGAAGAATTTAAGACAAGAATCAGCTATTTCTGCCCAAAGATGTGGAGGGGACATACATATGTGTGCCTGTGTGTACGAGTGTGCATACCTGAGTGTGTTCAGGCAGATGTCAAAAAGGAGAGAGTATTTAAAGTAAATTCTGAAACATAAGGGAGATTTCAGAAGGAGGTAAAGAAGGAAGGAACAGCTGGGTCTGAGGAAAGAGTCTGAGGGTACTGGGAAAGGCCAGTCACATCAGCAGAATTCAGAATGGCATGCTCTGGTCAGGTCACCCTGTGAGGGGGCCTGGTGTGTTGAAGTTCGCTTAGAACTGGAGTCCAGTGTACCTGGAGTGCCATGTTTAAGGATTTGGGATCAAAGCAAAATAGTTTCCATGCAGGGATGGTCAGTGAGAGCAGATCTTGCTAGAAGTCACAGGGCAGGAGAAACAAGGGGAGTCCCACTGGGTGGTTGGGAGGTTCCCAGAAATTCAAGAGATGTGATGGGGGAGAAAGTAAACATTATCAGGAGGTGAGGGAATGGAGGTAGGAGTTTACACAGAAGGATAAGTGCCATCTAAGAAGCTCACATGGTTGAAAAAAGTTAATTTAGGAATTTTTTAAATTACAAAATAATTTACTTGCCACATGGATTGTATGTTTACTTTAAAAACAAAGCTTAACCTATATATCCTATTAATGTATCAAGGATACATTAGTAACTTTGTTAAGTTATATAAGATCCTTCTTCAATGCATTAACATGGTGTCTGCAGACTGTGAGGTTTAAGGTGTATAGAATCCTAAAAAAGACACATAACTATAATAGATGCTGTTCCATGTATTTTTATACAAATGTGTCAATGTAGTTTTCAGCAAGCCTTCAAGGAAGAGCTCTTCACTTTGCCAGAAGCATAAGAATGATTTTTCTTTGATAAATGGAGTCATTATTTTCCCTTTAGCAGGTAGTTTTTGTTTGTTTGTTTGATTGTTTGTTTTTTAAGTAAAATCCTGAGTATCTGGTAGTATTGTATTTTGAATGCCAAGGTGTGATAAGGAAAGGAGAAAGTTTTGGAAATAGCTGAAATCAGTAGGGAAACAGGCAAGTAAGTGTTTGTGATTTATGTCAGTTTGCCAGGACCTTGGTGGCATAAAACTGCCTCTACCATCTCCACACTTGTAAGGGGCTCAGCAGGTACCTTCACAGCTGCGTGTTGGGCACAAATCTCGAGTCATCTCTAAAAACAAGGTGAAATTTCTTTCCTTATGTTAGCCTCTTGGATTTTATAGTATGCGGTATGATAAGAATAATGATTGGTGGGACAAAGAGGAAGTGAAAATGTTAAACTGAGTGGAGGCTTATGACAGACAAAAACAAAACAAAAATGTGACAGTACAATCTATACTGTTTAGAGAAAATGAGGTAAGACTATTCAGTAGATGGTATGTGAAATGAAGGAAATTTCATTATCTAATTTCATACCTTTAATTCCCTTCTGGATCAAATTTTTCAAAATTTAATCATTGTCACAAAATTATTCCTCTAAACATCTTTATAATAGTGAATTTTGATACCATTTTCTCAATCTTTCTTTGGGGGAAATGTAAATAACCAGTTGGACACCTGTCCCAGAATGATTTATGCTTCAAGCCTGAGATGATTAAGTCATCACTCTGCCATCTTTTAGTTTGATAATGAAAGCTGAGAAATTTCGAATCCTTAGAACTTTTTTCATGTTCTATAAAACTGCAAATATAATGAGTGAGTTACATCTGGCACAAACTTACTGTGTACTTTAAAAATATAAGTGTATGTGCAATTTAAGATATTATGCTCAGTTTTACCTTTCAATGAAGGTTTACAGTTAGCCTTCTTGAGTATTATTTTTGGCATTCTTAGTTCCAGATAGTGATGTCCAAATAGAAAGATATATTTTGGACCTTTAAATTCATCTCATTAAAATTCGCATTGGAACCTATTGGGATGTTCCAATAAGTAAAGAACTTAGTCCATGGATCATTTATAAGAAAGATGATTACAACAGTATAATGCATAGCAGTGTGAACGGCCCTGCAGAGTAAACAAGGGTGATGCTGGTTTTACCCACCTTGCTCTCAGAGTCACCCTTTAAATAGTATTCTATCATGTGGAACAGGTAATCCACAAATGTCAGACTCTTTGTATCTGAACAACCAGATTTTAATAACTGTTGTCTTGTAAGCACTTAAAATAAAAGCATGTATTTAGAGTCAAGTAATCCAGAACTTGAATTTTAAAAAATGTTTACAAGGAAAAAATTGTACTGAAATCGCCAAGGCACTTTTGTAGAAGAGAAAAATATATCTTAAAGAAATTAGTATGTCTATATTAGAAAGTATAATACCTCTACATTTAGATTCGCCTATAATAAAATTTGACAGGGGATGTACACAGGGGTACTCAATATGTCATTTGGTTTATCTTTTACTTTAAAAGTTCTTTATTCCTCCTAGTAAGACATATTTTCTTATCAAAATTATATTCTCTTACCTTTCTCAATACAATTCTTATCCAGTGCAGGGAATAAACACTTCACATTTTTCTTAGTCACTTTACCTAACTATCCTCATAAAGAGTACATAGGAGCTCACATGTATCTTAGTTCTGTTAAGTCACATTTACCTCTAATAAAGACTTTAGCAAGTTAACTGCAGTTATATTCTACATTGAAGAGTATTCCCTTAATTCCACCATTGGCTGTACTGTTCAAGATATTTGCAATATTTCAAAAATTGTCCCTTGTGGTTATGAAATGATTTATAAAATTAATAATAAACCTTAATTTTTAATTCTTGTTTAAATTACATTACCAAGAGATCAGTGTCACAGCACAGCATACATTTACATTAATTCATAATTTTCTACCTTTTTTGTTGTTCTATAAATGTCTTTGCTTAGTCAAAATCTCCTTGAGAAATCCAAAATGTATACAGTTTTAAGAGAAGCTGTTTTGATTAAAGGAAGATGAGGAACTTGTGTCCAACGGAATACTCCCCTCTCCTGACCCTTTGTATTACAGACATTCACTAAGGAACTCTAGATCACCCCAAAATAGAGCCTGAAAATCACCAGATAATGGATTAGCAACATAAAACTGAATTAATTATATATTGATTTTTTTCTTCCAGAAGCATATTTTAGTAAGAGGCAAATTCATATTAGGTACTTATTAAATCTTTTAGCATTTTGTCTTGCAAATGAAGTATGAAATAAAAGTAAGCTTCTATTTTAGCTCTTGGAATAATAATTATACTAAGACTCTCATATGGTTTAGTTTTATTAAAATCTCCCTTTAATAAGTATTTTTTCTAGGTATCACACATTCATCATTGAAATATAATATACAATATACAGTCATGTGATTTCATAGTCTCATAGGCTAGATAAGCTTAATATTATGAAAAGATGTTTAAAATTTTCCTTTCATTATGAGAAAGTACCTGATAATATTTTCACTCCAAACAGTACACTAAAAACAGTAATTGAAATAATAACACTAAATTTCATTATATTATTTACTTTTTTCTGTAATAAAATTATTTTTATGTCACTCTCACTCTAAATTCTTTACATAAAGAAAGAATTGTTTATTTCTCATATTATCAATTTTTTTTATAAACATACGTTCATGAATGAAGAATTATTGAAGCAAGTCCTAAATTCCTTCAGTCATCCATGAAAATGAGCCAGTCCATTTCCTTTGTTCATTCATTTTAATAAATAATTGTACTTTGTCAGAGATGAGTAAATTAGGAGTAATCATTCGAAAGAGCTATAACTCTTGTAGACAATGAAAGTAATCAAATCTAATCGTTTATGTCACTGTTTATGCATTTATTTCTCACTGTGAGCCATTTCATGTACTTACATTTTGGAGCTCTTGAATTGTTAATGTTTTATTCTAAACATTTACTAAAAAATTAGGGGCAATTTTTTCTTTTTCCTGTTGGTCTTAAGACTATTTAAAATTTAAGATTTCAGTAAAGGAAATAGCAAAGGACCACATTCTGATTTTGTAAAATACTCTGTAAGAGCTGTGAATAGAAACATGATACAAATATAATTTAAATAAAATTATATTTTTATTTAAGATTAATAATGCACATACTTTGGGGACAAAGGGAAATAAAAGAGTGAAATAAAATATTATATATTTGATTATATAGGTATATTATATGTATATAATATCTACAAGCCATTGGTGATAGGTTTATATATCCTTAACAAATACATTCCCATATGTATATAAACGCACACATACATGTATATATCTTTCTACAGTGCTGAATTCTTAATATGTTTATAAGTAGTATTTGTATGTACGTATATGTTTGCAAAAGATACATATATTATTCATGCTTTAGAAATATTTTGAAGTGGATTATAAAATAAATACATATTATCTATAATATTCACATTAATATAATTTTATAGTAATTTGAGATACATTTTTTTGTCAGACTAGATCAGTAAATATCATAAATATTGAAAAGAAGTCCACATTGGAAAGTAGATTAGCCTTAACATAGTACTTTCAAAGAGGAATAATTAACTTGAAACTATTTTGTAGACAGATTCTGACAGGAAAGTTTTGATCTTAAAGTTATTGACTCTTCAAACTTTTGTCTGAAAAATGTCAAATTGGTAAGGAGACATTCCAGCCCTTTGCTGTGCCTTGTTGCACAATTAACTCTAAGGAACCCAGGCTAAAATCTTAGATACAGTGACTATAAATATCATTTAATACAGTCACTCCACCTCTAAACTGCAGTTATCTGGGACTGGATAATTCTTTCTTGCGTGGGGCCATCCTTTGCAGTGTAGAACTTTTAGCAGTATCCCTGGCACCTGCTTGCTAAAGGTATCTACACCCTGCCCCTGCCTTTTTGTGATACTAAAATTGTCCTCAGACATCACCAAATATCCCATGGGGGCAAAATTCTTCCAGTAGAGTACTGTTGATCTAAAAGAAGCTCCTTACTGTCCAAGTGGTAGGACCGTAATGCAGAGATAGATATCAAGTGAGTTATTTCAGTTCACACAGCTAATTAGAGGCTGAGTAGTGAGCAGAAACAGCTGGGATTCCTCCTTTGCTGTCCTTTTCTCTGTTTGGAATGGATGGCTGAAATACAGCTCTGACTCACCTTTAATATGAATGCAAGATCAAGAAGGTTTCTGTCTCCATTTCTCCTTTCTGAAGTCTGAAATCATATTTTTCATAAGATATTAACAATCCATCAAAATCCCCTTTTGTGTAAAACACAAAACCAAACAATATATTTTCCACTTACGTGGTTGTCTATGAATAGAAGTCCACTTGTATTTTAAAGGTAAATAACTCAATTATTTAAAGACAAGACTAGTGAAGTCCAATTGCATTAATTGCTTTATTAATACAGTGACCACTAAACGCCATTACAGTAGTGGGCTCACGTTATGAATAAATAAGTGGTTGATTTGTTAGCAGTTGAGGCTTTTCACTTCTTTGTGTAGTTATTCATTTTAAAATGTGTAGAGATTAATGTAAATAGGACTCCAAAACTATTCACATGAAATGACACAGAATTAAAGATGCTTTGTAGCTGAACGTTGGATCAGACTTGATTTTTCTTTTGGTTTTTGCATGCTTTAGGTGACTGTGACATAACAGACAAATAGCATTTAATAACAACAACAAATAAAAAATAACTCATATGAAGGAGAAGTAGAGTGCTTGTCTAACTGAAAATATAACATAAATATATCATTAATGCAAATTACCCCCTGGATTTTTGTATTTAATACTCCTGTGTAGAATTGCTTTTATAACAGATTAGTTTCAGAGAAAAACAATATTAAAATAATATTAATATTATTATATTAATATTAAAATAAATGGACTTGAGTCTCTACATTTGGAGTATTTCAACATAGATTTTCCTCGGGAGAAGCAGAAAGTGAATGAACAGGATTGTGAACAAGCATAGCATAACAATTAAAACAATCCCCTTTGAGTTAGAGATTTTGGATTCAAATTTCTTTTTTGTCACTTAAAAGCTAGGTAAAGTCACTACCCCTTATTTTTTTTTAAACTCTAACATAGGGATCAATAATAGCGTCATCTAGCCATTATTGTATCTAAATGAGGTAGTACATTATTGTCATATTAGCTATTATTATTAAACTATAGTTGGAATTTCCAACTATAAATAAATAGCCAACATTTTTACATAATTGCATCTTTCAAAAAAGCAAGAAGTGTTGCTTAACATAAAATAAAATAAAGCATAACGTTTCTTAGACGTCTTTCTTCTCCACTTATTCTGGCTGTCATCTGTTTTCTTTGTATAGGAGTCTTCCAAACTATTTGGTTGTGATACTCTAAGAATGTAAAATCACTCTGTTAGGAATAGCCTAAATGGATTTCCTTCTTTCTACAGAGTCATGGAGGTTGTGTTGGTGGTGCTGGGAGAGTGTGTTTTTATTTGTTGAGGGTGGGGAAAGAACATTTTTATTTTTGTTTTCAATGATAGGAAAGTATCGTTTTGCTCTTTCAATTAAACGTGAGACTACTTTCAACACGTTTCCATTGTGGAAGTTAACATGAGATTTGGTCTTTATTCTTTGAAATCTAAACTCACGAAACCTCTATAAACAGAACTGAAGGAGAATTTATAAATTCTTTGGACAATCTTAAAATTGAGTTTCTATTTATTAAGTTCCCTGTGGGGATTATTGGTGACTATGGTAATATCTTAATATGAGATAACATGAGATAACAGATATCCATGAGATAACAAAGTACTTGTACAAATAATATTACTTCATAGCTACGTTTCCATCAAAATATTGGTAAAAGACCAAGTATAGATTTTGAAATCCTTTTGAAAATATTACCAATAGGGAACATAGTGCATTATAGGTCTTGATATACATAAGAACAGAAACATGATGGGTTTGTTTTGCTAATAAATGTATGTTTTTATTTTAACAGGTTTTTATCCTATTATTTTTGATAAATGATTTTAATGTTTACTAACTTTACTAATAAGAGCATAATATACATAAAGTCTTTTGTCTAGGGTAATGTAATTGTTATTTACTTGAATAAAAAATAATAATTTTGGCCAATAGTAACATCCCTAAGGGACCAAGCTCATTGGACTTACACAAAGTAATTAATATCCGTAATAACATTAAAGATTCCAGGAGTTGAGAAACAGCACGTTTTCCTCATGGAACTGGCACATGGGGTATTGCTAATTGTTAATTATTACCTTTCCTTGGCAGATTTTTCACTGTGACATTTTTGACATATACTAAGAATAAGTCTGGTCAATGTAGTTGAAAGATCTATATTTATTACTACTATTTGATTATACAGAAGCAGAACAAACATGGCCTTCACTTTTGTTTTAATAAATAAGTTCCAAGTGGATTGTAGCGAAACAATTGATATGAAGTAAACCAGAGGTTTTCTTTTTATGTCATTTCTCCTGTATCACTTTTTTAAATCACATATCCTTAAAACTTCCCTTGCTCCAGTCCTAGTCTACATGAGCTACCTTTCTTTATATATAGTGAATGAAGGATGGGGTGGGAGAAGGCACTAGGTAAGTGAAATATCATTGATTAGACACATAATGAAGTTTTAAAGAATCCCTACATCAATTTATGGTCCTTTTGATTAGCTATTAATAACTTATATTAATTTCTAATTATGTTGAAAGATAATTTCTTAAGTGATCTATTATGAAAAGTTTTCACTTTTTAAAATTGGAAACAAAGTACCAAACTTACTTATTGCAACTGAATAGATTAAAATATATTGAATTATATTTAACCAAAAAAATTATTAGTTGGCATGTTAATGCTTACAGGTTGAAATATTAGGGTATTAATATATTACCTGTAGTTCACACTTACCTCAGGATAAAAATGGTCTCTAATATCTCTATTGGGGAGAGACATGACACTTAAATCTTAAGTTGAAGTATTTAACACTAAATTTCTGGTTAACACATTAACTATATTAATTTGAAATAGGAGTTCTCTATAATGTAATGGGATCAAGGTTAAATTTGTATCCAATTATGAACTAGACCTTTTTGGATGAACTGTGTTCCATTTAGCTGTATTTTTATACAAAGAAAAGGCATTCAAACAACAGAAGAGTGTAAGATATTATTTGATTGCTAAATGCTTGCTTCAAAGAACAGAATGTGAAGACTATTTAGAAATGTTATTTGTTTAATTTTTTTCCTACCACTATATAGTTTCATTTTTAAAAATATAGAATTAGGCTTTCAATAAAAAAAGGATTTCTTAACATTCATTATCCTAAATATTATGAGTCTCTTAATGACTTTTATAATTTTTCTATAAATTCCATTGGACTCAGACTAGTAGTTATTAGGTCTAATGCGTTATTTTTGGATACAAAATCTTTAATAAGTGCATCCTCAGCAAAATTTTAAACAACTACATTGATCATGTACTTAATATTTACAGTTAGTTTCCTTTGGGTCTCACTAATTTTTATTTTATAACAATCTTTTTCCAAAATAGAATATTTGAACTCTTAACACATACATTCCATATGGCTTAATTAATATTGGAATTTACATATTGACTTTACAATAATCTTCTACTGGGCTCTTCTTGAGGATACAGACCTTCTTGTGTGACTGATTCTCCAGTACCTAATAACGTCTTATGCCTGTGAAGTGAAGTGGTTCAATTAATTATATTCTAGCATATTATTTAGTAATATGTCATAGTGATGGCTAATATTAATATTTGTGTGGTCGTGTGTATAACACTAAACCTTTTAATTTTATGCAGCTTTACTTTTTTTAGTAAATTTTACATTCATGTGGAAAAATAACATACGTTACAAAAGAATAGAGAGTGAAAAATTCTCTCTTCCTTGTCTCCTGACTATACAGATCCTCTTCTGGGACACCAGAATCATTGCAGTTTCTGGCATGTCTTTACAGAGACATTATGAATATATGTATTAATTTTCTATGCAAACAGTAACATGCTGTTTTCCATTCCCTATTTTTCCTGCTAAAATTGTACTTTGGAAAACTTTTAATTTCAGTGAATATAAAGCTTCCTTATTCTTATTTCTAGGATGATTATAAGTTATATCTCCTTCTAGTTACCTGAAATGGGTCTATTAATATTTTTTCTATGTACTTGTTGTATAGCCTCCTCAGACTTTCATAACAAATACCATAGACTGGTATCTTAAACAATAGAAAGTTATTTTCCACAGTTGTAGAAACTGGGAATTTCAAGATCAAGGTGCCAGCTAATTCTGTTGCTGGTGAGGACTCTCTTCCTGGCTTGGAGATGGCTACCTCCTTATGATGTCCTCACATGTTAGAGAGAGAGCTCTGTGGTTTCCTCCTCCAATCTATTGGATTAGGGCTTCACCTTTACAGCCTTATTTAACTTCTATGACTTTTTCACAGGCCCTGTCTCTAAATATGGTCAAATCGGCGGTGAGAGCTTCAATATATGGATTTTGGAAGGACACAAACATTTAGTACATAACACTTCCTATGTTTAAGTAGATGAAGGAAGAAAACAAGAAAAATATAATCAAAAGAATGATGGCCAAAAAATTCTGATTAGTCAAGGTTGAGTTTGTCATTATTAGATGACTGCCATATTTGATAAAAATGTAAACCACCTAAATAAAGAAAAACTGAAGATATAAGTTTATTGTACTGAACTTATTCTTACATGGCTTTGGGACATTATTAGAACTAGAGACATACAAATAAACAGAGTTTTAATCTCCCAGCTAAATGCTGCATGACCAAAAGAAAACAGGAAATGTTGCAAACTCTATGCCTCTTTAATGGCAAGCATAGGCAATATGCAAGAAAATCCTATAAAAGATTAATTAAGTATTTATACTCTTAAATTTGTAATGAGGTTACATTATTAGAAAAGCCAAATTAAATGTGTAGGAGTTGAGTTCAGTTTCTTAATCCTCAGTGCCTATAGTAAAACAACCATAAAGACTAAATTATACATATACTAGGAGCACACATATCAGATTTCAAGGGCTCACACAAACTTCTCTCCTCAGTGCATTGAAATAAATTGTCCATCGTCTTATTAGCATCTACCAGAATAGCAGATATGAGCTCCCAGAAGAAAAATGGAATTTTTTTTTTTATGGACAGCATTTTTAAAATGCCTGTTTATATACTTTGCCAATGTTTTTCTATAGAGTTTTATGTATAAAACTTAAAACTAATAGGGGATAAATAAATACACAAACATTTTAAATTTCTTTACTTCCCACACATATGACTAAACAAATAAAAATGATATATCCTCCTTCTTCTCCACTGGCCTAATGTGAGTAAAATATATCTTCTACCAATTTGAGATGTCATTTAATTTTCTTTAGCTGTGTCATGATTCTTTAAATTTAATTGAAATTTAACTTTTTTAAAGTATAGTTGACTTAGAATATTATATTAGTTATAGATATACAACATAGTGATTCAATATTTTTGTACATTACACATCATGCATAGTTCTTACGATATTATTGACTGTATTCCCTGTGCTGTACATTACATACCTGTGACATTTATTTTGTAACTGGTAGTTTGTACCTCTTAATCTCCTTCACCTATTTGGACCACCACAACCCCTCTAGCAACAACTACGTTGTTCTCTGTATTTGTGGGTTTGTTTCTGTTTTGTTATATTTATTTGTGTCTTTTGTTTCTTAGATTCCATATATAAGTGAGCACATACAGTATATTTCTTTCTCTGTTCTGATGTACTTCACTTGACATGATTCTAGGTCCACTCTTGTCACAAATGGCAATATTCCATTCTTTTATATAGCTGAGTAATATTCCATTGTACAGTTGACCCTTGAACAACATGGGTTTGAACTGTGTGAGTCCACTTATATGTGTGTTTTTTCAATAGTAAATACTACAATACAACACAGTCCATGCTTGGTTTAGTCTTTGGACTAAATTGTACCAATTTACATTCCCACCAACAGTGCATGAGATTTCCCTTTTCTTTACATCCTCTCCAACACTTGTCATTTCTTGTCTTTTTGATGATAGCCTTTCTGAGATGTGTGAGGTGATATCTCATTGTGGTTTCCATTTGCATTTCCCTGAAGATTAGTGATGTTGAACATTTTATCATGAACCTGTTAGCCATCCATCTATGAATTAATGCCTGTTTAGGTTCTTTGTTCATGTTTTAGTTGCCACAATTTTTATATATTGACAAAACAATGTTGTTTTATTATTCTTTTCATTTACTGTGGTTTTTACTTTTCTAAACAGAAAAGATATTTTTCTGTTTAGAACTAAGGTATAGATTTCAAAAGATTTTTAACATACTGCATTTTACATGATGCATTTAATTTACTACAAATTGAATGTAGTTTTTTTATCTGTTTGAATACACTGTTGTCCCAGCATGATTTATTGAATAGTCTATAATTTTCTTACTGACATATGCTGCCATATTTGTTCAATACCTGAGGTCTGTATTCTGTTTCATTAGTTATTTAAAAAGACCCCCCCTGGAGTAACATTACAATATCTTACAAACATGGCTTTTTTATGTTTTGATATTTGCTAGGGTAAATTTCACTTTTTCATCTTAGGTAATGTTCTTTTAAAAAATCACTATTTTTTTTTCTAGTCTTGAGATTTTGCCTTTCTATATGTATTTCATTGTATGATTTTTAACTTACACAAAATGCTTATTGAAAATTTCATTGGAATTTATTGTAATCTACTTATCAAGTTATGGAGAATATTCAATAGATTGAGTCTTCCCATCTATTAGTATGCATATGGTCCCATTAATTTGGTTCTTCTTTACTCTTTACCATAGTTTGTTTTTTATTTTTTCAAAAAATTCATGTGCATATTTGTATTTACACATTTTTCTCAAGAGTATTTGAAAATTTGCACTATCCAAATACTCTTCATGTTTAGAAAAGCAGCTGGTCTTAACATATTGAATTATTATCAAGAATGCTAGCTAAATTATTTTAATTATAATACTATATATGTTCTTTCTTGATATTTTATATACAGAATCATATCATCTACTTACTTTCTTGATAGTTCTCAGAACATTTTTTCTCTCATTCCTTTTATAACTGTATTGGTCATAAAACAAAATTTTGAATTGAAGTGATGATCGCAGTTTCTCTTGTATTATTCCTGATTTAATGTTATCAGTGTTACCATTTAAAAATGTTTCACCATTAAAAGTGATACTGCCATTGGATTATTGCAGATAACCCTTACTCAGCTAAGGGATTTCCTTTCTATTCACAAATTACATATATATATATATACACATCAGTATTTACAAGTAAATTAGTTTTAAATTTTATTATACTGTTTTTAGGTTCTTTTAGAATCAAGTTTATAGAAGCTTTATAAAATGAGTTAGGGCAAGAGTGAGGTCAGCATTGTGACATAATGAGATACTCCCTTTGTCTCTCCCCTTCAACTTACAACCAGTAAAACACCTACAGTGCAGAAAAGGTGCATCTGCCCAACACCAGGACCTGGACAATTCCATACTTCTCCACATCTAAAGGTGGGTGGACTGGAATATGTTGAAAGGTAGAAACAAGAAAATAGCTGAGGTGGTGCCTGTAATCCTGGCCCTCTGGCTATAGCAGCTGAACTCACAGATCCAAAGAACCCAGGAGTGGTAGGGAAGGCAGTGTAGCCAACTCTGGCCTCCTGACAATGGTGACACCCATGGCCACAAGTAAATGCTCAGCAGCAGAGGAGCCTCAGACCCTGCCCATCAGCCACTGAGGCATCCACACTTCAGTTCCCCACCCCCCAACCCCCTTCAGTGAAGCCTGTGAAACTTACAGCATCATACACAGTAGAGGCTCCCTCATGACCATGGCATTTTCCTAACCCTCTTCCTCTCCCTGCCAGGGAACTGGAGCTTGTAACTCAGGGGATCATGGACTTAAGGGAAGAGCCCACAATACCAGTGCCTCGAGCAGTAGCAGAAGCAAGGCAGTAGTGACCCCTGAGGCACAGGCAGTGATAATTAGGGCATGGTAACAACACCTTTGAAAGGCGGTGAAGGGTGTAACACAAGGACTCTCAAATGTTAAACCAGAGGCAGCTTAGGCAAAAGAAACCAAACACTCATGCTATCTCACCACCTACTGGCAAGCAAAAGAAAAGTCCCTAACTTCTAATATGTTGAATCCTTAGAATCAATCAAAAGGTGTTCATTACTTCAAATATGCCAGCAGAGGAACAACTCATCAAGCACCATAAAGAACCACAAAACATGGTACCACAAAAAGAAAATGACAGTGTTCCAGCAACCAAATTTAAAGTCATGGAATATTTCAATCTAACTGATAGAGAATTCAAAATAGCTCTCAGGAAGAAACTCAATGAGCTACAATAAAACTCAGAAAGGGAGTTCAATGAGCTCAGAAGCAAAATTCATGAGCACAATGAATACTTTACCAAAGAGACTGTAACTTTAAAAATGAACCAAAGAATTCTGGAGGTGAACAACTCAATAAGCAAGATAAAGAACGCATTACAAAACACTGGAAATAGAGCCGACTATATGGAAGAGAGAATTAGAGAATTCTAGAAATCTAGAAATGGTAAGGTAGAAGAGGAGAGAGAAATGAGATATAAAAAATTAGGAAATCCTATGAAAGTTATTCAACCCTTTCAGTGAGGGTGACATTAAGATAATGGGCATCCCAGATGGAGAGGAGAGGGAGAAGGGAGCAGAGAGTTTATTTAAATAAAAAATAGCTGAGAAATCCCCAAACCTGGGGAAGGAACTGGATACACAAGTCCATGAATCTAAGAGAACCCTTAGCTACCTCAATGCAAAAATACTTTTTCTAAGACACCTTAAAACACTAAGACATATTAAAACTGTCAAAAGTCAATGACAAAGAAAGATTTTTAAAGGCAGCCAGGGAAAAAAGGTTACTAACCTGCAAAGGAACCTCAATTATACTATGGGCAGATGTCTCAGCAGAAACTCTACAGGTCAAGAGAGAGAGGGATGACATTCTCAAAATACTGAAAGATAAAAATTGTAAGCCAAGAATATTCTATCCAGCAAAGTTTTCCTTCAGACATGAAGGAAAAATAAAGACTTTCCCAAACAAACAAAAGCTGAGGGATTCATCAACATGAGACCTGCTTTATAAGAAATGTTGAAAGGAACACTTCTACCTAAAATGAAACGGCAAAAATACACAAAAATTTGAGACAAAATTAGAAAATTTCAACTCTTTATCAGAATAAGTTTTTAAACAATTTATTAAAGTTTAAAAGGCGATAGCAGAAAAGTAACTATAGCTACATGATTTTGGTAACAAATCCAACATAGAAAGGAATAATTTGAGAGAACAAAAACACAAAAAGGGAAGAAGAAATGGATGGATCACATATAGGCAAATGAAGAAGAGATGCTAACAGAAGAAAAAGGACTATTTTATCTATGAAATGTTTTATATAAACCTCATTCTCACCACAAAACATAAAAAATGGGAAAACTGAGAAAAAATATAATAGAAAACCACTAAACCAAAATAGCAGACAAAAATACAGAAATAATAAACAATGGAGATATTGAGCAATCAGAAAACAAAAGATAAAATGGCAGTATAAGTCCTCATCTATCAACTATCACCCCTAAGTGTAAATGGATTGAATTTACCAAGCAGAGACACAGGGTGGCTTAGTGGATTAAAAAACAACACATGGCTATATGCTGCCTCCAGGACAATCATCTCAGATCTGAAGACTAACATAGGCTCAAAGTGAAGAGATAGGATATGATAATCTAAGCAAATGGTAGCCAGAGAAAGTGGGTGTAGCCATACTTATGTCAGACAAAATAGATTTCAAGCCAAATAAATGTAAAAGAGACAAAAATGGACATCATTTAATGATTAGGGGACAATTCATCAAGAAGACTACACAATTACTAATATATTGCACATAACATAGGAACATCGAAATATAGAAAGCAAATATTGATAGACTTAAAGGGAGAAATTGACACAACACAATAACAGTTGGGGAATTTAACATCCCACTTTCATCAATGGATAGACTCAGACAGAAGGTTAAGAACAGCAATCTTAAATGAAACTTTAGACCAGAGATCAGATAGATTTGATAGATCTGTACAGAACATTCCACCTAAATGCAGCAGAATACACATTCTCCTTAAGTGCACATGGAACTTTCTCAAGGATAGACGATATAGTAGGACACAAAACAAATCTCAGTGATATTCAGAAGACTGAAGTCATAACAAGCATCTTTTCTGATCATTATGGTATGAAACTAGAAATCAGCTACAAGAAAAAGGATGGAAAATTACAAATATGTGAACACTAAACAAAACTCTACTGAACAACTGTCAGGTCAAGGAAGAAATCAAAGGAGAAATAAAAAAAATTACCTGAAGACAAATTAAAGAATAGAACAAACCAAATTCTATGTGATACAGCAATATTAATACTAAGAGGAAGTTTACAGCAATACAGTCTTACTTCAAGAAACATGAAAAATCTCAAAGAAACTATCTAATGTCATACCTAAAGGAACTAGAGAAAGAACAAATGGAGCCCAAAGTCAGTAGAAGAAAGGAAACAATAATGATCAGAGCAGAAATAAATGAAATAGAAACTAAAAATATCAATGACACTAAGAGCTTGTTCTTTGATAAGATAAAAAATTGACAAACATTTAGCAAGACTCACTAAGACAAAAGAGAAGGCTATGATAAATAAAATCAAAAATGAGAGAAGAGACATAGCAATAGATACCACAGAAATACAAAGGATTTTAAGAGAATATTATGAACAAAATGGAAGTTCATGACACCAAGCATTGAATATTTACAATTTTAAGCTCCAAATCTAAGTGGGAATTGCCTTTTCTTGCAAAAGGAAATGTAAGATGCCACCTCACTGCCATATACAGGATAAAAGCTGTGGGAAAATGCCAAAAAAGGCAACAAAGGACACATAGAAAATTAGTGCATTGTATAACAAACTCATTGCCTAGCAAGAGCAGCAGTTCAAATTTTTCAAAACTTATTGCAAGAAAACACATTCTTCTACAGAAATTAATCCTTAGGGTTCACTAGTTAAGTCAAATCTTCTACATTGTTCTATGAACACTCAATCAAGATAATGGTAGTTAAATGTAGTCCATAATCACACATTAAGAGCCTACTTTCAGGTAAGAATTGAAGTGTTATCAGGACTCTATAAATGGGTACAATGAAATCTTCAGGAGGTGATCAATCATTATAAAAAAACTTAATCAATTTCATGTGGATCCTCTGGCATGCTTTTAAAGCAATAGCGAATTAGGCTGCTGAAGCCCACATTTCTAGAATCAAACGTTGATTAATCTAAGAATGTGGAGAGCTCCTAGTTTATAAAATATGTTCATGCTAAAAATATCTTCTTTCTGTGTTAAAGCTTTTATCACTGCCAGTATTAGAGGTCATGGATCACCAAAACATAAATATTGTCAGTATCTAAAACTTAATATAAATAAGCCAGAAAGCCAATCATGATAGTATAATGCTTATATTTTCTTTAGTTATAATTTTATTTTAGTAAATATATATTATTTTAAAATAAAAAATATTTTATATGTTACCTTATTCCTCCAAATTTATTTTCTCCATAAAATGTTATGTAAGTAATTCACATATTCTTATTTTTGTGGATGAGGATTCAAACTTTCTTGTAAGGAGATATTACTATGTAATCACTGGACAACTGTAGGATAAGCATAATCTAGGTGTCCATCTTTAGACATTGAGAAACTAATTCTAAACTTACATGAGAAAGAAAAAGACTTGGAATAGTGATAAAAATTTTGAAAAATAATAGTAAAGTGGTAAGTATTACACTCTCTAGTTTCAAGATTATTGTAATGGTCAGTTAATTTTTTACAAAGGTGTCAAACTATTAAACAGTATTATAACTTTGTTAAATAGAATCCTGTGGTATTGGAAAGTGAGATGTCATTCAAAAAAGGTAATTGAAGTACAGAAGTTTATTACTCACAGGTCCTGGAATACAGGCTTTCAATATGAGTTTTTTAAATGCTATCCAAGCAACCCTGTATGTTGTATTACATCATTACCATATGATTCAGAGTAAATCTCTCTCTCAAACACACACACACACACACACACACACACACACACACTCCACTGTCTATGCTGTAGATTTTTAAACTGACTTAAAGACAATCTAGTCATGACTGTGATAGGCACTGTGTCTAAGGATTCATGTAACATCTTCCCTGACTTTAGTAACTCACATTCTAGGAAGATAAACAATAAATTTCAGGGTTGCTGCTATTCTCTATTAGTGTGTGTGTGTGCATGTATATTTTTTTCCTGGACCATCTAGACAAACTACAGTGCATCTCATTATTTGGAGATTCCTTATTTGTAAATCCACCTACTTGCAAAAGTTTACTTGTAACCCCCAAATTAATGTTTGCAGTGTTTTCATGGTCATTTGCAGACACATTCAGAGCAACAAAAAACTTGAGCAGCCCTTCATGCACGTTCCCAGCTGAAACTGAACAAGGTGATGCTCTCCTTCCTGTTTCAGTTTTCATGCCAAGATGACCAGAGGGGGGGAGGAGGGAGGCAGCATCTCTGTTTAGAGCAAGAAGCTCTGGTTGGGACCAGCTGGATGGATTATGAATCCAAGCCTTGGCTCTTGCCAGTGATGCAGCCTCATGGGAATTACATAACATTTCTGAAACTCATTGTCTCTTTTGTAAAATAAGGAAATTAGAAAATAATAAGATGAATTGTTTTTAGGATTTATAAGCTATATTACTGTTATATATGAATGTAGATTTTATTGGTCTCTATATATCTCTATCTATCTATCTAACCCCCCAACTGTAAATTTCAGTATTTACTAATTCAGTGTTTGTAGCAGTTTTATAGAACATGCTATTGTGAGTATAAAGAGTCAACTATATATGTATTATTGAATTTTTAAAATATATTCTCTCCAAAGTAAGTTTCTTTTAGAATATACACAAGAAAGAAAGAATTATATGCAAAAATCTTCAATTAACCTTCTGGTAATCCATTAAATACATCCATATTAAAATAACATGACTGATTTATTTCTGAGGCTTAAGTTTCAAGTGGCAGTCTGAACAATAATATGAACAAAAAGGAAACAAAACAAATAGAACTCTATCTTACTTGAGACGTTATTTTTCATCTTCTATTTCTAGATATATTAGATGAAAGAGTCCATCTCTGTTTATCTTCAAAGTTAATGGTTATTACTTGTTGACAGTTTTAACAGATTCACTTAGAAGAGCGGGACTAGATCGCTCTGTGACAGTATCAGCAGGAGTTCTCACTCCTAGCTCCAGCAATCTATAAACCCAGCATGAAAGATGATGATAAAATCAGTTGTGAAACTGATACAATGGGTGAAATAGGTAGTAAGTCTGCATTTTTCATGAATCTTGAGGGGAGAAGTGGCACAGCAGTTAATCACAGCATGATAACTTCAAAATGACTTGCTGATGAGTTTCAAAAAGAGACCCTAGTAAATCATTGAGGAGTGTGGAAAAAATATTTGCTAAGCATAATTTAGCATGTTTTCTGCATAGATCATTTATAAAGCATCATGCCTCTTCATTGCCACTCTTAAGGAAGGTCTAAATCCTGCCTATTTGTTGCATACTTTATTTAGTTGGTAGAAAAAATATTCAATAATCTCAACTATATATGCAGAGTTGGACAATAAAATGCATCCTCTTAAATCCCTTTTACTTTTTCCCTAGAGGAAAATATCTATTTTTTTTCCATATTATGTTTTTGAGTCTAAAACATACCATGCATTAAATTTGGAATAATATTTGACCCCTAGAATACTTGAATCTATGTTTCAATACTGATTCCTCTTGCATCTCACAAAGTCCCTATTCACCTGCACCTATTATTTCCAATGTTTTATATTCATCCTTATGTCTTTATTCAATTCAGTATTCTCAAAATGAATCACAAATAACATTTGCAAGCTTAATAAATATGATCAACAATTAGGAAAGACAGTCTGAGGTACACAATATTATTCCTCTACCTCTTTTCCTGAGAAAACAAAAATAAATGAGCCATTTGTAAAACAAAAGCAGCTTGGAAGATGTGGTCACATAGAAATTAGCCTACACAATCTTGACATTAAAGGATCATGCTCAACATTTTTGTTCTTGCTGTTGTCATTTATATTTTTCCAATGCAGAACATTACACAACTTTTGGGGTATCTTTTTTACTGAGCAAAATTCATTTAATTGGCTTCAAATCTAGACATTAACACACAACTTTACTGAGTCTGAAGCCACAGTAAATTAAAAAAAGTCAAAATCAAACAAAAATATGTCTCCTAGAAACTTAGGTGAATGATCCTTTTGGGCTTGATAAGCAATGCTTCAGTAACCTACTGGAAGACATGATGCTATCATTTGGTCTTATATTATTTAAAATGTTACATAATAGTTATTACCTATCTTTTTATACTAATTATAAAGTTTAGATGGGGTATTGCCTAATCCATACACATATACTTAAGAAATATTTAGAATTTAAAATATTTATATTCCCTTTATTATATTTATTCTTTTTACTACATGGTTTATTTACTGAATTCTCCATTCAGAAGATGTAGAGTGCCTGGATGGATTAAAAAAAAAAAAAAGACCCATTCACATGCTTCTTATAAGAGAGTCACTTTGGATGTAAGGACCCAGACAGACTGAGGTTGAAGAGATGGAAATATACATTGTATGCAAACAGAAACCAAAAGAAAGCTGGAGTAGTTATACTCATGAAAGACAAAATAGACTTTAAAAAGAAGACTGTAACAAAAGACAACGAAGGACACTGCATAATGGGAAAGTTATCAATCCAACAAGATATAGCACTTGAAGTAACTATGAATCCCTCATAGGAGCAACTAAATATAGCAAATATTAACAAACATAGAGGGAGAAATCAACAGTAACACAATATTAGTAGGGGACTTTACCACCCTAGTTACATCAGTGTACAGATCATCCAGACAGAAAATCAGTAAGGAAACATTGTCCTTAAATGACAAATTAGAACAGATGGACTTAACAGATATATATAGAACACTTCCTCCCAAAGCAATAGAATATATATTCCTCTCCAGTACACATGTAACGTTTTCTAGTTTAGATCATGTTAGGACACAAAACAAGTCTTAATAAATTTAAGAGGATTGAAATTACATCAAATATGTTTTCCAACCATGGTGGCATGAAACTAGAGGTTAATTACATGAAGAAAACTGGAAAATTCATAAATATGTGGAGATTAAACAACATGCTACTGAACAACAAATGGGTCAAAGATGAAATCAAAAGATAAATAAAAAATACCTTGAGACAAACAAGAATGGAAATATAATATACCGAAATTTGTGGGATGAACTAAAGGAATTCTAAGAGGGACATTCACAGTAAAAATGCCTACCTCAAGAAGAAAGAAAAGTCTGAAATAAACAACCTAACTTTCCACTTCAAGGAACTAGGAAAAGAAGGACAAATGAGGCCTGAAGTTAGAAGAAGGGATTAAATAAAAAAGATTAGAGCACTGAAATAGAGGCTAAAAAGACAGCAGAGAAGGTCAATGAAACTAAAAGCTGGCTCTCTGAAAAGATAAACAAAATTGACAAGGCTTTAGATAGACTCAAGAAAAAAAGAGAGAGAAAACTCAAATAAATGGAAACAGAAACAAAAATTTGTTACAACTGACACCACAGAAATACAAAGGTTTGTAAGCAACTGATATAAACAATTATATTTCCAATAAATTGAACTTCCTAAAAAAAAAGGATAACTTCCTAGAAACATACTACCTACCAAGACTGAATCATGATAAAACAGAAAATCTAAACAGAGCCATTACTAGTAAGGCTACTGAGTAAGTAATCTAAAATCTCCCCAAAAGCAAAAGTCCAGGACCAGATGGCTTCATTGATGAAGTCTACCAATCATTCAAGAAAGAACTAATACCAGTACTTCTCAAAATCTGCCAAAAAATAGAAGAGGAAAGAACTCTTCTAAATGAATTTTAGGAGACCAGCATCACCCTTATATCAAAACCAGACAAGGATGCCACAAGAAAAGAAAATTATAGGCCAACATTCTTGATGAGCAGAGATGCAAACATTCTTAACAAAATACTAGCAAACCAAATTTAAGAATACATTAAAAGATCATACACTGTGATCTTGTAGAATTTTTTCATGGCTGCAAAGATGGTTCAACATTTGAATACCAATCAATGTGATACAACACATTAACAATATGAAGGATAAAATTATCACCTCAATAGGTGCAGAAAAAGCATTTGACAACATTCAACATCCATTTATGGTACAAACTCTCAACAAAGTGGGTATAGAGGGAACATAATAAAGATCTCAACATAATAAAGTCCATATATGACAAGTCCTCAGCTAACATCATACACAATGCTGAAAAAGTTGACAGCCTTCTCTATGAGAACAGGAACAAGACTCTCACCACTTCCATCCAACATAGTATGAAAGTCCTAGCCAAAGCAATTAGACACAAAAAAGAAATAAATGACTTTCAAATTGGAAAGGAAGAAGTAAACTGTCACTATTTGCAGATGACACGATGTTATATGTAGAAAATCCTAAAGACTCCATCAAAAAACTGTTAAAACTAATAAACAAATTTAGTAAAATTGCAGGATACTACCATATTACCTAACAATTCCACTTTGGGGTATTTATTCAAAGTAAATGAAAACAGCAACTCAAAAAGATATATATACTCCCATGTTCAGAGCAGCTTTATGTACAACAGTCAAGATATGGAAACAACCTAAGTGTCCATCAGTGGATGTATGCATAAAGAAATTGTGATGTGTGTGTATGTGTGTGTATATATATATATATATAATATTCAGCCACTAAAAAAAAAAGAAAATCTTGCTATTTGTAAAACAAAAATAAATCTTGAGGGCAATATTCTAAGTGAAATAAGCCAGATAGAGAAAGACAAATACCATATGATCTCTATTACATGTGGAATCTAAAAGTCAAAAACCAAAAGAAAAACCAAGCCCATAGATAAGGAGAACAGATTGGTGGTTGCCAGAGGGGTGGTGGTGGAGAAATAGATGAAAAGGTCAAAAGGTTAAAAAGAAATAAAGCAGACAAATGAGAAATATATATATATATATATAGTTATATAGTTATAGTTGTATTATAGTTATATATATTAATTAAATTTATTATTTCATTTGGTCTACTATTTTAGGAAATGTATGTTAAATCATTATTTAATCCTTGTTTCTGTGGTAAACAGTTTGTCAAACAAAATGCAGTTATCTGTCTTTTTGAATGTTCTGTTCATTTCTAAACTAACTCTTTGGATATGATCTTTTAACATATTAAATCATAAAAACTTAGAAAAGAAGAAAACTCTGGAATCATTATTTGTATTTTTTTTTTACTTTGCCGGTGATAAAATTTAGATTCCAACATTTGAAGTAGTTTCTTAAGATCATAGAGATAGAGTATGATGACAACTAAAATCTACACCTCATTTAAAAAATATTCTGTTCTTTCTAGTTTGACAACCTTAAATCAGATTCACAATTTTAGGTGGTCTTTATTAATTAAATAAATTTCCATATACCTTATGTATACTATTTTCATGGACATCTATTTGAAAGTAGTATTTTCTTCAGATAATATAAATTCATAATTAATTGTTTGAGATAGTTTTATGTTTTTTTCATATTTCAAAAAGAATTGGTGGTTTGTGAAGTATTATTGAAATTAAGTGATTTTTCTATAAGAAATACATTTAACCCATACAAGAAAATTTAGATGAATATTTTAATCATTAAATTTAATTTAAAAATAGAATATAATGCATAATTTTCAAATATTTTTCTTCTATTAATACTCTTTAATTTGCCTATGTGTTTAATGGATATTCTACTGAGTTTTCAAAATATAGTGTATTTTCCAAGAGAGATTACCACAATATTATTTTTATTCAATTGTGTCCAGTGGTAAAATTAGTAATAAACTATTGATATCTTTTTCACAGAATATTGGGTAATATTTTGTGATGAATGGAGTATGGACTATACCAGGAAGTTGGAGACATAAATTCAAGTCCCTCTCATCAGCTGGGTCTTGTTATAGAAATATTTGGACAAGTTACTCAAGTTCTCCAGACCATAATTTCTTTATCAGTTAAATAAAAGAGGTGGATTAAAGGATATTTAAGTATTTCCAGAACTAACATTTTAAGAATTCCATAAATGTTACTGAGATAGTGATAATACATGGTTCATTTGCTTAAAACTTATTCTGGCAAAGGAAGCAGTATCATTTTATTAAACTTGATGAAGCATCAATGATCAACGTCAACTCCAAACCACCCACAGATATTATAATTGCCTTGGCAATCTCAGCCAATTAATATCACATTTTTACAAAATTAAGTATTTAAACTCTACTTCATGCAGAGGACTGTTAAAATCACAGCACATTTTATTTTTAACAGTTACCAAAGGAAACTTTTACAACTGATTATAGAAATGAGTAACTTAATTAATATAATATTCATTCCATCTTATTTCAGTCAGGCAAATTATGTGTAAATCATATCTGCTAAGGGCAATATGTTCCTTGAAATCCAAAATAAAATAAGCTCCAACTTCAATCCATATATAGAGAGAAATTGAGGACCTCAACCAAATATCTCAGATAGTCTTTCTATGGGGATGTGACTGAGTATAGTGTACTTAGATCAACATTTCTACAGCTACTAAATTTGGGATATTGCTAATATTTCAGTTCCTTCAGTTATTTCATCCTTTCTGTTCTACCTTTACATTTACTATTTTGGGTTGCAGAATGGACTATACCACATTAAGTTACAAATGACAATTAAAATATACTATCTCTTCCTCTTTGAAGTCTTTGTCTATGACCCACACTCCAAGGGGTCATTTTTACTCTGCTATGGGATTTATTGTCCAGCTGTCTTATTCTCATTTGACATTTTCTCTTTTCATGCTAGCTCACTTTCACAACTCCTGTTCATTTCTGATGTTCACTGAGAACTTTTTGCAAACAAAAATGTCAAAGAAATTATTTATTGAACAAAAATAGCTTCTTCCAATGGAAATATAGTGGTCAGATACTAGACTAATAATTTATTTGTCTCCACTAAACATTCATACTTTAGATGGACATAATTATTCTTTGTATATTTTTGAAAGGATTTAATTTGGCTCATAAAAATATGAAAAGAAAAAAATTACAATGAACAAATTAGGTGAGAAAACTAGGATGATATGAAGTATTTATGTAAAAATACTCTATTTTGCATGATTATTTTAATAAACTTGGGAAATTACTTTCTGATGAAAAAGATATCAGACATGTTATATAAGATTCTGTTTACTAATGTTAGTTAAGATTTATGGTATGCATCAACACTCTCAAGATTACAAAAACATGTATTTTAGTAGATTTAAAATAGAATTAGGGTAGAGGTCTTTGTTTTTGCATCTCTAACCTCCATAAGCATTTTGAAAAACTATTTAAAACCTCACACATTTTAAGATGTCATCTAAAATTTATTATTTTAAATATTTGAAAGGTACTTAATTTCTAAAATATTATAAATATTGATATTTTAAAATAAAACTATTACATTACTTACTGAAAATATAAAAAAATACAACCACTTAATACATACCATCATCCATTTATAAAAGCAAAACAAGGCACATAAGCATGATACACCTACACCTGGGAGGTAACATCTGGATTAACAAGTGCATAAGAGACAATGAAGGCATGATTTCAGAAAGGCTTTAGAAATAAACTGATAGAAATCACTGAGAGAAAGAATAAAATGGTGAATCAAGAAATCTCTTCAGTTAATTGAGAGCATTAAAGGTTTATTTGTGAATAGGACTAGTTTGCCTACACAAATTTTGGGTTACAGACTATGCAATGTTATTAGTACAATTTACAGGATAACAGTGAATAGACAGTTGTAAATGATCTCTTCCTATGGATGACAATCTAGGCTGCCTGCCGACCACAACTTGCCTGTAGGAAAATCCATGCAGTTGGAGGCAAAATGTGATCAGCACACATAACAGTAAATAACACTGATGCTGTACTTCTTCCTCAAATATTTTGGTTAATATTTTCTGAAAGAGTGAATCTAGCAGCAAAGATAACTTCTAATTTGAAGATATTAGATATTATTAATTATCTAAAGTAGCAACAATCAAAATAAGAGATAGCAGTAATATAGAAAAGTATGAAGGTTAATAGATTTTTCAAGAAGAATCTTCAGGCTTAAATACTATGGCTTCTCGAATCTGACTGTACAGTAGAATCATTTGGAAGCTTTGAAAAGTACAGTTACAAGATTACACCTCAGAATCATAAAGAACTCACTATGGGGGAAGTTACATGTAAAAGAATGAAATTAGAACATTCTCTAATATCATATACAAAAACAAATTCAAGATGGATTAAAGACCTAAATGTAAGACTAACATAAAGCTCCTAGAGGAAAAATAGGCAGAACATCCTTTGACATAAATTGTCACAATGTTTTTTTTGGATCTGTCTCCTAAAGCAAAGGAACTAAAAGCAAGAATAAACAAATGAGACCTAATTAAACTTAAAAGCTTTTGCACATCAAGGAAACCATCGACAACACGGAAAGACAACCTACTGAATGGGAGAAAATATTGCAAATTATATGACAGATAAGCCAAAATATATAAACAGCTCTTACAACTCAACATCAAAAACAAACAAAACAATTAAAATATGTGCAGAAAACCTGAATAGACTGATATATGTATATATACAATGTAATATTACTTAGCCATAAAAAAGAATGAAATTTTGCCATTAGCAACAACATGGATGATCTTGGAGAATATTATGCTAAGTGAAATAACTCAGATAAGAAAAAAATACTGTATTATATCACTTATATTTGTACTCTAAAAGGCACAACAACCTAGTAAACATAACAAAAAATCAGATTCACAGATGTAGAGAACAAATTAATGGTTAGCTTGGGGAGAGGAAGTGAGGATGGGCAATATAGGTGTAGGGGATTAAGAGATACAAACAACTATGTATAAAATAATCTACTAGGATATCTTGTACGTCACAAGATATAGAGCCAATATTTTATAATAACTATAAATGGAGTATAACCTTTAAAATTTGTGAATCACTATTTCGTACACCTATAACTTATATAGTACTGCATGTCAATTATACTTCAATAAAAAAAGAACTGAATATGGGACTCAAATTATAAATATTCATTTTATATCCTTTGTCATTAATGTTGTAAGTTTTCAGATTCTTGAGACTTGAAATGTGAAAGAGATAAAGAATTATAACTTTTAGATCATGGCGAACAGTATCCTCTATACAACGGGTAGAAGTTTTACTTAAATACACAGACTTTTAAACTATGAACACAAAGAAGTGTCTAACATCTTTGTTTTGGTTACAGCAATGTATGCACATTATTAATTTTATGAATTTTGTGTTATTATCAAAAGTGTTGTGGTCATAAATAATATTTTAGAATGAGTGACACTGAATGCAGATTATTATTTATCTGTCAATGTATTTGGTAACTTTAGATATTATCATTATAAATAATTTGATAAAACATAAAAATTGTATTCAAAGACAAAAAACTACATTCTTTCATGTCATTTGATAAAATGTGATTAAAGTGAAATATTTTAGTGAAACTGAAAGAATATTTTTAATTTAAAAGATTCAAAGGATTGCATAATTCAAATCAATGTCAGTCCAAAGTCACAATCTAAAACGTACATCAAAAGAATTAAACATAAAATACTAAAAAATTAGAAATAAAGTAATTTTGGTACCATAAATTCAAAAATTGGAAACCATTACTGGAAAAAAGTATACAATTATTTTGTCTATCAAAGTATGTGGAGATATACTTCATAAAGTAATTAAAAATGGTTGTTGAAATGGTAATTAATCAGTAAATTGCTCAAATGTATACTTTATTTAACTGTACAAAACCTACTAAAAACATAATACTCTTTTTTGGTCAATAGTCAAATGAGGTTGAGTTCTTCCTCAATTTGGGGATGAGACATTAAGGTGCAAAAATGAAAAACTATATCTATGCACAAAATACCTTGCAGCCTAGTCTTAGAGGAAGATGTGGCCATTGTTTCATATCCACAGAAAAAATGATCTAGTAGTTCAATGGAAATCTATTTGGAGTGAGTGGAAAGGGAAAATATTTTTTTTTATATCTAAGCTTTTATTTATACTTCCTCCATCGCACTTTATTTTACTTCATGTATTCTGACCTTTGATTAATATTAACTTTTGGTGTTCCTTAAGAGATTTTGATGAACTATGACATTTTTAAATTTGGAAAATCCTTAAAAATCATCCATTTTATCAAAATCTCTCTTGCTATAAATGAAGAAACTAGGATGTAGTGAAGTTGTGACTATTGTAGTGTTATGAAATGAAACACCTGGTATACTGATCTAGATTTGACATCCTCAGAGTTATCTTCTATGTGTTCTTTAAACACAGCCAGCCTGATGCATTTTCAAGATGAATGACTAGGCAGTGCTTCTTGTCGTCTAGTAGAAAGGGAATCTCTTTGTTCCATTCTTCTCTGTGTTAAATCTGAAGGTATGTTTATTCTTGTTATGCTTTGGAACATCACCATTCCTCATAATGACAACTGTTGTATTTATATGTTTTTAATGACTAAGCTCTCTTTGAATTGATTCCAAGAAGTCTTGGTATACTGAAGCCAGAAGCGTGAGATTTATTGTCCCCACATATTGTTATTATAGCAAACTGTACTGTTTGTTTTTTGCTTTCATTATCCAAATCATCTTTAAATTCTTTAAATAAGTATACATAATATTAGACGCAATTTAAAAACACTCTAAAGACTTCCATGCATTAAGTTACACAGAATCCATTTAAAAATATGAGAATGGATAAGATCAAAATTGCAGTAGCCTCAAGTGATTTGTGTAATAATAAGTTAAGAAATATCTAGTAAAACTAGTGAGATGTTAAGAGGAAATTTTGATAATATTGAAATGCATAATGCCCAAGAAACTAATATTACCAAGAATACTTTTTAGAAAATAGTTTTTATTATAATATTGCAAAATAAATGTTTTCTCAATTAAAATTTGTTCCTTAGGAAAATGCACCTTGAACAAGTTACTCAATCTTCTGCAAAATTCTTTTTTGGTCTGTAAAATAGAAATAATAATGAACCTTGTTTGATTACAATGAGATGTCTCATGTAATATCACTATAAGAGGATTGACACATGTTAAACCTTCAAATTTCTCCCACATGCATACACATGTGGACACATGTGTACACATGTGTAGAAACAAAATTAGCAACCCCTGTCCTCATATCAAATAGTGGAAGTGTAATGCAGATTTTAAGTGTCCAAGTATTGTAGGTTGGCACCAAAGAAGCAAAAGTGGCAACTTTTTAAATATAAAGTTTTTTTTCAGGTGAAAACTAAAGAAAATAGTTGAAGATTTAAAGAAAAAAGTGTGCAGAAGGGCCAATGAGCAAAAGCTAGAATATCATTGTCCAGTAGAATTATAATATTTCTTTTATATTAATCACAAAATGCAAGCCATGTATATAATATTAAAGTTCTAGTAGCCATATTAAGAAAAGTAAAAACAGATAAAATTAACTCTAATAATGTATTTGATGTAATCAATATATCAAAAATGTTTTCATTCAATTATTAATATTTCCCATTATTCTTTATTTTTATTATCTTCAGAATCTTGTGTGTTCTCCACACTCAGAGTACATCTCAAATTGAATGATGCCCAGCAGCCACGTGTCTCTTCATTGTTGTATCACACAGCTCAGATCTAGAGAGTTAACTTGATTCACAAAACTTACAGAACTACGAAGCAGTTATTAATTTAATAAAAGTGGTCAAGACATCACTATACCATTAATGTTTTAAGATTGAATGTAAAATATTTGAAATGGCTTCTGTGGATAATCACAAGTTCAAAGTTTAATTACTTTATATTGTAATGCAGGTCCTTTTAATAAAAGTATGAAATGTAGTTTTAACTAAGGTAAAAATTAAATGTATAAACATTATTAATTTAAATGAATTATGATATTGGGAAGTATATTGATAATTAATATAAATTAATCTATTATAAAAGGATTTTACAAAATATAAAGCCAAATAAAACATTTAAGCTATTATTAAGCATGACAAGAGAAGAGAAGAAATAGAACCTTAGGTGGTAAATTTATTTCTGATTGCACCTTCAGGAATGTTATTTGGCAATTTATAAATCTATTAAAGTGGGATTGCTAGTGATGGTGTGTGACATAAATTCAGTTTATTCCTTAAAGTAGAATGAATTAGTTTATTTCATGGTCATTTTTGGTGTACCATAAAAATAATGAAAACATAAATTTTACTATTCAGTCAGAAATCACTTTTAGTACTTTCAATTGATAGTACCTATAACCATCAAATTCTATTGTCTGATGACCATCTTGGGCTAGTACTCTGAAATTTGCTTTGTACCAGTCTTCGGAATATAATTACACTAGATGCAACTTGAATTTAATCTTTTATTTTTTTTTGAAAAGTTACAAAGTAAATTCAATATTTTAAGACAAAGCAGAAATTGAAAACAAAATGTTAATGCATAAGTGTGCCAATTAGAGAGTTTTAATGTGAAATGTCTGCTGAGATCAGGACTGACACCAGGCACAACTGGAATATTTCCGAGCTTGACGATGGTGCTCTCTACTAATTGACTTTAATGTCTTCTGTTGCTTCTTAGCTAGACATTACCTGCCATATTTAGCCTTTATACCATTTTATAAGTCAGGAAACAGCCAACTATTACTTACTTGACAATCTTTCTGTTGGGACATTGCTATCTTACCTAGGGACTTCATTCATTTGTCCCACAAATAACTGAGTATCAGCAATAGGCCAGAGGTGCCAGAGAGAAAGTGTTGAATAGGACTGAGAGGACAAAGGGAAAACATTAATTACCAAGGAAGAAAGATGAGTAAATCGGCAAACATGGCAATGTGTGACAAAAGTATGGAAGTTATAACAGAGAGAGCATACACGAAAGGCATTTACCCAAACAAGTGAGTTAGGGAAGGATCCCTAAAGAAAATGGAAACTTCTTCTTGACTGATTATAAGTAGGCCAAGATGATACTAGGTAGGTGACAAAGATGTTTACTGAACATCCTGTGGATACTGAATTATTGGAAAACCCTTATAGGAGAAGAGAATGGTACCTTTTTGTCAAAGTATATCTCTCACAGGTTTTACATAGTTTTATAAATTTATATGGATATTTAATAACAATTTACTTTGCATAAGCTAAATATAAATATCAGTTTAAGATTTGGAGATTATCAGTTTCTTAAAAGAGGGAATGCCACCTGTACTAATCCATTGACAGAAATCAACTATACAAAACTCAGCACAAATTTCTCATAAATGCTCATTGTATTATATAGTATTTTAGAGAGATTTTTGTTAAGTTTTTTTGGTTTTTTGTTTCAACATGTTTTAAAAAATAAGATTTCTAGGATGCAAATCTAATTAATAAAGACATTAGGTTAATTTTTTATCAAATTGACAACAAAAAATCTCAGTAGGTAAACTATTTCTTTTCATTAGTATGATTTCCCTCGATAGTTCAATATAATTCCAAGATGTAAATCACTGACTTCTCTCAGTTAATTTTAGACAGAAACACTGACAATGACCTAGCCTGGATTTTTGTTCTAGATGGCCTCCCATTAATCACTTTGTTTTCATGATTCTACACAGTTTTAAAGTTTCGCTTCATAGAGCAAAACATTATGATCTATAGCATACTCCAGAATAATATGTTGCCCTGATCTTTTATTGCCTACAGTAGCTTTTCTAAACTTTGTGTGAATACTAACTCCCTTTCATGCTACTATATACCTTTCAGATTGATTTATTTATTAAAAAATATATATCAGGTCATAAGTTTGGGAAGATATCACTATAGATGTGATTTTATATTTTTCTAGTGATTCCTATTAGAATGACTTCAGTAGAGCTGTGGACATATAGAAGCTTAAAAACAATGAGTTTTTCTGCTGTCCCTTGCACTATACAAATTTAGATGAGATTCTAATTCCAAAGCTCCAGTCTCCAAAAGTGATGGTTTGAGTCAGTTCTTTGTTTAAAACAAACCAAAAAATAGTTAAAATATATTTATTAATGCAACTTCCTCAAATATTTGTCTTTATTTTCTGAAATATGTACCTTAAAATTGAGTGGTCTTTACCTCTGATCAATAGTCTGTGGCTCAGAACTCCTAGATATCCTATAACTCATGACTATAAATATTTAATAATGTTGGTTACTGCTTTTATTTTCAATCTTAGGTAAAATACAATTTGAGAGTAAATAAAATTTAAAAAATTTGAACCCATTGTGGGAAGGATATTAAGTTCCAATTTATATGATACCTACCCATCCTTGATTCTATTCCTCTGTTCTTAGTTGTTAAATTAAGTTGCCAGACATAATGCATCTCCATGTGATTAATGAATTTGAAAATTTCAGAAAATGTCTTCAGCATCATCTGTGTGTATGGTTTCTGGATAAACGCAAAAGTCTGCAAGCCTTCAGATGTTACTACTGCATTGATAGTTCATGTAGAGTTTGAAAAGAAAGCTGCAATTAGAGTAAAGTTATCTAAAGTAATGTCTCATCAAGTCAATCTCTTTTTCATGTTAAGCATAACTATAAGATAATTTACAAAAAAATACACTATCAAAATTGTTATAATGACAACAGAACAATGTTAAATTCTAAAATGTATAATTAATGGAGTTCTCTTTCTAGTAATTATGGATCCCTTTTGCTTAGGGCCACTGAAAATGTTCCCCAGCATGTAAAAACAATCTTTCTGAAGACAGCAGAAGGTGGTGAAACAGGGACACATTTGAGAGGCCCTGGAAGATAAGGAGATGGAGACCAGTCTGGAATCTGGATCCACCCTTGTCTGAGGTTGTTCCTGGTCAGGAAGATGTGGTAGAGTCAGAGCTACACTTTTCACCCTCTTAGGGGGTAAAGAGATCCAGCTGTATAATTTAATGCTCAGTGCAAAATGAGAATATTGGGCCCCTGCTGAGATGAGGAAATCAGTCTTCCCTACCAGGAAGCTCTCTGCCTCACCCAGCCCTAGAGATTTCAAATGCAAGGCTATGAGTGTTTCCTACCTGGATGGGATGGCCAGAAGCCTCACCTTCTCGCTTGCCAAGTTCACAGTGGCACTTCGAGCTTGGGACGGGAAGGTCATCCCCTTGTCCCTCTCTGAGATTCCTGGGGCTGATGCCTGAGCCCAACTCCACTGCACTCAAGAGCAGGCCCTGTGAATGGTGGAATGCAGACCACCCTGAACAAGGCAACCCTGTCACGGCCCTGGGTGACGGTGGCAGCCATTGAAGAACAGGGATGAGAACGAAGGGGATGGGCAGTAAGAGTTCGCAGAAACAGTGGTCCAGAGAATCCTCCTGTGGGGTAGAGGCAGGATGAGCTGAAACACAAGTCCCCACCATGTTGTCTGTCTGTTATCCCCACAGGCTTCACAAAGCCCTAATTCAAAAGATAACATTTTTAAGAGCTCCATGACTGTGATTACAGAGTGCTAAACTTCAAACACAAGCCCTTTTGTGTGGGGAGCCCTGAGTGACAGACGGCACTGGTCACAGCTCATGAAGACAGTCAGGGAGTAAGGTAGATACAGTGTCTATAGGAACTACTCAACTTTGCCTTTGTACCTCAGACTATAGTAAATGACTGCACAAGTGGTGTGTTGCGATGAAACTTTTTAACCAAAACTGACAGAGACCCAGATTTGGTCTCAGGCTGCTGTTTGACAAACCCTGGTATAAAGTATGACAAAGTAAAGCAAATATATTTTAAAATATTTTATAGTAGAAGCTCTCAGCATCTCCACCTCTCTCCATGGGCATTTTGTGATGTGGATTTACTTCTCTGAACTAGACTTAGTTAATACCTTCCCTCTTATAAAAGCATTAAGTCCAGGCTGCTACTGTAGGGTCTGTTGGTCCAGGAATATCTACTACAGAACATCAGGAGTACTTCCTTCCTCAGGCATAGAACTGGCTTTGTCTTTGAGCAGAGTTTAGAGGTGACTGTGTATTTGTTTCCAGGAGATGATTATGAGGCAGGGCTGCACAGGGTTGGTTTAATACTCAGGAAATCCTATATTATAGAGCAGTTGAAGAAAATTAAAGTGAGATTTGTGAGGAAAAGTAAAGATCTCTATCATCAGGTCCAAGCTGGCAAAAGTAGAATCATGGACAGGAGGTAAAGCCTAGAGCCTGGCATCAGACAGATATTGTTTTTCCTTTGAATGGATTGAGAACAAATTACACAGTGGTGGTTGTGGAGCATAAAAACTTAAAAATAAAAAGTTATGTTATCTTTATAAGAGGTACTGTGCTGAGTTTATAGAATTTTATAGTTATTATGAAATGACAATTCAGTTAAAAGCTTTGATTAATTTTAATTTTTCATAATCCCCTAATATTAATAATTGGAAAAATATTGTCATACTTGATAACCTTAGTGATTCGGTGAAACTAGTTTATAGAGTTTAACTTCAATTTAGTTTAATAGAACCTATGGTAGAGAGCTATACCTGATGAAAGAACATTCCATTTCTTTATATTAAGTATCTTTCATCAATAAATTTGTACTTATGATCATGTTATATTAGTTATTTGTAGAATGTTTTTTAGAATATTTTTACTTTTGTAGTTTGTCAATAGTAAATAACAATAGTATTTTTACAATTTAAAAAAAGAATCAGTACTCTACCAAAGAGATTGTGAGATCCTTAATGATAGAATCAATAATTAGTTGATCAAAATGATATTATTTGATTATCTAAACATCATTAAATACATTTACTTTCACACTTTAAAAATATAGAACTAACTTTTTTATCCTATTTGAAATATAAAAGACAAAGCAATAACTTCTAAATGCTCTTATGCTTCATGCATCTGATGCATAACATGGTTTGATTGCAGTTCTACTGAGATTTCCCTACAACTCAAGCTATGTGTCCTTGATACTGTCTATATACATAGTAAAATTTTATTTTAAAACTTATTTTTGAATAATTGTTATAAAAATGTACAAAATATAAATATTGTAAACAAAATATATCAGGACAACTACAAAAAAAAAATTTAAGCTCTTTATTTTTGGCAAATGACTGGCAAAGAATTAAGTCATTAGCTACTCAGTATTTATGGATTCTGTTTGTCTAAACTCTTTGACATGAAGGGAAGCAAAATATACCATCCTTAAACATAGCTCTTTAGCATAATGATTATTGTGAGCTGGTTATTAAAAAAAAAAAAAGAAACTGCAGACATGGGAGAATTTCTGAAAAACCAAGTAGAAATTACCCTTTTGTAAGGGTAATTTGTTAGGGAAATCTACATTTGTACGGGTGCTTCTCTTATTGTATGGGAAGAAGAGGATGAATAACTAAATCTCTGGAAGCTTTGATCAATGGAGAAGACAAGGACTTAAATCTACACCAGACCCATACCCTTGGTTATTGTGCTTCCCTGGCAACTTCCCAGAACTGCCTCATCTCCACAGTGTTTTCTTCTGTCATTTGCTGGAGATGGTGTGAAGGTGATGGTTCGGGCCATTTAGAGAGTTATTCAGTTTTCCTGGGTCTCTCCCATGTGTACAGGAGGTATACTTGGCATTAAACTTCGGTTTGTTTTTCCCCTGTTAATCTGTCTTTCGTTACAGGGAAGGGTCTCAGACAAGAACCTAGAAGTGTAGATAGAAAATCATGTTTCCTCTCCTACCGTTATTTGCAACTAGTAACTTTTCCTGAGTCACTTGTCTCCCCTGTTAGATTTTCAGTTCCTCAGCAATGAGAGCAGTTACACCTCTATCTCCTTCCCTCCTGTCTGGAAGGCCTGTATTTCTTACTGGCTTCCATAATGTAAGTCTAGTTCCCCCTGAGGTCCCAGTAAAATAAGAGGATATCACGTCTTCCTTCTGTGCCTCTCCCCGTAATGCACTTCCACACAAACACACAGAATTGTGTGACTATATATGAATATTCGACTAATATGTATTTATATATATATATATTTAAGGTATTTATTTAGATTTCTTCGACACTTATGGGTTAGAATATTTAAATTGACATTTAATTTTTTTAAATTATTTCACTTTTTAGATAATTGCCATGTGATTTCATCTACTCAAATAAAGTTCTATAAAGTAATCTTTTAAAGATAAACATATAAAAATTAGTTAATATCTGAATACTAATTTGGAATATACACTGGTATACTCAGTTCCTATGAACATTCATTCATATATTCTTTTTTTTTTTCTTTGTGGTACGCGGGCCTCTCACTGTTGTGGCCTCTCCCGTCGTGGAGCACAGGCTCCGGACGCGCAGGCTCCACGGCCATGGTTCACGGACCCAGACACTCCGTGGCATGTGGGATCTTCCCAGATTGGGGCACGAAACCGTGGCCCCTGCAGCGACAGGCAGACTCTCAACCACCATGCCACCAGGGAAGACCATCATTCATATATTCTAACTAAACAATCCCTTATTTTAACACTTAGAGGAACTTTTTTCTCCCTACCATCTTATACTTTCTTTAAACTAATGCATGTCAGAATACTGAGAAGTCCATTTTCCTATTTATCTTTACAATAAAATGTATTTTTTTTCTTATAATTTCTCAGGTAAATTTAGATTCAATGTCATTAATATGTTTTTTAAAATAAAACAATTGTTTTTCTCATACAACTTGCAAATATTACTAATTTGCCTATGATTATCAGTTATTTTAAATTATTCTATTAAAAGTTTTTTGAAAACATTTTGATTAGGATAATGTGTTGTGTAAAAATTTTGTTTTGTTAAAATAATTATATATTAGTTAATTTTTGCCTCAATGAGGCACCAAAGCCGAAATTTCTCAAACTAATTGGACCACTTACATGGAATCTCACATTTAAGTTTTGATAGTTTTCATATTTTGCTTATATGAAATATTTACTCAGTATTTACAAGGTCTTTTAATTTAAAAAATAATTTGATCCAAAGTTATCTATCAGATACAACTATTAAATTGGAAAATATATATTATAAACAGACATTCTGCAAAGTAAAGAAGAGTTAAATAAATTTGAAGAAAATAATTTCTGGTAAGCACTCCACATGTTTTCATGAGTAAACCACTTGCCTAAGCTACTGCTATAAAATATAATGAGCAACAACAAACCATATCAAATTTCCAAAGCAAAGGTCACACATGTAGCCATGAAAGAGTCCAATGAAAACAAACAAACAAACGCTCAAATCTTCCTCCAGGTAGGGTCTGTCAGCAAGTCATCCTCTCTCTCAGTAATGAAGTGAAAAGTTTGATTCAGCACTTCTACTGACACTTTCCACACTCTACCCGAATCTCAGGTCATCTCTACCAAGTCCTCACACCTTTCATTCCATCCCTGTAGAGAGAAGTAGACCATTTATTATTTAATGCAGCAGAGAGATTTAATAGAATTAAGGTTGTTTTTCTGAAAGTCATCTCTTGTTTTGTCCTAGGAAGTAGCAAATCATGAGCCACAATATTAAAGCAAATGAATATATATATATATATATATATATATAGTTATGGTTCTTTAAGGTTGAACTTTAAGCAGATTCCTGTGGGGGTCCATGCTGACCTCACTCTTGCATGAGAGGGAGAAGATTAAAAAGAACACAGAATAAATTAATTAAAAGAAAACAAAATATTGAAAAGATCTATACTGAGAGATTCTGTTTGCTAGAAAAAGATAAGTATTTTTATTAACTCCCAGTTAGGCAAAAAATACCTTATATTAGAATGATAACATAACTACATATGTATACACACATACATATGTAACAAACTAAGGCACAAAACATAATTAAATAGAAAAATACCAACGCAAAATAATATAAAAATAAAACAGCAAACTCTGATTAGGTTCTAATTATATAAGTGAATGCACAATCTAATTTTATGTGTAATAAGTGCAATTAGTTCAGAAAAAGGAGAGATTATGCATTTTGGTTCTTGTATTCATATTATCAAAATAACAGGTGAGGGGCTTCCGTGGTGGCGCAGTGATTGATAGTCCGCCTGCCAATGCAGGGGACACGGGTTCGTGCCCCGGTCCGGGAGGATCCCACATGCCGTGGAGTGGCTGGGCCTGTGGGCCATGGCCGCTGCGCCTGCGCATCCGGAGCCCTTGCTCCACAGTGGGAGAGGCCACAACAGTGAGAGGCCCAAGTACTGCAAAAAACAAACAAACAAACAAACAAACAGGTGAGGAGATTAATCTCTTGTTTACAAATATGCCTGAGTGCTAAAATATCTATGCCTTTACAAAAATTAGTACCCTCGTAGATTTACTTCTAATAGTATTTACCACCATCTTTTTAATGTCAATGTTAAGGTTTTGCCAGTAACAGGCATTTAGGTCAGTGCAATAGATTTGGAGACACAAATCATGTGAGACTTTGCACCTTCCTTTATGTTCTGTAAAATCTAGTTAATTACCTTATAGTCTTCTTAAAAGATAATAACCAAAAATGGAATATAGAATATAACCAAGGGTATAGTCAAAACCAAATTCTTCACTTTTTATAAAGCCCAATTGTGATTGATATTGAAAGATGTATTGTGTTTCAAAACATGATTACATACACATATACACATTCTGTAGCTACACTTAACCACATTTTGTGATAATTCTCAAGATGAATTCCTATTTGAAAAGAATATGAAGTATTTTTAAATTAGATAGAGTCCAACAATTATTTTTTAAAAAAGCTATTCAAGTACAAATGCAATGATGTATTTTAAAATATTTTTTAATCTAGGAAGTCTGAATCAAATGCTAGCTATTGGCAGACAGATGTCTTTTCTACATCTAGTTGGTTTTGTGATATATGTTTTGCAATTTTTTAAAGCCAATTGGGAATAAAGATGTATCTGGATATAAGCAGATAGTTGGAAATGACTTTAGAATTCATAAACTATTTAATCAAAACAGTTAAAGGTATTCAAATATATCTATATTTAGAATAAAGTTAAATACATGCAAAGTATGTAGCACAATTCATAGCACATAAACATATTTATAACAAGAATATTAATATTAATTGTAAATATGCTTAATTTGATTTGTATAAACTCTGGTTAAGCTTTCAAACCATGTTAGTCTCTCAGAGTTTATGCTCTACCAGCCTTCTAGCATATTAGAAAATCAAGCTCCTATATCTCTACGTTCCAGGGAAATTACATTCCATCCTCCACAGCAGTAAGCACTTGGTCAGTATGAAATCGTGTGGATTTTCAATGTTCTGTAGGTTTTCATCAAAGAGATCTTTTGGGGACACACTTTTATTTTGAGGAAGGAGATAATTTATATATCTAGTTGAAGCAGTATTGTTGGGCTGCAGCCAAACTCTGACTATGGTTTCTAATAAATATACTACTATCTTCATGGGACAGGGGCAGGATCATTTATAAGACAGCTTAAATCAATCCTTGGGGAAATTATTAAATGTAATTATATCTTGGAAAGGCAGATAGGGTTTTTTGATAGGAAACTCAGTATTTAAAGTTTAAATTAAAAGAAAAATAAGGTGAAAGATGCATTAAAATATAATATGGAGCATACAAAATAATAGGTGAATTTGTTGTCATTTTAGAGCACAAAAAGTGCAGAAACAGTTGATTGTCTCATCCCCAAATTTAGCTTGATTATCTTTTTAAAAATACAAATTATATGACTTAATATATATTCTTCCACAACTGTCGGTAACTTTCAATAATCTTTGAGAATCAAACTCATTTACCTAAAATAAGATCTTACTTACTGTGGTTACACACCATTAGTGGTGATTTTTAAGTTAATTTAGAATTTCTGATTTTATATATACATATACGTGTGTGTGTGTATACATATTTTAGATGAAAGAGACATTATTTTGTATTCAATGTATGTGTGATCAGGTAGTACAACCTAACTTAAAGGGATATATTCCTAGAAATTTTCTAAAGAAATATGAGGCCAACAGAAAAAATATAGTGACAGGGAGATTGAGGCCACATAATTAATTATACTTATTCAAACAAAAGAATAAATATATGCACTAAAAAAATAATACAAATGAAACATCTCAATTTTGTAGTACTGGGGATTTTAAATTATTTTTCTTGTCAATTTAAAACATAATATTGCTGTCTGCTCTATATAAAATATGTGCTCACTTATTAATCTTGCTTTGCTAATGGTAACATGCATCCTTAGAAGAATTTTGCCTATATCTGGCATAAGTTTAAATAATTAATTTACTTCTAACATTCACATCAATGGACTTTACAATTCTCAATTCTAGAAACACAAATAGACTTGAATATTAGACAGGTTCCAGTTGACTTTCACTTAAAAAATATGGCAAGGTTGAGGCAGTATTAAAACATCAACTCTGACGTTTGAAATTTCCCATCCTAATCACTCTCCTTAGCTCATTTTATCATGCACAAAGAATTTACACCACAGAAACAAGACCTTGAGCAGCTTAGAGACTTTGCTCCATTCCTTTAAAGCATCATGACCTTGGTGTTATTATTGGAAAAATGGTTTGGCGGAGAAGGCCATGAGTTGGAGACAGGAGATTTCCTATCTAGCTCTTACATTCCCAGCTCTGCTCTTCTGTCCCTTCTGGGTCTAGGATGAAAATACGACTGTTTAAAACCCAAAACAGGACTCTTCTTCACTACTAATGTCAGTGTTTAGAATGTGAAAAGACACAAGAGTATATCAACTTGAGCTTCCTTATGCAAACCTCAACACCCACTGAAGCAACAACGTTATGATGAGGCTGCACAGATGGCTGTTAGCTGCAGTGGCAGCAAAGCTTTACCCGCTTCACCCCTTTGGTTTGTATGGTCTTGAGCTCACACACCTGGTTGGATCGAATGCATGACAGAGGTGTTTGAAGAACTATACTTCAGAGATAATTGAATCAATAGATAGTTCATGAATATTGTTAATGCTTTCAAGAATTAAATTTTAATTCAAATCGATTTTACTTCAAAGAACATATATTTAACTTTAATTTTTTACAGCAAACTGCTTTAATATTTATTTTTACTGAAGATGAAGCTTCATCAGACTCTATTTTCAAACATTATTTTCATGTTATTCTTAGTAACTGAGACCCTTACATGTGACAATATATATTTGGCACATATAAGCACAACTGTAAAGGTATATGCCTTCCTATATAAGTTAACATGGTGATTTGAAGTATTATAATGTACTGAATTGCAAATATAATTCATTATAACTTATTTCATGTATTACTATTTTGTTTGGTTTCACTTACCATTCTCTATAATTCAGTCCATTATATTTGTGTTGCACATAATGAATTTTAAAGTCCCTTTACATGCATCATGTTATTTGATGTTTGCAAAAACCCTGTGCAGTAGAAATAATATATGTTATTCTGTACTGATGAAGAGCCAGCTCAGAGTGGTCAAAACACCTGATCAGGGACACACAGTTAGTGATTGACTGACCAGGAATCCAGCACACAAGTTTGTCCTTCATACTAAAATTCTTGAAACAAGAACACTAAAACACATTGGTACAGTGTTTCACTCTTTATGTATTCAGATGGAATCGAGTTTAAAAATGCATGACTCTAAGTGCACTTGTGTTTGTGTGGACAAAGATATAGATTAAATACACACAAATTAGAAAGACATTTGAAAGAAAGACTGGGAAAAAAAGCTTGAGAGACATGGCTTATATTCTTGGACCAAGCACAAGGAATTGAGACCTTCAAAGCTGGTCAATCACTTCAATGCTTTAAGCCTCAGTTTTCTCATCTGTAACAGGAGCTCTTTGGACTATGTGAGTGCTACTCTATCTTCTTATTCTACATGTCTATATCTTTCACTCTATGTCAAGGATGAATAAATGCCAATGACCAGACAATCAGCACTTGTTTTCATTGTCCCAGGCCTGAATTGTAACATATCATTTCATTAAAACTCATATTAATAAAGATTAAACCAAGATTTTATAGCATAGTTAATTTAGCCAAAATGTTGTTTGTTGTCATGTAGGTATTTGCAATGACTATTTGGATTTGATTACTATAGTACCTAAAGGATTCATCCTTTAATAAGTATTGTTTGACACCGATAACATGTGCCAAATTTTTTATAGCATCCATCTAGACTGAATAGATTGAAAGTTTCAGAATGATTATTCAACTAAATGTCATTGATTGGTCAGTTTTTCCCATGCTGGTAGTATCTTTAATCATAAATAACTAAATTTATTCAGGATTTCTCAGAAAATGTCATCTGATTAACCAATCTTCTATAAGCTGTTTGTTTGTTTGATTGTTTAGGAAATTTTACAGGATATTGAGGTTATGTTCTTCGCTTAGATAGTACCATAATTTCAAATCAAAATAGGGAACAGAGAGGGAGAAGTACTCTTTCTCCTGCGGTATTTCCCAAAATGGTTTCTGAGAAATATTTCTCCCATGAGATGTGTCTAAGGTCAAATAATTTTGGAAAATGTTAAAACCCCTCAGTGATGGACCTGCTACCATTTTTTAATGCTCTAACTACAAAAGTAGACAAGCAGAAGTTACCGATTTCCCATTAAGACGTACTTTAATTTGCAGAGTATCTTGCAATACAATAGAAAAATGAACACTTTAAATACAATGGAGGGTAATTTAACTTAAAGATAAAATTATTTCAATAAGCTCTCTATTTCTTTTCATTAATTTCCATTTAGTTCACTTATCCTTTAAACTATATTATACATTTTGCCTGAATTGTAAAAGAAGCTGTACTTTCTGTCCCTGAAGTTGGAGCATTCCCTTGCAATAGTCAAGGTGTAGCAAGATTCTCGTGTGTCTGGGGTCAGTGAGAGAGAGAGGAGAGCAGCCTGAGTTCAGAGACCTCACAGCATGCCAGATCATGCAGGGCCTTGTAAGCCTTATTACAGTATGGGGTTTCAATTGCTAGGAGAGGTCATGGGAGGGTTTGGAACAAAAAAGTGTTATAATCTCTTCATACTTTGAAAGGATTTCCATGGTTTCTGTGTCATAAATAGATCACAACTAATATTGGAATTGATGATGGTGAGACTACCTTTTAAAAACTTTTTTGGGGGTCATTCTTAATAATCCTCTTTTTTGTGGGGGTTATACTTTTTGCGGGGGTTATTCCAAAGTTATAGTGCAAACAGGTAAAGCTGTAATTACTTACTTTTTACATAGCAATTTGTTTTGAGAATTAATGATGATATATTTTTCAATAGTTTAACAACAATTCCTGGTACATAGGGAATGCTAAATATAAGTATATATCACATACATGTAAAAATCATCTCTTCAAGTGGGCAAGTATGGAGACACTATATCTAGACAATTTGCTACACTAGAGATATACAATTACCAGCCTCCAATGAACTCTTGGAATTATCCAACAATTAAATTATTTATTATTCTTATTCTCTTTTACTCTTCAAGTTTTCTTGCTTTCTTAATTCTTCTAAAAATATTTGATTAATCCTTTGTCAGTTGCTTCATTTGTAAATATTTTCTCCCATTCTGAGGGTTGTCTTTTTATCTTGTTTATGGTTTCCTTTGCTGTGCAAAAGCTTTTAAGTTTCATTAGGTCCCATTTGTTTATTTTTATTTTTACTTCCATTTCTCTAGGAGATGGGTCAAAAAGTATCTTGCTGTGATTTATGTCATAGAGTGTTCTGCCTATGTTTTCCTCTAAGAGTTTGATAGTTTCTGGCCTTACATTTAGGTCTTTAATCCATTTTGAGCTTATTTTTGTGTATGGTGTTAGGGAGTGATCTAATTTCATACCTTTACATGTACCTGTCCAGTTTTCCCAGAACTACTTATTGAAGAGGCTGTCCTTTCTCCACTGTACATTCCGGCCTCCTTTATCAAAGATAAGGTGACCATATGTGCATGGGTTTATCTGTGGGCTTTCTATCCTGTTCCATTGATCTATATTTCTGTTTTTGTGCCAGTACCATGGTGTCTTGATTATTGTAGCTTTGTAGTAGAGTCTGAAGTCAGGAAGCCTGATTCTTCCAGCTCTGTTTTACTTTCTCAAGATTGCTTTGGTTATTTGGGGTCCTTTGTGTCCATAAATTGTGAATTTTTTTCTTCTAGTTCTGTGAAAAATGCCATTGGTAGTTGGATAGGGATTGCATTGTATCTGTAGATTGCATTGGGTAGTAGAGTCGTTCTCACAGTGTTGATTCTTCCAATACAAGAATATGGTATATCTCTCCACCTGTTTGTAACATCTTTAATTTCTTTCATCAGTGTCTTATAGTTTTCTGCATACAGGTCTTTTGTCTCCTTAAGTAAGTTTATTCCTAGGTATTTTATTCTTTTTTGTTGCAATGGTAAATGGGCATGTTTTCTTAATTTATCTTTCAGATTTTCCATCATTAGTTTATAGGAATGCAAGAGATTTCTGGACATTAATTTTGTATCCTGCTACTTTCCCAAATTCATTGATTAGCTCTAGCAGTTTTCTGGTAGCATCTTTAGCATTCTTTATGTATAGTATCATGTCACCTGCAAACAGTGACTGTTTTACTTCTTCTTTTCCAATTTGGATTCATTTTATTTCTTTTTGTCTCTGATTGTTGTGGCTAAAACTTCCAAAACTATGTTGAAAAATAGTGGTGAGAGTGGGCAACCTTGTCTTGCTCCTGAACTTAGTGGGAATGGTTTCAATTTTTCACCATTGAGGACGATGTTGGCTGTGGGTTTGTCATATATGGCCTTTATTATGTTGAGAAAAGTTCCCTCTATGCCTACTTTCTGAAGGGTTTTTATCATAAATTGGTGTTGAATTTTGTTGAAAGCTTTCTCTGCATCTATTGAGATGACCATATGGTTTTTCTCCTTCAATTTGTTAATATGGTGTATCACACTGATTGATTTGCATATATTGAAGAATCCTTGCATTCCTGGAATAAGCTCCACTTGATAATGGTGTATGATCATTTTAAGGTGCTGTTAGATTCTGTTTGCTAGTATTTTATTGAGGACATTTTCATCTATGTTCATCAGTGATATTGGCCTATAGATTTCTTTTTATGTGACATCTTTGTCTGGTTTTGGTATCAGGGTGATGGTGGCCTCTAAAAATGAGTTTGGGAGTGTCCCTCCCTCTGTTACATTTTGGAAGAGCTTCAGAAGGATAGTTGTTGTCTCCTCTCTAAATGTTTGACAGAACTCTCCTGTGGGGACATCTGGTCCTGAGCTTTTGTTTGTTGGGAGATTTTTAATCAGTTTCAATTTCAGTGCTTGTGATTGGTCTGTTTCTATTTTCTGTTTCTTCCTGGCTCAGTCTTGGAAGGTTGTGCTTATCTAAGAATTTGTTCATTTCTTCCAGGTTGTCCACTTTATTGGCATATAGTTGCTTGTAGTAATCTCTCATGATCCTTTGTATTTCTGAAGTGTCAGTTGTTACTTTTCATTTTGCATGGAATATCTTTTTCTGTCCCCTCACTCTCAGTCTGTATGTGTCCCTGTGTCTGAAGTGGGTCTCTTGTAGACTGCATACATAGAAGACTAGTACAAGTCTGTCTTGTTTTTGTATCCATTCAGCCAGTCTATTTCTTTTGGCTGGAGCACTTAATCTATTTACATTTAACGTAATTATTGACATGTATCTTCCTATTACCATTTTCCCAATTGTTTTGGGTTTGTTATTTTAGGTCTTTTCCTTCTCTTATACTTCCTGCCTAGAGAATTTCCTTTAGCATTTGTTGTAAAGCTGGTTTGGTGGGTGTTGAATTCTCTTAGCATTTTCTTCTCTGTAAAGGTTTTAATTTCTCCCTCAAATCTAAGTGAGATCCTTGCTGGGTAAAGTAATCTTCATTGTAGGCTTTTCCCTTTCATTATTTTAAATATGTCTTGCTACTCCCTTCTGGCTTGTAGAGTTTCTACTGAAAGATCAGCTGTTAACCTTATGGGGATTCCCTTGTATGTTATTTGTTGCTTTCCTGTTGCTGCTTTTAATAATTTTTCTTTGTATTTAATTTTTGATAGCTTGATTAATATGTCTTGGTGTGTTTCTCCTTGGATTTATACTGCATGGGACTCTCTGTGCTTCCTGGACTTGACTATTTCCTTTCCCATATTAGGGAAGTTTTCAACTATAATCTCTACATACCTTCTCATTCTCTTTTCTTTTCTCTTCTTCTTCTGGGACCCCTGTAATTTGAATGTTGGTGCATTTAATGTTGTCCCCAAGGCCTCTGAGATTGTCCTCAATTCTTTTCATTCTTTTTTCTTTATTCTGCTCTGGAGAAGTTATTTTCAATATTTATCTTCCAGGTTACTTATCCGTTCTTCTGTCTCAATATTTTTGCTATTGATTCCTTCCATGGGATCTTTAATTTCATTTTTTGTGTTGTTTTTCATTGTGTTTTTGCTGTTTAGTTCTTCTAGGTCTTTGTTAAATGTTTCTTTTATTTTCTCCATTCTATTTGAGATTTTGGACCATCTTTACTATAATTACTCTGAATTCTTCTTCAGGTAGACTGCCTATTTCCTCTTCATCTGTTTGGTCTGGTGGGTTTTTACCTTGCTCCTTCATCTGCTGCTTATTTCTCTGTCTTCTCATTTTGCTTAACTTACTGTGTTTGGTGTCTCCTTTTTGCATGTTACATGTTCATAGTTCCCATTGTTTTTGGTGTCTACCCCCAGTAGGTAAGGTTGCTTCAGTGGATTGTGTAGCCTTCTTGGTGGAGGGGACTAGTGCCTGTGTTCTGGTGGATGAGGGTGGATCTTGTCTTTCCGGTGGGCAGGACCACATCTGGTGGTGTGTTTTGGGGTGTCTGTGAACTTATTATGATTTTAGGCAGTCTCTCTGCTAATGGGTGGGGTTGTATTCCTGTCTTGCTAGTTGTTTGATATAGGGTGCCCAGGACTGCAGCTTGCTGGTCATTGAGTGTAGCTTGGTCTTAGCATTGAGATGGAGATCTCTGGAAGATCTTCTCCCATTTGATATTACATGGGGCTGGGAGGTCTCTGGTGGACCACTCTCATGAACTTGGTTTTCCCACCTCAGCGGCTCAGGCCTGACACCTGGCAGGAGAACCACAACATTTTCAGCCACTTGGCTCAGAAGAAAAGGGAGAAAAATCAAGAAAGAAAAAAATTAAAAATATAATAAGTTATTAAAATAAAAATATAAAAAAATTATTAAAAGTAAAAAATAAAAATGTAACAAAAAATAAATAAGAAGAGAGCAACCATACCAAAAAACAAATCCTCCAATGATAACAAGCACCAAAAACTATAGAACAACAACAAGAACAGACAGAGCCCTAGGACAAGTGGTAAAAACAAAGCTATATAGACAAAATCACACAAAGCATACACATACACAATCATAAAAAGAGAAAAAGAAAAAAAAGTATATATATATATATATATACATGAAAAAGGAAGAGATCAACCAAATCAATAAACAAATCTACCAAAGACAATAAGCTCTAAATAATAAACTAAAATAAACATAAAAACAGAAAGAAATTAGATGCAGAAAGCAAACCCTAAACCTACATTTGTTCCCAAAGTCCACAGCCTCAATTTTGGGATGATTCATTGTCTATTCAGGTATTCCACAGATGTGGGGTACATCAAGTTGATTGTGGAGATTTAATCCACTGCTCCTGAGGCTGCTGGGAGAAATTTCCCTTTCTCTTCTTTGTTGGCACAGCTCTTGGGGTTCAGTTTTGGATTTGGCCCTGCCTCTGCATGTAGGTCTCCCGTGAGTGTCTTTTCCCCAACCAGAGAGGATGGGGTTAAAGTAGCAGCTGATTAGGGGGCTCCAGCTCACTGAGGCCGTAGGGAAGGAGGGGTATGGGATGTGGGTCAAGTCTGTGACAGCAGAGGCCAGTGTGATGTTGCAACAGACTGAGGTATGCTGTGTGTTTTCATGAGGAAGTTGTCCCTGGATCACGGGACCCTGGCAGTGGCGGGCTGCACAGGTTCCCGGGAAGGTCTCAGGCTGGTGAGTGCTGGTTGGCACTGATCCTCTGTACAGGAATCTCTCCACTTTTGCCCTCCACACCCCTGTGGCGGCGTTCTCCTCCATGGCTCTGAAGCTTCCCCCCTCTGCCGCTCACAGTCTCCACCCACGAAGGGGCTTCCTAGCATATGGAAACATTTCCTCCTTCACAGGTCCCTCCCAGAGGTGCAGGTCCCATCCCTATTCTTTTGTCTCTGTTTTTTCTTTTATCTTTTGCCTTACCCAGTTATGTGGGTAGTTTCTTGACTTTCGGGAAGTCTGAGGTTTTCTGCCAGCGTTCATTAGGTGTACCACATAAAGATGTATTTTTGATGTATTTGTGGGGAGAAAGGTGATCTCCAACTCTTACTCTACCTCCATCTTGAAGGTCCCTCTCTACATAGCACATGTTTTGATATGTGGTAACAGATACCCATATCCGTCTGTTTAGTTTAAAAAATTGTTTAACAATTCTTTGCTCATTTGTTTTGCCATATGAATTTAAGAATAAAATTCTCAGCTTCCATGAAAAAAATCCAATTGCTGTTTTGATTTTGAGTGCACTGTATTAAAATTTATAGATTAATTTAGGGACATTTAACAACCTAAAAATATTGAGTCTTTCTGCCCACAAGCATTTTGTGTCTCCCTAAGGAGTCATGTGTATTTTACTTCCTTTATAAAGGTTTATACCTTTCTCTGTTAAGGTCTTACACAATCCTTGTTTGGTTTCTGGTCTCTATGACTTCATTCTGTTATACATCTTCTTAGCCAAGGACTTGAAAATATCACATTTTTAAAAACAATTTTAGATATTACCCACCCATAGCCAGTCCAACACAGGATCAAAACCAATAGTTTGCAGGCATTTCAAACCACATGAGGTTGGTATGCATTTTGACCAGTCTACAGAAATTGCTCTTGACATGACCAGTGATGGCCATCATATTGCAAAGCATAGTTGATAATGTTCATTCATCTTCCCAGTTCCATTTGATACAGATGATCTTCCAGCCTTTTAAAATACCTTAATCTGCCGTTCATGACATTTTATTCTGACTTTCCTAAAAAAAAAACAAAACTGCCTCTCTTTGTCAGTCACTTTTTTCCCATATTATTTTACCATCTGGTCTGTAAGTATTAGAAATTTTCAGAACTCAGGCCTGGGAACTATTACTTTCTCTAACTGTAGTCTTTAAGGAGAGATCACTTCTATCTCCATGCTTTACTTGTCATCTATATACCATGACTGAAATTTATATCTGCAGTACCTTTATTTCTCCTATTATTCACAATTATACTATGCACAGCCTCTTCCCTGTATTCACCTGAATATATCACCATATCCTAAACTTCATGTATCTAAAGTTGAATTCATCATTACCTCACCACATTTCAGTCCCTCCCACACTCTCTTCTTTCACGTCACCTCAGATGGTTCTACTTTGTGCTGATGCTCAGAACGGTTTCCTCTCTTCCTTGTGCTAGAAACCTGTATGACACTGTGATGATTAATTTGATGTCAAATCAACCAAACTACAAAGTGCCCAGATATTTGGTCAAACACTATTCTGGGTGTTTCTGTGAAGGTGCATTGGATGAGATTAACATTTAAATCTAAACTGAGTAAAACTTATATCCCTTCCTCATATGGGTGAACCTCCTCCAAGCAGTCCAATGACTAAATGAAACAAAAAGACTGACTTTTCCCTAAGTAAGAGAGAATTCATCTTGCTTGACAGCCTTATGGCTGAAATGTCAGCTTTTTTCCTGCCTTTCAACTCAAAGGGAACATCTGCTCTCTCTAGCCTTATGCTTGCAGCCTTCAGAGTGGAAACACACATGTGCTTTTCTGGCTCTCAGACCTTCAGACTCAGGTGAAAAGTAAGTCATTGGTTCTCCTGGGTGTCAAGCTCAAGAACTTGACTCACCTGCACATCTTGGGACTTGCCAGACTTCATGATCATGTGAACAAATTCCTTTTAATAAATCATATATATGTATATGAAAATCCATACCAATATACATTCTATTGGTTTCTTAAGAATTCTGACTAAAACAACCACATTTCCCAGACTCCCTTGTCAGCATGATTTTTTATTTTACCAATAATAATAAACATTAAAAGGAGATTTGAAAGGGGGAAACAGAAACATCGTATTTTACAGCAGCAGCTAAATCAGGTATGAATGTGGAAATAAACAAAGGCCACTGAAATAAGAACAAGCAAAAGCTATTTATTCAGAGCTTGTTATAGCAAGAGAGTCAGAATCCTTCCATGCATTTGGCAGAGACTTAAAAACAGGAAAAGGAGTCGGGAAACTCTCTAGTGGAAAAAAGGGAAGGCTTCAGGTTTGCTCTCATTAGAAGCTGTGAGCATGGGAGCTGCAGTGTTAACTGGAACTCTCAACTTTAATATTTTTCATAAATTGTTCATTATGATCACAAATACAATTTTTTGTTTAATTCTGGTAATTAATTACACATTGATGAAGCTCTACATTTTATTAAGTAGCTAATATTATTAACTTTTATATATCTTTTTAATTAAAAACATAGCATTTCTCTTTTTTATAAGTGTTTTCAGCATAAACTATAAAAATAACACCTGTAAATATTAACTTGAGGGGGTGAATGGAATTTATAAATTTCTGAGATTCATTTTTTAATCCAAAACCAAACTTTACCAAAAAGGAAAGGTATTTGGAAATCTGAGAAAATAAAGGTAGGAAATATTTGTTGGTAATGTTGGTTCTAAAGCTTACTAGTACACATCCATCTAGAACTGTGGGGAGAAGATGCATTAGAGTCATTCCTGATCATTCTGTTTGTTAGATCTGTGCTCCCAGGCAGCAAAATTTTATAAATAATCCTGACTTTCTCTTTTTGAAATCTGGGCTATTTTGCTGGAATTTTCACTTTTCCACATTTAACTGTAAGGTGCTCTTGACATATAGCTTGATAAAACAAGTGGCAAATGTGATATTACATTGCTTTTTGAACTAATGCATCAGAGACTGTAGCTGTAATACTTCATGTTTTGATCTAATCTTGAAGAAAGCTAAATCAGAAAAAGAAGAATTAGAGATAATTAATTCACCAGAGCATGGCGGAACAAAGCAAGTACTCTCACACCATGTACCATAGTAGGGATATCAAACAATTTAGAATCAAAGAAAAATATTATGGTTTTAGATTATTTGATTTAACAGGACTATGAAGGTCTTAAGATACATACAAGAATAAATATGAACACCATTATATTTTGAGTCCTAATACTGACTACAATCTCAGGATTTTTATTTTAAATTATTTTTTGAATTTGTTCATTTTTTCTTAAGCAAATCATTATATATAACAAATTTTAAAAATGTTTTTATTTTATTTATTTATTTTTGGCTGGGTTGAGTCTTTGTTGCTGAGTGCAGGCTTTCTCTAGTTGTGGCAAGCTGGGGCTAGTCTTCATTGTAGTGTGTGGGTTTCTCATTGCAGTGGCTTCTCTTGTTGCAGAGCACAGGCTCTAGGTGCATGGGCTTCAGTAGTTGTGGCACACATGCTCAGTAGTTGTGGCACATGGGCTAGTTGCTCCACGACATATGGGATCTTCGAGCTCGAACCCATGTCCCCTGCATTGGCAGATGGATTCTTAACCACTGTGCCACCAGAGAAGCCCTGTGGGTGAGTTAATTAAATTGTTTTATTTTTTTCATAAAATCAAAAAAATACCAACTTTTTAAGTCTTAAAAAACTCTAATTTTGTTTCTTATGAATTTTGCATAAAATGGTAATAGAAATAATATTAATAATAAGAAAAATGTACTTATATAGAGTGCTTAATAATTGCATAGTATAGTTAAGCATTTTACATGTATTAATTCATTTAATATGTCACACAACACCTTACACAAAGTTAACCAGTTCCATCCTAGGTCATGATAAATCATATCATCACATCAGATCTTATTAATTGGGTTAATTAAGGTATAAAAATCAAGATGTTTTCAATGTTATTGATGAAACAAAAGGTTAGCATATCATTTGGTTCTGATGGTGCCTCTTAATTCGATGGCTCGAGTCCATTTAGCCTCCTTGTCTTTCCGTCAGAATCTGGTGGCACCGGTGGGTTCCCACCCCTGGCACAGGTTCAGGGTCCACAGGTGCATGCCAACCTGGGTGCCAACTCTGAACAGCATGCATAAGACCAAGAGTGAGTAGATCCTGTCCTGGCTCTAATATTCATGCTGGTTTTTACTGGTTATCTTGTTTTCCCTATCCATTTGAAACTGTGATATAATGCTCCTATCTGCATCCTAGAACTTGATTGTTTCCTCCAACATAATCTGAATTTTGAGATTCAAGCCTTCAGGTAGCTCCACCTTTCTGGTTCTGTCAGACTCTAGTGAAATCCCAGATGCAACATTTTATCTTCCTGTTTTCATCCAGTCAATCACAGAAGCTCAGCTCGAATGCTGAATTCAGTGATGTCCTTTGTTTTTCACTCACTCATTCAGCACTGAGAAGAATTTATGAAGCATCCTTTGTATAACTCACACCATGTTAAGTGTGGCAAATGCAATAGTGATAACATAGTCACTGTTCCATGTCTCTTGAACCATATAATGGAGAAACTCCTGCTCATTTCCCCTTATATGGAGGATTTTTATTTGTCAGATTTCCTATCCTGAACTCTACTAACATTCGTTGTTATTTCCTGATCAAGGGCCAATAGGATGCCACAAGGCTAAGGGTTTTAAAATAGCTGAATCAAATTGTAGTAAGTTATCCACACTTTTCATTGTGCCATAAGAAATACAGATTGGCCATGTATATTTCTAAGGCAGAGGAAATCTAAAAAATCAAAATTCTATCTTTCATTAGTGTTCCTAAAAATGGAGAGGCTGAATATCTTAACTAGCATATTGGAAGTTTGGAGGCAATCTAGTTCCTTTATTTCTCTAGGAAATATATTTATTGGAATTTTCAAAAGGAAATATGTGAGACAGACAATTTTTAATTGTGAGCAAAAAGAAGAAAATTTGTTATTGCCTTAATAAATTTTGCCCTTGCCTTAGCACTTTAAGTATACCATCTCCTTTAGAATGCAATGGGAATGTATGGTGTTTTTCCAGCCTTTCTTTTTCATGTACCAAGAAACAGAGTTGTAAAGCAGATATGTAACAGGGCTGAGGTTAACTAAGTGATGCTGTCAAGATGGCACATATATTTTATTACCTGAAAATAAAGTAACGAGGCATGGGAAACAAGGAGCAAGAATCCACTTTAATTCTTGGAGTGACATAAAAATTCTCATTCTATAAGCTTCTTTAAAAATGTCCATTTTGTAACTTACAGTTTAAACCAAGGCTGCACTAACTCTTCTTAGAGAGTATATGTCGTAGGCTCTGTGCCATGTGTCTCTGCTGCAACATTCAACTCCTGCTTGTAGCTCAAAACAGCCCTGGGCAACAAGTCAAGTACTTGGCTGTGTCCTGAGAAACCTTATGTACAATACAAGTGGTGGGCTGGATTTGGCCCAGGGCCCATGTAGTTGGCCTACCTCTGCTTTGGACCTGGATAGAATATTATGGGAGTTTAAAATTTGATAAACATTGAGAAATTCTTCTCTCAAAAGACTGCATCCATTGGCCCACCAAACAAAGTGATTTGCAGCCTCTTCACATTTTAAGTGTCACCTGGCAAGTGATGAGACTATTGCCGATAACCTGATTATATTTGCTTTAGTCCCTTTGTAAAAACAGAAGCCTCAGTTAAAGTTTAAGTTTTAATGATTTGGGTGTGAGACACAAACCCAAGGCAGTGAGACTGAGGAAAAACGTAAGGCAAGGGAAGGTAAGAAGCAAACACAAGAAGGTGTGTTCCCAAGGTGGGCTTCTCCATCATAAAGAAAATGCATTTCAGACTCACAAGGACAACCCTGGAGGGGGTGTACAGAAGAAATCTTTGCTTTGGTGTATTTCTTTGGAGGAAGTAACAGAAAACTAATTTATTAGTCAGTCCTGCTTTGTATTGTATTCTGTTGGTCAAAGTTTGTTCCATAAGATTTTCATTTTCCTGGTCCTCTGAATTGAATTGGCCAGTATCTTATGCACCTTTTGCGGAAACCAGATTCTATCTCATGTTGTCTTCCCTTGAGTTTAGCCCATAGGTTTTTGTTATTAGCCTTAGTTAATAAAAGCATAGTGATCTTAACAGAGTGGTCACAGAATTAAATCAGAGCTAAGAGGAAGTGAACATCCAAAAGCAATATCGTGGGTCAGGTTGAGATCATTTTAAGTATAGCATAAAATATGTCTAATATATTTCACTCCTTGAATCATTCAGACAGAATTGCTTATAATACCATCTCATTATGCCTAGTTCCTGTACTACAATTTATTTTAAAGAAGAGTTATTTCCCCAGTAGGGAAGTTAACTTCAATGCCCCCTTCAAGGTGATGGCTGATTGTGATCTTCTAAATAAAACAAAAACGCAAATGAAACTATCTATAATCCTTGCTTCTGTAGCTCCTCCAGAGTGATTAATTGATATTTATCATCTTCCCCCTGGATCACCCATTCTGGACTTCCCAAACTCTTGCAGTAGTATGTCAACTTCTCTGAGAAACTGGCCTAGAAAAGAAATCTAGAATTTAATCTCTTAAAAGCCTGAACATTTAGAGGTCACAATTTTATATTGTTATTGCTGAAATTTCCATAGAGAGATTTAAAGGAACAAGGAAGAAATGATACCGAGTGAATCTTCCACATCTTAGGTGTAATTGAGTAGTATCAAACATACTACCTCAGCCTGCATGGTAAATACACTTTGTCTGCTGAATCAATGGCACGAGAAGTCAAAGTGGTCAGACTATAATTACAGCTTCTATTTCAGTTAACAACTTTTAGTGTTCATAAGGGAGAGTACTGCTCAAAAACCAGAAACAGTCCATGTTTGTGAGGACAGAATTCCAGAAGTGGATTGTTTGGAGAAATATTTCATTTCTACTTTCATCCTTATTTCATGGACTCACGTCAATTCACAATCTCATATATTGGCCATTATTTTAACATACATGGTACAATTATGCTGATGTCTCACCAGAGATTTTAGTAATCAATTACCAAACAATTTTCTTAGCCTGATTCTAGGTTACTGCACATGATACAACCAGTGAACCTCCTGGTCATAAACTCAATTGAATGAACATCTTTGTGTTGTAAAATAAGTCTCTTATTCTGAGACGATGTTGTATGAATTATCATGTTTATAGATAAGACATTGTGTAAAACTTCACTTGGAGCTGCTTATGCAGGTACTATGTGACGAAAATCAAACCCAGATGCAGAGTAGTTATCAGTCCTGGTTTGGATTAATGACTTTCATCTAAGTTAGATCCAATGTATTTGGATTGCCACAGGTATCTGACTTGCCTCCCTGAGAGACAGTGTCATATCAGGGCTCAGATCTGATTATGCTCCTGTCAAGTCAAGCACAGACCAATGGGAATCATTATATCAGTCCTGATGAGAAGGTGTCAATATTCTTAGGCCATGAATAGCCTCCATCATTGCCACCAAGAACTCATGACCTTCCTGTGCTAACAGTGGAGAAATCTGAAGAGAAGCTGGGTAACTTCTGAGAAATGTGTCATCTACTCTCTTTGAAGTTGAGAACAAGTGTAGTACTTAGGGTTATGTCTACTGAGAGGACTTCTGTTTATCATTGTCCTGTGTAGAGCTTTACTGAAGAAGTCTGCTTCTGAATAGTGCTGTTGCAAGCCAACCCATGTGTATTACACAAATATTTTCCTCTACCATAAATTTGCATAAGGAAACTCCCACTGGGCCTATAGTGTGAGTTAAGGAAGAGGCTTTAGTGAAGCAAAGGAGGTTATTTGTAAGGCCTTCTCAACCTCCTGGAGTCTGACCAGAGTACACTAGGACTAATGCAGAATAGATTGCTGCTGAGATTGCCCAACCTCAGGACTTTACGTACCTACAGACATCCATCTCATTGAAAGGCACTCAGTCCCATGGCCTGGCACTTATTTTTTACTATGGTCCAATAGCAGACATGTAATATTTTTTAAGTGCTGAGAAAGAGAAAATGGCATAGCTGTTCTCCAGAAACCTAGGGACATATCTATTTTGTTTTACCAATGACTCCTATTTCAATAGATGTCTGTAGCTTTATAAAATATGATGAATCATTTGGCCTGAGTGCCAGGGAATCTTGAACAGCCACACAGATATTCAAGTGGATATTCAAGTGCATATATGGTTATGCAGTGCCCTTTCTTCACTGGTATTCCATTTATTCCCAAAATAAGCAGCCTTCTGAGTCAACTGAAAAGTAAGTTGGGTCAGTGTTTCAAAATATTTCCTACCTACAGATCCGAACATCCTTATCAAGTGCTGTGCATTATGAACAGTGATGAGAGCTGAGAGGAGTGATGACACTTTTTCCTGGAAAAGGAATATTCCAGGATGCCCCAGCCCAAGAGACTGACCCCCAAAATGTTACTAATAAGTGGTTCCCAAATCTTCATGTTTTTCTCCTTCTCTCTGTCATGCATGGAATTATTAGAACATTTAGGATACTTGCTATTTATTTATCCGTAGTCTAATTAACAGGATATAATCTATAAATGGATCAGAGTGCTGTTTTATGGAATGCCAAAGTAATTAATATTTTTGCAAACTACTTAGTGAATTAAAGTCGGAGAATTAACAGCCTCAATACGAGATTGTAAAGATATACTGTTGTCCATGTCATGTACACATGAACTACTTTCGATTCTTCTAGCTTATAGATATGGAGAAGAAAAGATTCATTAATCAGTTGCTTCATATCAAATACCAGAATCTCTTTTTCTCCTCCAGTAGATACTTTTGTGCATTTGAGTCATTTAAAAAGCACACAAGAAGATAGCATTAAACATGCATTTTATTAGAGAAACATCAAAGACTAATTGGGGGGAGATGTGGGAAGGTGAGGAATGCTGTCAGACAATGATATAAGTTTTTGTGGCCATATCTGGATAGATGGTCAGGGACTTGGAAGGAAAATGATTGGAAAGTTGGTGACAAGGAACTCTGGGGAAGAGGTATATGGATGGACCTCTCTGAATAGGCAAAAAAAAAAAAAAAAAGTGGCCATACTTGAGTCCCATGTAGATGTTTGCCTAAGGGTGACTTCAGCAGAGGAGGAGTATAATAATCAAGTGGATAAGATAACCTATTCTATGCATACCAGTCAGCCTCTGTCCCAAGCCACTTCAGTCATTGCCCCACAAGTTTATGAAAAAAGTGACTGTGGTGGCAGGGATGAAGGTTAGGAATAGGCTCAACAACATGAATTTCCACTCACTGAGGCTGACCTTGTCACAGTCACTGATGAATGTTCAGTCTGCCAGCAGTGGAGATCAACACTGACTCCCCAATATGACACCAATCTCTGGTGATCAACCAGCTCTCTGATGGCACATTGATTGTACCAGATCACTTAAATTATGGAAATGACAGTGTTTTGTCCTTATTGGAGTAGAAACTTACTTTGGATATAGATTTGCCTTCCCTGCCTGCAATGCTGCTGCCAAAACTACCATCTGTGGATTTATAGAATATCTTTTCCATTTTATATTCCATACATCATTGCTTCTGATCAAGAAACTCATGTCACAAGAAATGAAGAGCACTATTGGGTCCAGGCTCATGGAATTCACTGGTCTTACCATGTTCACCATCATCCTGAAGCAACTGGCTTTATAAAGTGGTAGAATGGCCTTTTGGAAAGTCAGTTACAGTGCCAGCTAAGTGGTAGTACCTTGAAAGTCTGGGACAAGATGGTTAGAAGGCTGTATGTGCTCTGAATCTGTGTTTAATATACTGTGCCATTTCTTCCATAGCAAAGATTCATGGGTCCAAGGATCAAGGTGTAGAAATGTGCGTGACATTATTACTGTTAGTGACCGACCAGAAAATTTTTGTTTCTTGTCTCCATAACCTTATGCTTCATTGGTCTAAAGGTCTTAGTTCTAAAGGGAAGAGCTCTTCCACTAGTAGGGACAACAATGATTCCATTAAACTGGGAGCTAAAATGGCCAACTAACCACTTTAGACTCCTTATACCTTTAAATCAACAGGAAAAGAAGAGAGTTACTGGTCTGGCAGGGCTGATTGATTCTGATTACCAAAAAGAAATTAGGCTACCACTTCACAATGGAGCTAAGGAAGAATATGCCTGGAATACTAGATATCCCTTAGGACATCTCTTAGTATTACCATGCCCTATGATCAAAGATAATGGAAAACTACAACAGCCCAATTTAGGTAAGACTACTAAAGACCCAGATACTTTAGGAATGAAGATTCAGGTCAACTCACCCAGTAAAGAGCCACCACCAGCTGAGGTGCTTGCTAAGGAAAAAGGAAACACAGTCATTCCCCTTTATCTGCAGGAGATATGTTCCAAGACCCCCAGTGGATGCTTGAAACCATGGATAATGCCAGACCCTATATATACTCTTTCTTCATATACATACAGACCTATGATAAAGTTTAGATTATAAATTATAAATAGTAAGAGAATACCTGAATTTCCAGCATCATTACTCTTGTGCTTTTGGGCCTATATTAAATAAAATGAGGGTTACTAGAACACAAGCACTGTGATACTGCAACAGTCGATCAGAACTGAGAAGGTTACTAAGTGTGTAATGGGCAGGTATATATGCTGGACAAAGGGAGGCTTCATGTCCCAGGTGGGTTGGAGTGGGATAGAGTGGGACTACATGAGATTTCCTCACACTACTCAGAATGACACACGATTTAAAACTTATGATTATTTCTGGAATTTTCCACTTAATATTTTTGAACTCTAATTGACGGTAGGTAACTGAAACTGATGGAAGCAAAATCCCCCATAAGAAGGAACCACTGTATAAAATGGAAAGTAGAAGAAGATAGTTATAAATACTACATAAGTATGGATGACACTAGCGCAGACATTAGGGCTTTGTTATGATTTCTTCATTATTTTGTTGTGAATATGTTTGTATATTGTATCAGTCAGGTTCTCCCAAGAGAACCTGGTATCCTCGTTCTCCAGTATATTATTTATACAGTGGGGCTGACAAGTCTGACATCTATTTGAGGAGCTGGTAAGCTGGAAACTCAGGCATGACTTCTGTGCTAGTCCTGTCTTCTGGAAACTTCAGTATTTTTGCACTTAAGGCTTTCAAATGATTGGACGAATCCAACTTATATTACTGAGGGTAATCATCACTTAAAGTCAGTTGACTGAAAATGTGGATCAGAGCTATGAAATACATATATGTGTAAATATAATATAATATAATATAATATAATAATAAAATGTCTTTAACTCCAATTTTTATCTCTTGTCATCTAACATAAGCTATATTAATAATAGTTAAATTTACAACACAGTATTCAAGCTATAGTATTTCAAGGAGAAGATTGAAAAACACCCAAGGAAGGATTAGTGGATTTTTGGTTGTATGCATCATAGTTGTATCAGGACTGAAGTAGGACTTTGTTAATGTCTTTATTTGGGGATTTATTATAGATTAAGAGATACATATGGATGCCAAGTTGACAAAGGGTAGACTGGGATGGTTGGTTTTATGTGTCAAATTAGCTAGGTTATAGTACCTAGGTATTCAATCAAATATTAATCTAGGTGTTGGTTTATAAACATATATATGTATATATCTGTATCTACTTATCTATATCTCCATATCTATATCCTTGTCTCCATTTCTATATTGATCTACTTATAGATATATAGCTATATCTAGTTATAGATGTATCTACATATCTATACCTATATCTATATCATCTCTCTATAGATATCTGTAAGTACAGGCACACCTCAGAGATATTGCCAGTTTGGATCCAGACAATTGCAATATCAAGAAAGCAAGTCACACAGATGTTTTGGTTTCCCAGTGTATGTACAAGTTATGTCTACACTATAATGTAGACTATTAAATGTGCAATAGCATTACGTCAAAAAATGATGTACGTAACTTAATTAAAAATAAATGTTAAAGAATACTAACCATCATCTGAGCCTTCAGAGAGTCATAATCTTTTTGTGGTAGTGACAACAAAGATCACTGATCACCATACATATATAATAATAATGAAAAATTTGAAATATTGCAAGAATTACCGAAATGTGACACAAAGACACAGAATGAGCAAAGACTGTTGGAAAAATGGTGCCATCAGACTTGCTTGACAGAGAGTTGCCACAAAGTTTAAATTTGTAAAAGGCAATATCTGCAAAGTGCAATAAAATTAGGTATGCCTATTTATCTATAGAGATAGAGATAATGAGATATACAGATATAGATGTATCTCCAACTGATTCTGATTCACTAGAAAACACTGACAGATACAGATATTGATGAAGAATGAAGATAAGGTGGAAGAATCCTAGATCACTCTAAAATCAAAGCAAGATGTAGCAAGGCCACCAGGGAGGCCTCAAGCCAAAGATGGCCATCAGAAGAATATTGTGTCTGTCAGGAATGAGTCTCCCCTAGTATTTCTACCATGCTCAATTATTGGCTGAGAGCACCCTGCTAGAAGCATGGTCACAGTGAAAAAGCAGTGATGAATTTCAGAGCTCAGAGGTTGCGGTCTTTGTTCAATTAAGCTTCCAAGACTTGGGATCTGTGAAGTACATTGTCACAGCTGCTACAACACTGCATGTGGCACAGCGGGTATGATTTGTGTTACCACCTAATTCTATTAAGGTAGGCCACTCTTACTCCCCATGATTTATAAAAATCTATCTATTCTAACCTCTGTGAGTAATTATATTGCTCTATAACAGTAGAATACCTTCTTTATAATTATGAGTTAAATGAGAAATTAGTGAAAGAATTTTATGGGAATGTTCTTAAGTTTTGAAATATATATGCATATTTTTATATAAAAAACACATGTAATTGTTCATATTTTAAGAATGTATATCCATCTTTGCATCCAAATTATACACTATTTTTTATTATCACTTTGTATATTTCAATTCTGTTACCCTTCATGTTTAATTGCATCTGCAATTAGAAAGAAGTAGCATTAAAATATGTAGGAAAAAATGAGACTGCAATATATTCAGGTTATGTCTAGGAATATTTTGATATGCAATCAAGTACTAAAATTTGAATACCCTTTGTCTATGAAATTATTTTTCTATAAAATTGGTGATCCATGTTCCTAATTGTAAGAGGATAGAACACTTGTGAACCAAGAAATTGGACTTTCTTAGAAATGCTATAAATTGATTAGATACTACAATAATTCACTATGGTCAGTTCATCCTTCTCATCTATTCTTGTATCCTAAAGAAAATATTCTACCCAACCCATGACTTTCTAGATTAGCAATATACATGTTATAGTCATTACAAAAAGACACCTTATTTAAAAGTCTATAGTCATGAAATTTGTAAAAATCACATTGGATTTACCTCCTTTTATTCATTGTAAATTATTCATGTATCCAAATTGATAAAAAAGTACAGTAGCTAAATTCAAATATTGGCCTGTAGTTCTTCTTTTTCAAAATATGATAATTTTCATACAACCCTTTCATATCAGGTTTCCAGGGTATAGTGATGCATATCAAGTACTATTCAATACCAGAAAAGTGCAATCAAAAAGGTAGCAGAGTAGGAAGATCCAGGCCCTTCTTCCCCACACAAATATATTGATTTGGCAATAATTCATGGACAAATTACCTTTGTGAAAACTCCAGAAACTATTTGACAGGCTCCTGCACTCCAGACAAACAGGAACCTAGACTCACTGAAGCTGGTAGTGAGATCTGGGACTTCCTCTCACCAGCGTCCCTGTTCCTGGTACAGCATCATAAGATCAGAAAGATACAACCTAGCTCCCAGCTTCTCCTGGGGGAAGGAAGTATTTGGTTCAAATGTCCAGTGCACAAACTTCTGAGGGGAATCCCCAGAGGACCAGCATCTGTCTTGCCAGTCTTGGAGTTTTGACAGTCTAATTACCTAGGAGATAATGGAGATGGTAGCTTCTGCTGATAGATGCCTTAATCTTTTCTCCTACTCAACAGAGTGAGCAGATGAAAAATACCACCTCTTCCTTCCACCTGGGGAGGGAGAGACTTGAGTGTATCCAGTGCTCCAACTTCTCTGGGCTGTCCAAATAGATGACATCTGATTTGCCTGTCTTGGAGCTCTGACAGGCTCAGCACAGTGTGGCTGTATTGGGGGAGAATAGACATGGCGGATAGGACTGGTAGATGCCATAGTTACACCTACTCCACTAAAGCTCAGCACAAAGTGAGAGGAAAAAGAACACAGCTGCCTGGTTTTTCCTGGGTGGGGGTGGTGGGGACTAGTAGAGGCCCCCGGAATCTCTGGACAGGCTGATTTGTGGGGATCTTCTCCTTTGTGAGACTTGAAGACTGGGAGAGGTGCCTGCTTTGTCTAATGAGAGACACAAACACAGAGAGTCGAGGAAAACGTAGGACCCAAAAAAACAAAATAAACATAAAAAAAGATAAATCTCCAGAACCTAATGGAATGAATTTATATGATTTACATGACAAAATTGAAAATACTCTCATCACATCACATCTGATCACTTTGATCAACAAAGCCAAGAGAACAATGCATGAAAAAGAAAAAGATAGAAAATATAGAAAGTGTCAAACAGAAATCATGGAGTTGAAGAACACAATAATTGAACTGAAAAATTCACTAGAGGGGTTTCATATAAGAGTAACCAAGCAGAAGAACAGATCAGCAAACTCAAAGACAGGTCACTGAAAATAATTAAGGGAAGCAGAAAGAAACAAGATTGAAAAAGAGTGATGGTGGTTTGAGGGACTTATAGGACACCAACAAGCTGACTAATTATTGGAGTTTCAGAAGGAGAAGAGATGGAGAAAGCCTAGAAATCTTATTCAAAGTAGTAATGCCAGTAAACTTCCCAAATCAGTGGATGGAAATAGGCATTCAGATCCAAGAAACTCCAAAAACATCCAAATATTATGAATCCAAAGAAATCTGCATCAATGCACCTATAAGCAAATTGTCAAAAGCTACAGAGGATTTTGTGAGAAGCAAGAGAAAATTGATTTGTTACATAGAAGGGAACCCCCTTATGCCTAAGAGCAAAATTTTCAGCAGAAGTCTTGCAGGCCAGAAGAGAGAGGAATGATATATTCAAAATGCTGGAAAAAAAAAGAAAGAAAACTGCCAACTAAGAAAACTACATCCAGCAAAACTGTCTTTTAAAACTGAAAGAGAGATAAAGGCATTTGAAGACAAACAAAAACTGAGGGAGTTCATTACCACTAGACTTACCTTAGAAATGCTAAATGAGTTCTTCTTGCTGAAACAGAAGGACTCTAAACAACATACTAACATAAGAAGATACGGAATTTGTTAACAAAGTAAATATATAGACAATGAATACTGAAATACTGTAATGATGTTTGATGATCAATTTCTATTCTAGTATACATGTTAAAAGATAAAAGTATTAATAATAACTACCAAGAATACACTAAAAGATACACAATATAAATAGATATAGATTGTGACAATATATGAAGGGGGAGATTACAGAGTAGAGTTTTTGTATGTGAGTGAACATAAGTTTTTATCAGCTTAAAATAGACTGTTATGAGTATATCTTATGTAAATCCAAAGGCAATGACCCCCCAAATACTTATAGCAGTTACACAGAAGAAAAAGATGAAATATCAAGGCATATCAATATGAAAAATCAACAAAGCAAAAAGGAAAACAGCAAGAGAGAAAAAGACAGATGAAAGAACTACAAGAAACAACAGAAAACAATTAACAAAATGGTAATGCTAAATCCTTTTCTATCTATCCATCTATGTATCTATCTATCTATTATCTATCATCTCTAAATATAAAATATATAGAACACTGAATGGATAACAGAAGATCTAACTGTATACTGTCTACAAGAAACACTTTATATTCAAGCACAAACATACAATAAAAGTAAAGGGATGGAAAAAGATATAACAAGAATATTTGGTAATCAAATGAGTAGCTACACTTATATCATACAAAATAGACCTTAAGTTAAAAATATAACAAGAGACAAAAAAGGACATTATATAATGATAAAAGAGTCAACCCACAAGGTAGATTTAACAATGATAAAAATACAGGCATACCTCAGAGGTATTGTGGGTTTAGTTCTAGACCATTGTAATTAAGCAGATATTACAATAAAGCAAGTGACACATTATTTTTTTGGTTTCCCAGTGCATGTAAAAGTTATGTTTGCACTATAATGTAGTCTATTAAATGTGTAATAACATTATGTCTAAAAATACGATATACATAACTTAATTAAAACTATTTCATTGCTAAAAAGTGCTAACCATTTTATGAGCCTTCAGTGAGGCATAAACTTCCTGCTGGTGGAGGGTCCTGCCTCCATGTTGGTGGCGCTGACTGGTCAGGTTGGTGGCTGCTGAAGGCTGGGCTGGCTGCGGCAGTTTCTTAAAAGATGACAGTGAAGTTTGCTGCGTCTATTGACTCTTCTTTTCATGATCAACTTCTCTGTAGCATACAATGCTTTTTGACAGCATTTTATCCACAGGAGAACTTATTTCAAAATTGGAGTCAATCCTCTCAAAACTTGTCACTGCTTTATCAACTAAGTTTACATAACAACATTTTGACTCCTTTATTGCCATTTCAACAGTCTTTAGAGCATCCTCACCAGGAGTCGATTCCATCTCAGGAAACAAGTTTCTCTGCTCATCCATAAGAAGCAATTCACATCTGTTCAAATTTTATCACAAAGTTGCAGCAATTCAGTCACATTTTCAGGCTTCACTTTCAATTCTAGCTCTCTTGCTATTTCTATACCTGCACTTCTTCCACTGAGACCTTGAACCCCTCAAAATCATCCATGAGGTTTGGAATCAACATCTTCCAATCTCCTGTTAATGTTGACAGTTTGATATTTTCCCATGAATCATAGATGTTCTTCATGGCATCTGGAATGGTAAATCCTTTCCAGAAGGTTTTAAATTGACTTTGCAATTTAAGAAACCATCATAAGAATCACTATTTCTGACAGCTATAGCCTTACAAAACTATTAAATAACTAGACTTAGAAGTTAAAATTACCACATGATCAATGGACTGCAGAATGGATGTTGTGTTAGCAGGTATAACAACAACATTAATCTCACTGTCCATCTCCAACAGAGCTCTTGGGTGACCAGGTGCATTGTCAATGAGTAGTAACATTTTGAAAGTAATCTTTTTTTTTTTTTTTCTGAGCAGTAGGTCTCAATAGTAGGCTTAAAATATTCAGTAAACCACGTTGTAAACAGATGTACTGTCATCCAAGTTTTGTTGTTCCATTTATAGAGCACAGACAGAGTAGATGTGGCATAATTCTTAAAGACCCTAGGATTTTCAGAATAGTAAATGAGCACTAGCTTTAATTTAAAGTCGCCAGCTGCCTTAGCCCCTAACAAGAGATTCAGCCTGTCCTTCAAAGCTTTGAAGTGAGGCACTGACTTCTCCTTTCCAGCTATGAAGGGCCTAGGTGTTATCATTTTCCAATACAAGGCTGTCTTGTCAAACTGAAAATCTTTGATTACTGTAGCCACTTTCATTAATTTTCTTAAGTTGATTTTCTGGTTAACTTGCTGCAGCTTCTGCCTCAGCACTTGCTGCTTCACCTTGCACTTTGATGTTATGAATATGGCTTCTTTCCTTAAACCACATGAACCACCTCTGCTAGCTTCATACTTTTCTTCTGCAGCTTCCTTACTTCTCTCTGTCTTCACACAATTGAAGAGAGTTAAGACCTGTCTATGGATTAGGCTTCAGCTTAAGGAAATATTGTGGACGGTTTGATCTTATCTCCAGACCATTAAAACTTTATCCATATCAACAATAAGTCTGCTTTGCTTTCTTATCATTCTTGTGTTCATTGTAGTAGCACTTTTAATTTCCTTCAAGATCATTTCCATTGCATTACTTGGCTAACTGTTTAGATCAAGGGGCCTAGCTTTCTACCTATCTCAGCTTTCAACATGTCTTCCTCCTTAAGCTTATTCATTTCTATCTGTTGATTTAAGTGAGAGACATGTGACTATTCCTTTCACTTGAACACAATAGAGGACATTGTGGGATTATTAATTGGTGTAATTTCAATATTGTTGTGTCTCAGGGAATAGGGGAAACAAGGGATAGGGGATCTCCTGAATGGTGGAACCATCAGAACACAAACAACATTTATCTATTAATTCTGCAAAGAATTATGAAAATGTGACACAGAGATATGAAGTGAGCAAATGCTGTTGCAAAATTGGTGCTGATAACCTTGCTGGATGAAGAGTTACCACAAAATTTCAATTTGTAAAAAATGCAATATCTGCATAATACAATGAAATGAGGTGTGCCTGTTTATACACCTGACATCAGAGCAACCCTCTGTAAAGCAAATATTGACAGAACTAAAGGAAGAAATGTACAGTAATACAATATTAGAGAACTTCAATACCCAAAAGAACCATTTGCATTGATATGGGTATTCTATAATTTGAAGAGTTGTAAAATAATGAAAGAGGGAGATATCCCTCAATAGAACAACTCATGAAATAGAAAAACGATGAAAGATATTCCAAATGTGCTAGACAGGACACACAATAACCATTTTTTCTCATTTTAAATTCTTCCACATTTTGTTTCCAAAATGGGCTTTCAATATATAGCAGTGAACAAAATCAGACAAAAACCCTTGTCCTCATGGAGTTTAGATGCTAAGATTAAAATGTTTCCACAGTATTTTCTGCACCCTAAAAAAAAAAAAAATCAGGAAATAAACAAAATAAGCACTACATTCCCAATTAGATGTTATATTCACTATATATGAAGCAAATAGATTTGGAAATATCTATTTCCTTTTTAATGTGCATGGGACACTGTGATGTTTCAACAAAGATATAATTAAATGTTTACCATATATTTGCCAACTTGCTATATATTGGTGAAGTACACCAAAAACATTCTTGCCACTTTAGGGAAGAGTTAAAGGTGGAAGAATGGAAGTGGAAAGCAAAGTGTTCATAATGTATGTGTAGTTATACATATTTTCATGTACTTCTTAATTTTGTGAAAATTTTTTTTTTCAAATTAGTCTACTGTAGAATAGTGAATTAAAACCCAGGCTCTTAAAGATAAATGCTTGGATTCATATTCATACTCTGCCAAATCTAAGCTGTCAGACACTGGGGATGCTACTCTGGGACCCAGTTTCTTCATCTATCAAATGGGGTTAATAGTGCTGTCTCTTAAAAGTCCTGTGAGGCTTAGATAATTTATATATGTTAAGCACTTCAAAGAAAGATTAAGAGCCAATAATTGTTAATTATTATCAGTTCCCTCTTTTTTTATTGGTTTTCTTTTCTGATATCTATCTAAACAGAAAGATCATTGAGTACAGGGACCACTTCTACACAATCTGGAAACTCAAACATGGAAGTTGTTTAAGTTGAATTTTAACGAACTTGACTCAAATTTGTACTCTTTCAACTTGTATGTTCTTGGATATATATATTTTTTGCATTGCCCTTCATGATCAACTTCTATAATTTACAACAATGTTAATAAACTTCCATTGGGGCTTATTTATGCTATAATTACCTGTACTTAGTTGAAAGAATTAAATTTTACTTTGATACCACTATTTTTAATTGTTAATTTCCAAATGTTAATTCATTTAAGCCTTTTTATTTTAACATATTAGTTTTCTTTAGGTTGAATAAACTCACAGAATGCCTAAAATGGGCTGCCTGGCTATAGTCCTGAAGAGAAAGTAGCAGTATTATTTAGAAATAGTTTTTCTTTTAACCTCTTTACATATCGTGTCAAAAGTAAATTTATTAACATACATGTAAACCCAAATTAATTCATTGTTAAAAATCCTTAAGTGACAAATTTGTGTAGAGTAAGAAATATTGATTTTAGTGCTTTCAAAAATAAGATTAAGTTTCTTTTTTTAAGAAAAGAAACACAGGTTTAGACAAACCTTTATCACTGATTGTTACTGTGATTATTAACTATGTCTCATGGAATGACAAGAAGCTATTAAAAACACAAGGTATAACATCTTTCCTAGGTTTACAATAGAAAAAAATAATATATGTTAGATATGTAGCACTTCTACATACGGTGTTTCCTTTGGTTTATAAACCAATTTGCAAGGGCTAAGAGCAATAATTTTGCATTACTGCTGCGTTGTAGTTAAGCAAACTGGGGTTTAGAATAATTTGAAAATAAATAAATTCATATAATAGACACTGAGAGCACTGAATATAATGGAGCTGTTTTCCACAGAAGCTGAATATGATCTGGAATAATTGTATAATTTTTAGGGCTCTCCAGAGAAAGAAGACACACACATGCACGCACACACACACACCCACATGCACAGTCCACTCTCCTATCCCTGGGTTTTGCATCCATAGATTCAACCAACCTCAGATCAAAAATATTTGAAAAAATGATTCCAGTAAGTTCCAAAAAGCAAAATTTGAATTTGTTGCATTCCAACAATAATTTATATAGCATTTACATTGTATTAGGTATTATAAGTAATCTATAGATGATTTGAAGTGTATTGGAGGATGTGTGTAAGTTATATGCAAATACTACACTCTTTTATATGAGGAACTTGAACATTTGCAGATTTTTGTACCCTTGGGGGTCCTGGAACCAATGCCCCAATGATCTTGAGGGTTAGAGAGAAGACACACTCTTTCTCCCTCTCTCTAAATATAAATATACTTACATATACATTTATATTTATAAAAATACATAAAGGGATTTATTATAATTGGCTTAGGTGATTGTGGGGGCTGAGGTGTCCCATGATTTGCTATCTGCAAGCTGGAGACCCAGCAAAACTGGTGTGTAGTTTAGTCTGAGACCCGAGGTCTGAGAATCAGGGAGCATATACTATAATTTTCAGTCCAGAGCAGGAGAGGACCAGTGTCCCAACACATTCAGGCACACAGCCATCCTCTGCTTGCTCTTTTCAGGCCCCACCAGAATAGATGAGCCCCACCCAGTGCACTACTCCCAGGCCAACCTCTCCCAGACACACAATCAATAGATATATTAAATTAACGATCATAAATCAAATCTTTAATTATTTTAAAGAAAGTATGACAGCGGCATACAGTGTTCGAACTGAAAGGTGTATGAAAGTTTGTTAAGTCTAAACTTTTTTCCCCAGTGAGGGAATAAGTTCTCTAACTAATAAGTGCAGTGTCTGGACCGGAATCTTGTTCTACTCTTTTCTCATGAACTATTCTTCTTTTATACTATATTGTCTCTAAGAAAAATATTTTTGATGCAGAGAATTTTAAGGGAATTTATGGTGAAAAAGGAGTTAGTAACAACATGTATCCTTGTACATTTTCATACCATTATATATAAAATGAAGGTAAATAGTTGTACTAATTTCAAAGGTTAAAGATTAAAAGAGTACTTGTCAATAAAATAACTCTTGTTCTGACATCTTTAAGAAATTGTTTCACTCATACTAGAATTTCCATTTCAATATTTCTTCACATTTTCTCCTGCAACATAAATTACCATTCATGCTTCCAGGACATTTCATCTGTCCTAATCCTAAATGAGACACCAGAGAGTTACTTATTCCTTTCCTTGCTAAGGTCTCATTTCTAGGGACCTTAAATTCACGATTTTTAAAAGTGCCTTCATGGCTGTGAGGATTAGCAATGACCTTTGTCTAACTACAGGCCTAATTGCTTAGAAGTAGATACATCTACATGAGAAATATGTACTTTTACATATAGAATGGGTACATCTATATGTAGAAAAGTCCTCATATTTGTAGGCAGGCTATGGAGTCGATCTGTCACATCTTACAAAGTTTAACTGAGACTTAGTTTGTGCCAGAATTTTGCTAAGGATTTTAATATATATCATCTCATTTAATGGTTCCAACATCCTTATGCCTTAATCCTTCCTTCTTTATTAGTTCCTTCCTTCCTTCCTTTCTTCATTCATTCATTCTGTCTGCCTTCTTTCCTTTTCTTTTCTTTTTTCCTTCCTTCTCTTCCTGTAGCCTTTCTATAAATATTTTTCAGACTTAATATGCTAGGGAATGAATCATATAGTTTTAGATTATTGCCTAAGATTCCTACAATTAAAATTAATCTGCAATATATTTATTTTCTCATTTTATATCTGTAGAAGTACTTGTAAGTCAGGATGGTAGAATTGTCTAAAAGTGCCAGGGGAAGTAGGGAAAAATTTCACAGAAATGGTGACCTGAAGGTGACCAGTGTGTCAGAGTGATTTTGAATCCTCAATTTATCAACACAAAGTGTATCACCTTGAATGAGTTATTTGATCTTTCTGACATCAGTTTGGTTCATCTTTAGACTGGAAAAAATAATATCCACCTGGATGACTAAGTAATAATTGAAAACATTTTGTTTGATTTAGCTTCAGGCATGTGGTTTTCACTATGTAGCAAATTATGAGAACTCTGCCTATTAGATTGTGTGATAAGGCATACGGAGTAACATGTAGATGGAAGATGAAACAATCAAACAGGTTAGGCTGTTAATTCCAGGTCACAGAAGGGTGAATATCTAAGTCTGATTTTCTGTACTGAGAGTAATACTCCTTCCACGCCAGCACAGCAATCTTCATTGTAAGGAGCACTGGTCAGCTGTTGTCTTACTAAAGTCTCCTGAATGTAGGGTTGAACTGCAACACTCTCTTCTCATACACACACTCACAAATACATGCAATAAGCAGACTTTAAAAAGCTAATTTTAATTAAATATTTTCTCTGGCTTAAAATGGAATTATTTACATAATAGAGGAAGATTTCTCTCTAGAAGATAAAAATATCATATACCGTTAGTAGGAAAATAAACAGGTGTGTTATTTTCTTAAAGCTCTTTTAAGTAATGTCAGGCATAATATATTATTATTGCAAACAATAAAAATAAAAGAAGCAGAGTCTAGTTACTGCCTGTCAATTTCATTGCCTGACTGTCAAAATGCAATTGTGATCTTTGTATGTAAGAAGTTAAAAACATCGTTAAACAATTGGTAAGAAGGGCTTCCCTGGTGGTGCAGTGGTTGAGAGTCCGCCTGCCGATGCAGGAGACACGGGTTCGTGCCCCGGTCCGGGAAGATCCCACATGCCGCAAAGCAGCAGTGTCCGTGAGCCGTGGCTGCTGAGCCTGCACGTCCGGAGCCTGTGCTCCGCAACGGGAGAGGCCACAGCAGTGAGAGGCCCGCATACCGCAAAAAAAAAAAAAAAAAAAAAAAAAAAAAAAGAATTGGTAAGAAATGTCTCTTAATCACAAATAAAAACATTAGCTTTAAAGTATGTTAAGTACAGTCAGAGATGGTTCTGAAGTTTAGCTTCAAAGAAAGGTGAGGTAAATGGAGACTATGTGGATAATTAAACATTGCTTGCACCATAATTCTCACTGGAATAAAGAAGCCATTAAATTGAAATAATTACTTTGAGTAATATTATTTTACAACTAAAAGGATATACATTTCTAAATTGATAACACCAATGTGCACTCACACACACACACACACACACACACACACACACCTTGCCTTGGTAAGTATGATAAATGACACTCTTCAAATCTTATTATTGAAAAGTATAGAATATCAGAGACAAAGTTTTGTGAGAGAAAAATAAACCAAGAAAAATCATATACAAAGGATTAGAAATAAGAATCTTATTGTACTTTTTATCCACAAAAATAAAGGAAATTAAATAATGTCTTTCCTGCAAGAAAATGATCTTCAGTCCACCAGTCAAAAAATATATATCAAAAGAGTAAATCTAATAATGTTTTCTGATATTTGAGTTTTTACAAATGTGTCTCTCATTCACCATTGCTGAAAGGACTATAGGAAAATAATCACCAACAAAATAAGGAATCACATTGAGAAATATATGTGTTGTCCAACAACAAAGCATCCAGCAGAGAAGTAAGGTTAGAGGAATAGGCAGCATAATTTTGACAGGAAGCTCCAGAAAGACAGCTGGGCTTCCATCTGGAAAGAAGTCAGTTCAGATTCCTGAGATCCCAGATGGAAGTTTACAGGGAAGAAACAAACAAGCAAACAAAAGTGGAATTACTTGCTAGACGTCATCATATTGACAAGGGTTTTATATTAAGTTCAAGAACTTTGAGGAAAAGTAAGACCTGCTTTTAAAAAATCCCCTTAAGAGAATAAAAGTTTAAGTCACAGCCTGGGAGAAAATATTTGCACATCATACATCCAGCAGAGGATTTGTATCTAGAAAATGTAAAGTGCTGTCAAATTTCAATAAGAAAGCAAACAACCCTATTAAGAGTAGGAAAAAGATTTGAACACATACTTTGCCAAAGAACATATGCAGATAGAAAATGAGTATTGAAAAGATGTTCAAGATTATTAGTAATTAAATCACAATGAGACACGTGTTAGAACAACTAAAATGTAAAACACTGCCCATACCAAGTTTTGGAGATGATGTAGAATTGAAACCTCAAAAACTGTTGATGAAAATGTATAATGGTAAAACAACTTTGGAGAACATTTAACATTTTCTTAAAAAAGTAAACGTGCACTAATCATGTGACTGATTCAACAGTTAGGCATTCATATATGACCAATAATAATGCATGTCCACAAAAGACTTGTAGTTGAATGTTTATAGCAGCTTTATTTGTAATAGACAATACCTGGAAACAACACCAATGTTCAAGAACAGAAGAATGGATAAACAAATTGTGGTATATCCATATAATGGGTTATACATGTAGTAGTAGCTCTACTACTCAGTAGAGCTACTCATGGTGAAAGTATACAACATCCTTTTCTTGCCTATTAGACAGATACTAATACATCTGAAAGTCCGGGAAGAAAAATAGTAAAATTCAAAGTATACATTGTGTTACAACTCTGATACATTGTCATTTCCATCCTTATAGCAAGATAAAGCTGAACAAAATGAAAATTAGTGAGTTTTCTTAGGCCACCAGAAAACTGAGGTTGCAGGGCAAAGTGCCACCCTGAAAACTGAAAAGGTAAGTGAATAGAGGGAGTCATAGTAGAGATCTCTTATTTAGAGCAGAAACCACTGGAGGTATAAACTGGTAAGAACACTAAAATGGGAATTTCAGTGAATTGCTGAAGGCTGAGTATAGACTCATTTGAGAAGGAGAAACTCTTAGGAGCTGCAGTTTCAGGTGTGTCCCCATACTTTCATGAGTTGTACCTTTAGGAGATCCACCATGTTCTTACTATAAAAATTTGAAAATAATCCACTACGGACACAGGCACGGGGATGGGAAGAGTAATCGTTTTGAAATAAGCCCAGACCTTCTTTATAATAAAAGCTTACTCTCCAGGGAATAATTTATTGGGGTCTTGTCCCAGAAGTACAGGGAAAGACATTCCTTACATTCAGGGCCCCTCTTGCCTTCCTTTCTCACATAAAAGGGGGAAATTATATAAGAAGAATCTTTTGTAAAAGCCAAAGACTCAAGACACAGACTTAATAAAAGACTGAGATTTAATTGGAAGATTATAGAATTCTTGTCCTCCCTTAAACCTTGCCACTAAACCAATGGGGTCAAATTTAATAACAGTAGATTACAGCTAAAGAATGTGCCAGATACTAACGTTCCCTGTAGAGAAAGACTTAGAAAAAAATCAAAGTAAAAAGAGAAAATGAAAACAAAGACACTAAAAGAATTTTAAGTCTTTGACAACTATAGGTGCAGCAAACACTAAATAAAGCCAAAGTTCCACTCAGATTAATATAGATTCTCACACTAAAGGCCTATTTACCTCAGTTCCTGTAACTCAACACAATATGTTTGGGTTTCAACAAAAAGCTGCAAGGCATTCTGAATGGCAAGAATGAACACAGTCTGAAAAGACAAAGCAAGCATCCACAACAAAACTCAGATATGACAAAGATGTTGTAATTAACATACAGAGAATTTATAATAGTTATGAATAATATGTGAAGAACTCTAAATAGAAAGGAAGAAAGAATTCAAGAACAGATGGATAATGGAAGCAGAGAAGGAAACTCTAAGAAAGAATCAGAAAGAAATGCTAGAAGTCAAAAACACTGTAACACAAATAAAAATGCTTGATGGGTTCATTAGTAGACTGGAAACAATTGAAAAGCTGAGGAAAGATCAATGAGCTTAATAATATACCAACAGAAACTTCCCAGATTAAAATACAAAGAAAAAAAAATGAACAAGAAAAATAGCAGAGTATCAAATGACCATAGGACAATTTCAAAAGCTGTGACATGTGTCTTGGAATATCAGAAGGAAAAGAGAGCACAGAACTGAAGAAATGGTTGAGGAAATAATGGCTGAGAACTTTCCAAAATTAATGACAGATGACAAACCACATATCTAGTAAGCTCAGAGGATACCAAACAAAATGAATACTATAAACAAAAATAAAACACCTCTACCTAGCCATTGCCATATACAAACTGCAGAAAATGATAGGGAAAATTTTGAATGAAGCAAGAGGGGTTAAAACACCTTACCTATACAGGAACAAGGATAAGAACTAGTTTCTCAACATAAACCAAACAAACAAGAAGAGAGTGCTGTTATAAATTTGAAGAGTTAAAAGAAAAAAAAATATTATAACCTAGAATTCTATACCCAGTAAAATTATACTTTAAAGGTGAAAGATAAAGACCTTCTCAGACCAACAATAATGAAAGACTCAATGCAGGCAGACTTGCTGGGCGAGAATGATATAAGGAAGTCTGTTAGGGAGAGTGAAATGATGTAGGTCAGAAACTCAGATCTACATAAGGAAAGGAAGAGGGTAGAAGAAGAAATAAAGGTAAAATTTAAACTTCTTATTTTTCTTATTCTTTCTTGATCTAAAAATAGCTATTCAAAGTAATAATGGTAACAGTATATTTGGTGATATGGATGAGTGAAGTGAATGACAGTAATGTTGCAAGGGGCAGGAGGGATATGTTAAGGCTACTCTGTTATAAGGTACAGGAGCTACCCTTAAAGATTAATATTGTTATTTAAAGGTGGAATTGGATTTGTTGAAAAAGTATATTGCAAATTCTGGAACAAGCAATAAAATTTATTACAAAAGTATAATTGATACTCTAAAAAGGAGACAAAAAGAATTATATGAAATACCCAATTAAAATCAGAACATATCAAAAGGAGACCTCTGAAAATGAGTGAAAAAAAAGCCATTTTATCAAAATGGAGAAAAAAATTTAGCATCATCTATATGGTGTCTACAAGAAGAAGCTCAGTATAAAGATAAGTTAAAAGTAAAGAGATGGGAAAAGGTATACTGCACTACCACTAATCAAAAGAAAGCTGGAGTAGCTATATTAATTACAGATAAAACATTTTCTAAAAACAAAGGAAATTATCAGAAACAAATGTATTAGATAATAACAAAGGGATACTAGATAAAAAAAGAGTCAATTCTCCCAGAAGACATAAGAATCCTTAACATATGTATCTAATAACAGTGTGTCAAATATTTTAGGCAATAACTGATGAAACTGAAAGGAGAAAGAGTGAATCCACTATTACAGTTGGACACATCCAATACCCCTGTCAATAACTGATTAGTCAAGCAGGCAGAAACCTAATAAAGATATTATTGATCATTTCAGCACTATCAATCAACTTGATCTAATTATCATTGACAAGATGTCCCATTGGTCAACAGGAGAAGACACATTCTTTTTGAGTACACATGGAACTTTCAATAAAATAGACCACATTCTAGACTCTAAAACACCTGAACAAATTTGTAAAAATGAAACCATGCAAAGTATGCTCTTGAATTACAATGGAATAGAACTAGGATTCAGTATCACAAAGTTAGCTGGAAAATGTCCATATATTTAAAAATTTAACAATTCATTTTTCATCAAAGAGGAGTTCTTAAGAAAAAATTTAAAAATGATTTTGAACTAAATGTAAATGAAAATAGAACTTATCAAACTTTTGGGGATGCAGCAAAAGCAGTGCACAGAGGAAAACCCATAGCATTAAATGTATATATTGGAAAAGAGAAAAATCTATGATCAGTAACTTAATCTTTTATCTTAGAACACTCAATAAAGAACAATTTCAGCCTAAATGAGCAAAAGAAATGAAATAAAAAGAACAGGCATTAATAAAATTAAAAACAAAGAAAATCAACAGTTGTAAAAGCTCATTCTTTGAAAGACCAATAAAATTGATAAAGACTTTAGCCAGGCAGGTAGAGAAAAAGAGAATAAACAAACTGTTAAAATCATAAATGAAATAGATTTCAACATTATTGTTATTATGAACATTAAAAAGATAATAAAAGGACACTAAAAACCACTTTATGACCCAATATCTTATAAATTAGAGGAAATTAACCAAGTCCTTGAAAGATATAAACTCTCTAAACTCAAGTAAGAAGATAGGTATAATCTGAATAGGCCTATATCTATTAAATTTATTCAGTAATTAATGTCCTTCCACAAAATAAATCACCAGGCCCAGATGATTTCATTGTTGAATTCTATCCGCTCTTCAATAAAAAAATGATGCCTATTCTACAAGATCTCTTCCAGACAATAAAAGCAGAGGGAACACTTCCTAGCTCATTCTCTGACTGGTGTTAACCTAATTCCCAAACTAGACAAGGACATTAAAATAAAGGAAAACTACATAATAATAGCTCTCATGAATATAGAAACAAAGTGCTCAACAAAATATTAACAACTTGAATCAAACAATAAATAAAAATAATCATAAACCATGAAAAATTTGTATTTATTCCACATATGCAAAGCTGCCTCTAGATTTTAAGATTAAACAAATAAAACTCAACAGTCAGACAAAAGAACCCAGTTAAAAATGTGCAAAACATCAGAAATCTGACCAGAGAAGATATACAGGTGAAAAATATTAAAAAGTACTCAACATCATTCATCATTATTGATTTCAAATTTAAAACAACAATGAGATACCACTATACACCTACCTGAAAGATTAAAATCCAAAGAGTTTACAATACTAACTGCTGGCAAGGATGCAGTGTAATGGAGACTCTCATTCATTGTTGGTAGGAATGAAAAATTGTACCGCCACTTTGGAAAATTGTTTGGAAGTTTTTTATAAAACTAAACACAGTCTTAGCCCATTCCAAACAACACTGTATGGAAATAAAAGGCAGGGGAAGGTGTGTGGGGGGTGTAAAACAGAGTAATTTTCAGCAGAGAAACCTGACAAACACTACCTCAAGCCAGGTGGCCAAGATTAACCTAAACAGTGATTAGTCATATTGACACTATGTACCTTCAACATGATGTGATGACAATAGAAATAGTGGAAACTGGATGCTGTGTTGTATACAAGAACACTGCACTCTTACTGTAATTATGTAAACCTGAAACTCTTCTATAAAAAAACCTCTCTGTTAAAAATTAAACACATATATGTAAATAATATGGCAACATAGAAGTATTTTCTTGAGGAAAAAATGATTAAAGAGTTGGATGTACAGTCTATGGGGTGTTGGACAGGCAAGTATTGATTCTGAGAGTGGAGGACTGCTTTCACTTCATTAAGTGCCTCATGATATATCACTCTAATAATTTAAATTATTAAATGTTTTAACTTTAGTGATAATAAAATACAATTTGAGAATGTTCAAAAAACAATGTATTCTACACTTTTGTCACTTTAATAGAAGGCACTTTATTTTGGCTATGTTAGGGTCATATACAATAGTCTGCTGTCTATATCATTTTTCACTATCTTTGTGTTTTAATTCTCTTTTTTTTCACTTTCACAATATCTTTTTTAGTTCATTTTCTTCTTTTCCAGCAGTTTTGTTATGGCTCCTACTTTTCCCCTTTCTTGACTTGAGTTTACTCTCCCTTTAACTTCCTTAACACATTTAATAAGAAAGAATTGTCTTGAGTTTGTTTCTATGACAGTATTTTTTGTTTTATTTTCACACAAATTACATTGCAAATAGAACCACTTTTTCAGTTTAAGAGTGAGCATCCCAAATTCTGTACTCCTGTTTTGGTTTTCAAAGAGTAATTTATAAGCTTTATTTTAACATATAAGGTAAAACAGGATTTTCTTGATTTTATATATTTTAGTCTATATCTGAAATGACTCAAAGGAGACCTTCTGTGTCCCTATCCAGGTCAGTGTCATTGTCCACCATAGCCCCAATTTTTTTCTTTAGACATCTAGACATTCAGATCCTCAATGAATAGGGGGCTCCAGCAGATTTCACTAGATTTAAAAATCATTCAACTTCAACATGGGATAATTATATCTCTAGTACATACTAAAATATTTAGGAAAGTCCAAGACTTCTATGGCATTTAACATTGCCAAGAAACAGATTTTAGAAAGAAAGGATTAGAAAGGTAGTTTCAACTCTCAAGACATTTTTGGCTATAAGTCACATATAGCTTCTGTTTTTTCATATATTTTAGCTATATATTTCAATGAAAGGTCACTATTTTTAATTTTTATGGAAAATAAAATGTATAGACAATGGAAATAAAGTTTCATTTTATTAAAAAGAGATTGAAAAATAAGATAATATTCTTAGTTAAATGTGAGGAGAAAGGAAGTCTATCATAAAGCATAATTTAACTGATTTTTAATTTCACAAAAACTTTTCTGTTTCCTAAAAGCAAATAATTACATTGGTTAAATGTATGGTGCTATTGTGTCATCATTTTCTGTTTAACTTTAATATTTCAGCCTTCAGAAAATGGCAATCTTGCTGAGGTAGTATTTTAAAATTAGTATTAAATAATTTCTAGCTCCTCAGGGTATATTCCAATGTATCAACAATAATATCTATAACTTTTTACAATACCTTATATGAAATGGAATTGTTTATACAGTTTAACCAACCACAAGACATAGAAAAGTTAATATAAAATTCATAATTGTAAATAAAATGATAGTCCTTAGGATGGTGGCCCTTTATACTTTATATTCTGTTAGTTACCAAGTATCATAAATTCTTCATTAGAAGTAAAACACATTGATTTTTCTTTCCATTCCCCTTCCTATTTTGGGCTCAGGTATTATATATTAACTAGATTATGGCAGGTATAATTTACATGGTTTCATTAATTGTAGCTTTTCCTCATTGAAATTTCCTCATATCTAAAATGGAATTTTAATTCCACCTTGGTGGCTTCTCTATTCACTCTCCTTTCTTCTAAGCAATTTGCTTTTCAAAGAGTTTTCTACATTGAATTTTTCTCTTAACTTTTATAAACCCACCAGCTAACTCTAACTTTCTTGTTCTTGTTACACCAATTAAGCTGCATGTAATCATTAAATTTAGTCAACTCACTACACCATTTATATAAATACTCACTCAATAAAAAATTGGAAATGTTTTCCTCCAAAAAGTGCAGTTATCTTGAAATATCTTCTTTCACCAATCTCTTGAACATAATTGTTATATTATCTGCCATCTTTCATCTGAGCCCCTTGGCTCACTCTTATCTCCTATTTGTAACTAGGTTTTGAATATTCTTCTTCCTATGGTGGTTGTCTCTTCTCCATTGCTTCTATCACAACTTTAATTTTAAAATTTACCATTCTTGCCCTTTTCTGGACTCCCTGCTAAGATTTTCATCCTCCGTGCTGCTGGTAGCTATATTGGCATTTCCAAAACACACGAATTTTTCCCCACCCACAGTTTAGTCCAATCTGTGGTATCCCAAATATGCCCTGGACACTCTAAATGTCAGGTACAGAACATTAGAAATTTTATATCTGTTCACTTATTTTCTACACTTCTAATTTTCATTTCTGTATATGTTTTATCAAGTATAACATATAATTTATAAAAAGAAAAACCTATTTATTGTGGAGATTGTACTTCATAATGGGGTGAAAAAAGAAAAAAAAATCACTGGTTATAGAATCAACTACAAACTCATTAAAAGCTTCCACAGTTCATGATATTATGTATCAAGCACAATGCAAATGTTACACACATTATTTCTTATCCTCACTCACCTTTTATTGAATGCCATCATAATCTGAACACTATAATAGGCATTTTATACTTAAATCACTTTTTCTTATATAAAATTTATTTGTTTGAATCAATTTCCTTATTTTTTAAAGGAGGTGATTTAAGATGATTTGTATATTGGAATGGGAGAAATATTATCTATGTTTCTTTAACTATTGAATCTAAGTTGGGCTTTTTCTGTTAGAATAACCTAACTACTAAGCTACTGTAAAAGTGATACATCTCACATTATCTAAAATTCCTCAGTAGTTTTTCCTGTGAAATATTATCCTTGTAGCATTGCTGCCCAGTGATATTAAGGTTGTTATTATGTACAATGGCTCCATCATAGTCCCTGGATTTCTAGGCTTCTTGGCTCAAGAATTTATAAGATGGCAATATCACATGGGATGAAAATAATTCCTGAATTGAACTCTCATATACACTGTGAACATCTGTATGTGTCTAGAAGTGAGCAGAATGTCACTAGGCTTCTACTTTGGATGGGATTTGAAGAATGTCTTTATAAATGAAGAACAGAATCATCCATCCTTGTACCTAACTTTTTAATCCAAATCACAACTTCTTATTCAAATACATCCCTATGTGATGTTCACATTAATTGTGATCCTAATAAAATCCAAAGCACTTTGTTCTCAGCATATAGATGAAAATTGACCTTATAGAGAATTTTTCTGTTTGTTTTGTTTTTGTTTATTTCTTGGCTTGCTGTTTTATTTATTTTTCTTGAAATGGAAATACAATATATCAAGTCACTTTCTCTTAGAAAATATAAATGCACAATAATTAGGGATGCAGAGAATTCTGAGAAGCACAGGATTAGCCACACAGTAATGTGAGCTCACATCTGCAGCTAGTCTAAAAATATCACACATCTAATTGTGCTTCAATGCAAATGTAATTTGCTGGTGACTGTGTTTGTTTGAAACCATCTATTACTTAATATTTTATTGTATTTTTTAACTAGGCTACTGGGAAAATAATGTACCTGTGCAGGCTGATACTACTGTAAGATTGTGATTTACAGTCACAAAAATATTTCAATATTGCTTAGTGATTCTTCTATTTTTTCTTAATAAGCATTCACTCACATTTTCTTCCCTGTTTATTTCAATTCTTGTTAATTCCCCTCTTTCCTCCAAAAACACAATTTCCACCAATCACCTCTTATCTCACAGAGAAAATAGAAGATCCTACAAGAGAAATTCCCCAACTTCCTGCCACCAAAGTTACAAGCTGAATAATCTACAACAATCTTTCCTCTTTCCTCCTACCCTGTGCTGTTTTCATTGCCATTTGCCTTCTTTCATTTGTTTTATTATTTCTTTAGACATCCCTTCTTCACGATTTTAACAAGATCAAGACTTTCCAATCTTAAAATAACCTTCCAAAAATTTTACATACATACCAAAATACAAAAATATATGACAAGATTTAGAATCCTAGTCCAGATTGTCTGCTGTGCTCATATCTGTATATACCATTGATATCTGGATAGTTCTACAAGAAAGTCACTCAGGCACACTTCAAAGTAAGTATACGCTTAAGTGATTCTGACATTCCTTCTCTCTTACCATCTTATTTTTGCACCTGTTATTCCTAGGTTTCCTTCTCTCTCCTTATGTCAACAGCCTTCAAGACCTTATAATTCTAGCATTTACATATTTTTGGAGTCCACCAGCATCATTATATTTCTACTGTCACTGTAGTAATCATGCCATCCCTATTATTTCACTAGATTAGTGTTACTGACCCCTCCCCAAATTTTCAACTCTCCCAGGTGTACCCACAGATACATTCCTCACACTCCTACTAAGCTGACATCCTTAAAATAAAATTTACTATTGTTAACATGCTACACAAAATCTACCAGAGACTCCCATTTTCCTTAGATAAAATGTGAGCTCCTTTACCAAAACTGCTGACCCCTTCTTGATATAATCTCTATCTAAATTCAAAGCTTATGTTTTATCATAAGTTCTCTGCCCTTTCCACTTAAAAGCTCAACTTCTCTCACTTCTTGGAAAGTATCCAGTTTATCCTTCCTTCCTATTAAATGCCCCGGTTACATGTTTTTATAGTGCTCTAGACTATTCTTTTGATAGTAACTTGATGATGTTGCTTGCCTAACCAGCTATTTCCTTCATTAAGTTCTTAGTTCTTTACACTGATACCTAATTTCACTTGGTGATTGATGAATTCCTAGTACTTAGCATATTGTCTTTCACATTGATTGGGATCAAATATATTTATTTAAGGTATTCTTTTAACCTTAGCAATATTATCAATTGAAATCCAAAAGTTATGGTTAACATATTTTAAATGAACATGACTATACATAACTTTTACTTGTAAGAAATTTATTATCTAACATTTTCCACATGCATATTAAGGTAGGGCTAGTATATTACTTATGTGAATTTGTATTTTACAGATTTATAATATCCACAACTAAATTTGCAAAGTGGTAATTTATAACTCAAATTTAATTTCTACATGATTTACAATAGTCATCAAGATATTAGAGTTACCATAAATATCTGATATAAACTAACAAATTAATAACATAATATAATGGCATAAAATCATTTATTTTAACAATTTTTAATTCATAGTCAAGGTATACTAGAGAATACTGGGATTTTGAAATTGTGGATGTTGATTACTGAGTGAAATTGGACAATAATAAAAGCTACCATTTGATGAATGACTTGTATAGGTTTGCATAGTCTAATTTAATCTTTAATTCTACCTTGTTAATTCAATACTACTATATTAATTTCTTTAAATTAATCTTTTTAATATATTCTTACCTATATAACAGTGGAGGGAATTAAAACTCATGTGGTCTAAGAACATAGAAAAAATAAATAACATTGATCCAAAAATCCAATGATTATGCTTTTACATTTATCTTTCTTTAGAGAATTTGAATTTTGTTGTGAGGATTACAGCTTATTTCTTAAGTAGTAAAGTCATTTGCCAGAGAAAACCCTTAATGAGTGCTAGTTACTATTTTTTAAAATTATTTTAATATATTAAATCTCAAAATCCCTGTTTGTTTTCTTGCCCTCTGGCAGTAATGGTACCTTCCAACAGAATTGACCCCTGACCCCTCCTTCCACATCAGTGTTGAGTGATGAATGAGAATGTTACTGCCACACTATTTCTATTTATCATCCTTCCATTAAACCATTTTATGTTTCCTTTTCCATCTTTACCTACCACTCTCCCACCATTCCTGCAGAAGTTGGGTGAAGACTCATTCTGAGTTTAGTCATTTGTATAACAGAATGTTCCATGAATATTTTACATATGTGGGAGCTCTCTCCTCTTGGATTACAAGAACATGTTTTGTCACCAACAGGCACCTTAAGTCTTATGTTTGTAAGAAAATATTACACAAACATTATATTTGAACCATTTGTATTCTTAGTTGTTTTTAAGATTTTTTTTCTAAAACTAATCAGAGAGGGATACTTGTATCTGAAAAAAAAAATAAGCCATCCATAAAAAAGGATCTTGACTATTGCTGTGTTTCAGTTATGTTGAAACTTGGTATAAAAGACTGTAGTACGTTGCTGGTTTAATTATGTAATTATACCAGCAATTTTCAGAAGCAGGTGAGTATATATGGCAGGATGAGATACAACGTACCTTGACCATATTTTTCCTGGCCTTGTTTCACAAAGAAGGTGCCTAGCTGTTGGTGACACAGTTCTTGAAGAAAACAGGTAAGAATTTTCTATATCATTAAGTTAGGAAAAACTTCACTAACAATGTATTATTTTTCTGTTTTAAGGTATATTTTAAACAATTGAACTCTATTGTTTCTTGATCAAAATCCAGTCATCAAATCTACTTTCACTTTGGGAATAGAGAAAGAAAGCCAGTCTCCAGGAGTCCCTGAACAAAATATCTGCTTAGAATTTTCCAGCAATACTGAAAGCCCATTTTGCAGGAATTCTTTATGACACTTTCATGATAGACTGTAAAACACAATTTCCCAAAATGACTGACAATTTAATTATGCTTGTGAGCCTGGTGGTTCTTCACAGCATGTTTATAAATGGAAGAACAACATGTAAATGGCACTTGATGGAAGAATGGCGTACACAGCCCTCAACATATGTGGTGAATTGGACAGTGACAGAAAACATCTGCCTGGAGTTCTATGAGGATTGCTGGTTTGGAGATGTAAATACTAAAATGAATACTTCTGGCAATCAAGTTGTTCCCCAGATTTGCCCTTTGCAAATTCAATTAGGAGACATCCTTGTAATTTCTTCTGAACCATCTCTTCAATATCCAGAAATAAATGTGATGAATGTTTCTGAAGCATCATTCATTGACTGTCTGCAAAATACCACAACTGAAGATCAGTTACTTTTTGGTTGCAATCTAAAAGGAATGCACACTGTTAATTCTCAGTGGCTGAGTGTTGGGACACATTATTTCATCACAGTAATGCCAAGTGGTCCATCCCTTTGTCAACTGGGACTTCGACTAAATGTAACAGTGAAAGAGCAGTTCTGCCAGGAATATCTGAGTTCGGAGCTTTGCTCTGGGCATGGTACATGTCTTACTGAAATTTGGAGCAAGATATACAGCTGCCATTGCCAGCCTCCATTCTCTGGGAAATACTGCCAGGAGCTGGATTCATGTTCCTGTACGCCATGTAAAAATAATGGCAGTGGCATTAATAAAAGAGAAAAATGGAATAAGCAAGGATATGAATGTATCTGTCACCCACAAATTTCAGGTAAGATTATTTTTTAAAGTAACATAATTCTATTAAAATAGTAAAATAGGCTGAATTCATAAATGGTTAGTTACCAAAAAATAGGCTATGTTTTTAAGAATTTGGTAGATTTTTTAGAATGGGCTAAATTTGGATTCCGGGCATATAAAAATCCTATCAGGCATCTTTTTTTTTTTTTTTTTTTTTTTCAGTACGCGGGCCTCTCACTGTTGTGGCCTCTCCCATTGCAGAGCACAGGCTCCGGACGCACAGGCTCAAAGGCCATGGCTCACGGGCCTAGCCGCTCTGCAGCATGTGGGATCTTCCCGTACCCGGGCACGTACCCGTGTCCCCTGCATTGGCAGACGGACTCTCAACCACTGCACCACCAGGGAAGCCCCAGGCATTCTTTAAAATAAAAATTGTGCTTATTTAAAGAGGCTATCTTAAAAACGTATATGCTTTATCCTGAAATACCTATTTTTACATCTTTCCCCAAATCCACTCTTAATCTCTCATTAAAAAAAAAAAAAAGATTATCAGAATAATATGTTTTAGTCATTAAATGAATTTCCCAAGGTTATGGTATTTGGGGCAAGCAGCTCTGGATGATAATGTAGAAATGAAATGTGGCTCTAAGTCGAGGATGATAAGGACACACATTATTGGGACAAAGGTTTGAAGTTGCTTGGGAGAGTTGGAGAAGAAAGGATGATTGTGAACCCAAAGTAATGTTCTCAATGGTGTTGGTGTGGCACCTATAAAGTAATTGATAAATCAGAAGAACAAGGAGGGAAAGAGAGTAATATAATTATCAACTGTTTTTTAAAAAATTATTATCTGGTTTTTATAAGCTAAATGAGAGGCAATGATGAGAAACGTTTGCAAAGGAAGATATTTGGTGAGTGGATGAAGCAAAAAGAAGGGCAACCTAAAAACAGTGTAAATAAACTAGGTTACCTGAGGCTGAAGTGAGGATTTAAGGGAAATAGACTATTCCTATTTGAAAGTTCACTAAGGAAGTTGGGTCATCAGAGAAAAATGAAGAGAAACTTTGAGAAATGTAGGGAATATTTGACATTTGGGAATGTGTGAAAGAATTTCTTTCAATTACAGTTTCAGAGACCTGGCATGGAGAGTTACAAAGGTAAAAGGAGGATGATCTAACAAAGGGAAATGCCTGGCGTTGGCAATGATGGGATGAGAAGACACACAACAGACTAACAGCACATTTTGGTCAGGAGAGGGGAAGGGGGGTGAGAAGCAGATGTGACTGGAGCCAACTGGGCTCAGTGATATAACTGCAATTTTGTGGGGCATGCCTTAGGAGGATTCAATAGGGTTGTTTTTCTGTGTGACTGGGAAGACTCCCTTGAAGCTAGATTTGAGGAGACTGTGTGATAAAGTATAATGGAAGAACTCTATAAGCCATTTTAGGCTCCAAAATTCACCTAAGCCAATCATTTAAAATGTAATTTTAGACTCTTTAGGGAAGAAGTACTGAGGCTATTTCAGAAGTTAATCCCAGCATTATCAACTGGACATCCTCTCTGTATAACTGGGATCAAATTCTCATTTGACTCTACTGGCAGGGGTGATAAAAGATGTAAGTTAACCTGACTCATAGTATATCAGATAATTAAAATTAAGACAGGTCAGCAAAAATAAATAAATAAATTAATTAAAGCACTCAAGTTTCTGATTTACGGTGAATGGAGAAATAATTTAATCTAGAGCTTCTAAAGTATACATTTTAACCTGTCAAAAGAATTTTAGAGAAGATTTGACCAGAAAATGTCTACTACCTACATAATATTAACTGGCATAGATATAATCATAAATCATGGAATATTATTTCAATGAGTTATCATAATTGCATAGAATGATTTTATCCCAATGTTTATTTCTTTGTTTATTAGAAACACAGCAGTAGATAATATAAATAATCAAATTTTAAACTCTATAAAAGTATCTAACATTATTTATTTTTTAAGACATTGAGCACATACCATGACACTACTCTAATTATGCACAATTACTTCAATTTTAAACCTTAAAAGATACAGAAATATGTAGGATTACCAAGAAACTGAGAATGTTCACTGTACTAGTTTGTTAGTGCTACCATAACAAAGAACCACAGTGTGAGTGGCTTCAACATTAGAAGTTTATTTTCTCAAAGTTCTAGAGATTAAGTGGTCCCAATCAAGGTGTCAGGAGGATTGGTTTCTCTAAGGCCTCTCTCCTTGGTCCATGGTCAGCCATTTCTCTCTGTGTTTTCACATCCCTTTTCTCTGTAGTGCCTGTGCATCCTCTCCTTATAAGGACATAAGTCATTTTTGATTAGGACCCAAACTAGTGACCTCATTTAACATCTATTACCTCTTTAAAGACCCTGTCTCCAAGTAAGTCACACTATGAGGTCATGGGGGTTAGGATTTCAACATAAGAATTTTTTTGTGGGGGTGGTTACAATTTAGCTATTACACCCAGTAGGACTGAAAGAGAACATGACCTATTGAACATACCACTGATACTTTAGGTTTTGTGTATGGAAATATTTTGGGGCACAATTACTTATTGTAATTACTTATTACTTATATTTTCATTGTGTTGGGGATTGTTTGGAGGTAAGTGAAGGAAGAAGAGTTCTGCATTAGTGAGGTAGAGATGTCAGTGTATAAAGAATTTCAAAAGCATCAACTGGTGAAAACTGCTCACAAATTAAATTAAGAATTCAATTAGAATGGGGGAAGTGGCAGGCTTATTGCCAAATCATGTGCAACTGTTTTGTAGTGACATTTGTCCATGTGTCATGCCCTGGAATTTTGTTGGCACATTCCTCTAATAAGGATATTATGAGATGATCAACTACATAGAAATATATGCTATGCAAGGTTGTGTTTTTTTTTTGTGTAGTAGGACATGATAGCTTGTACAAGTGAGATTTGGAAAACTTGATATAGTAGGAAAGAAAGTGTAGAATTTAGAAGCTTGTGCATGGCTTCTGAGAATCCAAGCAGTCTTCCCTCTTTTCTTCCAAATATTTTTAGATTAGATTAGATTAGATATGAATTGATTTGATTTGATTTTACTGTGGAGAGAATGATTAATACGAGGAATTAATATGAGGTTTACCCTCAAACAAAATTTTAAGTGTATAATATATTATTGTTGACAAAAGGTGCAATGTTGCACAGCAGGTTTGTAGATCTTATTTTTCTTGCTTGACTGAAACTTTATGCCCTGGTTCCTCTTCAGATGGTATAATATTTTCACATTTTCCTTGTTTGAATCATTACCTTGGCTAGGTAGTAGGGCTAAGATACAATATATTATACATTTGAATGTGTCACTTTGTATATTACCACAGCAATGCTCCAGCATATGTTGAAGAATTAATACTTACATATATTAATATTATCTACATGATTAACACATTCAAATTATCATAAAAAATTAACTAGAGCTCAAATATCACCAATCAGAAAAATATTTTAATATTATATTATGCAGTGAAAGGATGGAAAAACTGATGTCAAATTTATTAAAATTAAGTTTTGTTTCCATTTAAATCCATCATCATGAAGCACTATGTCTTAGTTAGAATTACACTATTCAAAATTTTTCTATTATTCATTATTAAAAATTTGGGGAAAATCTGTGACTTTAATTAACTATATAAATATAATGTACATATTTTAATCTAGTTGAAACATTAATTCTCTTTATTTTTATAGGCATAAATTGTTCAGAAATAATTGGGCAGTGTCAACCACATATCTATTTCCATAGGAACTGCAGAAATATTACTGCAAATAGTTTCATTTGTGATTGTGAGGAACCATTTTCAGGTAAAAATACACATATATGTATGTATGCATACATACATACAAATATTTTAATTTTGTCATTTATTTCAAATTAGACTTGAAATGTTTCATTTATTACTGAAAAATACAAGTTTAGTGGTTCTATACTCTGAGTTTTTTGAAGAATAAATTTAAGAGATCAATTTGTTTAACAATTAAATGATTATTCTGCTAAATATTGATATTTCATAATATATGAAGAGTTTAGCCACCAACTGAACAGGTTTTTTTTGTTTGTTTTTTTACTATGATAAAATATATTTTGTTCTTAGGTACTAAAATATGTTTACAAAGAGTGTATATTTTGCCTGTAATTTGCAACATTATATCTCTATTATTTCCTTATGTAACAGGTCAGTACAGACAAATCCCCTTTCATGAAGCATAAAAATGTTTTATTCCTTCTCAAATAAACTTAAAGATGTCAATAAAATCACTGTTTAAACCAATAGTTTCTTAACTTTTGATTAAATATTTAACAATGAAACTGTGCTTAAACCACTCCGATCTCATTTTTTTTTTTTTTTTTTTGCGCGGGCCTCTCACTGTTGTGGCCTCTCCCGTTGCGGAGCACAGGCTCCGGACGCACAGGCTCAGCGGCCATGGCTCACAGACCCAGCCGCTCCGCGGCATGTGGGATCTTCCTGGACTGGGGCATGAACCCATGTCCCCTGCATGGGCAGGGAGACTCTCAACCAGTACGCCACCAGGGAAGCCCTGATCTCATCTTTGAACCCTTCCACAGTTTCCCATTTTCTGGGAAATATAACTCACCATCAGTGTATTTGTCTCTCTTCAAAATGTCTTTGGGTAGTGGTGTTTCCGGCCACAATTAGGTACCTAAAGACTCTTTTCATGGGAGTGAAACAAAAGTTAAGTGTCTCCCAAACTGCAGAAAGTGATAACTCCCAGTGTTTCTCTTGCAGATCCTTCCATGTAACCTAGTTGAGAGAGATTTGAGAGTCTGGTAGAGTGTATCAGCCACTGCCAATGGTAGGAGGGATTGGTAGCAGTGCAGGTGGTAAGAACTCCAACAACCATCTTCAAAGAAATGTTTTCAGGGCTTTTCCCTTCAGGTCATTTATTTCCTGAGATGGGTTATGAGTTGTTAGGTGTTTTATAATAGCTTACCATATCCTGCAGTGTATGAAGAATATATAATTTATCTCTGAAACCATGGCATTTTTGAACAAAAGAGGCAGCTAAAAGGAGTTACAAATATATAATATTTGAAATATTTATTTATTCTTTGGCAAATTGGTTTCATTAAATAGGCAGACAAATAATGTAGCTCTATTCAAAAAATTAATTTCTAAAATTCCTTCCAAAGACAATAATTGTAACTTGGTCTCTGCAAATCAAAAGGACATTTTAAAACATACTTTATATTGATTATCTGAAGCATTACAAAATAATATAAGCAGAAACTATATTTACACCTATTTTTCTGAAGAATGAGTATTTTTTCAATATTGTCTTATAATTATAAATTTTTATAAAGCTATCTATACCCTCTTCAAAGTTGCATTTATGATTAATAAATTTGAAGTCATTTAATGCCTTCAGTTTACTCTTCTCCTAACTGTGCCATTTTAATTGAGAACATTTTCACCGAACATATTTTGAGGTTCTTTCTAACCTCAAAGGAAAATCTGCTAAATGTTAAGTATTCCCAATTATATATTTTGTATAAAATACATCAATAAAGTATGTCCATAGGAGCTATATTTTATTCTATTCAAAATTATTTTTTGACAAACATTTTCAAAGAGAATCCTCATGAAATAAATGGTCTCTATGTATGATTCCTTTGAATGTTTGGCAAAATTTAGGTGCTTCAATTTATTTCCACTATGTCCTAGCACAAAAAAATAATCTGTGAAATATAGGATTTTTGTCAAATGTTGTTCCCCATAAGTCCAGCTATTCCAAAGCCTAGTTATAACATTTATGATCTCGAGCACTTCTGAATTCATTGAGCTTAAGTTTTTCATTGTATTGTGTAGGAATAAGCTTTAATGTCTTTTAAAAAATAAGTACATTTCACTAAAACTTTCAAACACCAGTCTTTTGTTCTTGATTTATTGTTTTTTTGGTTAAATGTTTGTAACTGATTTTGAATGAGATGCAACCGAAACTTACAATATTTTCTCTAAAATGCCAAAACCTCCCTGAAATACTGGATTTATTTTCAAAGTCATTCTTCACAAGTTTAAACATTTCTAAAATTTAAATGATAATGGACAGCAGCAAAAGAAAGCACATTTTGCTATGTTACATTATTTTCAATATCAGTTTTATTCCAAAAATTTTAGTCTGTTGTCCTGTGAATATTTTAAATTAATTGCAAATTTTTCAACTATAGATTCTATTCCACTTGTGTGAGCATCAAAACTGGTTTGCTTTAAAACTATGAATTATGTATGAACCAAAATAAACTACAAGTACATTTTTTTCCATCCTTTTCTCAACTCGATCAAACTATGTATATATCATTATAAACTTAACAAAATTTATACTTATAATTTTAGCACAAGAGCACATAACTTTATCTTCGAACATTTTTAGCGAATTTTCAATAGCATTCCTAATATTGTCAGATACCTTGCCTTCAACAGAACAAAACTATTATTGAAATAAACTGATTATGTATTTGAAACCTCTGACTTTACTAGTATAGACTGGTATCTTTTATCTTTGTGTCAATTTATTCTGCTAACTGAGCCAACACATTTATAACAATCGCTTTACTTTTAGTATGTACAGAGAAACTTGCAATAGAAAATTAGGAAAATAATTTTGCTATAGTTGTGTGATCTAAGTGAAAATACATGCTTCACAGAGTGACATGTAAGAATACCTTCTTTATCTGAACTTAACTCATCAATGAGAGGGAGTCTTTTAAAATAATTACTAACATTTAAATAGATGCTGATGGTTTTTGAACTAAAACGTGTCTTCTGGTTTCATGTAGTCAGTGATGTCAACATACTCAGCAGTGGATCATTAAAGTGACATAGTTTAGGAGTAAACTCCATATTCATTATCAACTTTCTAGGGAAACAAATTTGAAACATACATTTTATTAAAAAATAATTTTTGATATCATTTCATTTAAAGTATTTATTGTAAAATAAGAAATAAATATCAGAAAACAATAAAATACAGTAGTTGTATATTTATACCAGAAGATTAAAAACTTTTTCCTGAAAAGGATCAGATAGTAAATATTTTATACTTTCTGAGCCATATGGTATCTGTCAAGGTAACTCAACTCTGCTATTGAGTTAGTAGTGTGAAAACATCCATAGACATACATAAATGAATGAATTCTGTTATGTTTCAATAAAACTTTATTTACAAAATCAGGTGGAAGGTCATATTTGGCTCACAGTTGTAATTTACTAACCCCTGATTTATACCATAGAACAAACGATCAACTCTATAGCAAGGACATATAGACTCTCTACAAACTCCATGACAGGAATGTTTGTCCTCAGCTTGTCTCTCATATATAATATAGACATAATCCATAATTTCCTGTGGTCCCTCTGACCCAGCTTACTTGCAGTGAGCAGCTTTAGATCTTTCTCCTCCAAGCTAAGAAGGAGGGGACTATTTGTGGCAGCTTGGTTTTCAAAATCCACAAGCGGCCCTATATGAGAGATATAATACCACTTGTATCTGAAAAAGACTGAGAAAAAAGAGGTAGTTATCACTGGTTAACTTGCAAGTTTGTCCTCATGTTCAAATAAAATACTGCTTATGTATCCTAGAAAAGACCATGGCTGAATCTAAAGTACAAAGTAGAGATATATCAAACCCATTTGCTTACTTTAATGCAACTGTGAATATTACTTGGTGAGAAAATGCAGGACAAACGGTCATTTGATAATTGGGGAGAATTTATATCTCAGAAATAGTGTCCCACACTCCATGAGCATAAACTTGTGTCATTGTGGAAAAAATAGGATGATGACTTTATTAGAAGACCTAGTAACAATAATAGAGATTTTTTTTGATATGTATTGTATTATTCTGTGACTTAAAGCCTTAGCCAAAAATGTGCAGGAAGTATCACATTTTTAAAACAAAATATGTATGTAGACATGCACGTACGTTTGTATGTAGGTATCTATCAAACATCTATCTATGTATCTATCCTTCTATATATGCAATTATCTTATACATACTTTCTAATTAATTTCTTCAAAAACCTTTAGGAACTAATATATGTATAATCTTTTTGCTCAGTGTGATGATCTGTGCATATTACTACATATTATCTGATATATGAAGCAGGATTCACAAATAAAGTGAGACTATAGTTTTCTAAAGAATCATATTAAAGGTCATAAACTTGGTATTTCCAATGTCTTATTAATCAGTTATTATTACATAAATTAGCTTTTATGTTAAAGTCCCACTGCTCTTGAGTTTCACTCCAGACTGGGAATTTTGGAACTCATGCCTTTTGGAAATATATAGCTATCATGCTAGAAGCAGTTTAATAATCTATATCTAATGCAAATTTAAGTCAAGATGGCAAAGAAATAATGTGGAATACATCAATCATATTTTAAAACAAGTGATACTTTAGGAAAAACAGATTCCTGATTTTTAAGACACCTCAAATATTGTGTTAAAATATACAGTACCAAATGTTAAAGACCTAAATGTAAGGCCAGACACTATCAAACTCTCAGAGGAAATAATAGGCAGAACACTCTGTGACATAAATCACAGCAAGATCCTTTGTGACCCACCTCCTAGAGAAATGGAAATAAAAACAAAAATAAACAAATGGGACCTAATGAAACTTCAGAGCTTTTGCTCAACAAAGGAAACCATAAACAAGACCAAAAGACAACCCTCAGAATGGGAAAAAAATATTTGCAAATGAAGCAACTGACAAAGGATTAAGTTCCAAAATTTATAAGCAGCTCATGCAGCTCAATAGCAAAAAAACCAAACAACCCAATCCAAAAATGGGCAGAAGACCTAAATAGACACTTCGCCAAAGAAGATATACAGATTGCCAACGAACGTATGAAAGAATGCTCAACATCATTAATCATTAGAGAAATGCAAATCAAGACTACAATGAGATATCATCTCACATAGGTCAGAATGGCTATCATCAAAAAATGTACAGACAGGGCTTCCCTGGTGGCGCAGTGGTTGAGAGTCCGCCTGCAGATGCAGGGGACACGGGTTCATGCTCCGGTCTGGGAAGATCCCACAGGCCATGGAGCAGCTAGGCCCGTGAGCCACAGCCACTGAGCCTGCACGTCCAGAGCCTGTGCTCTGCAACGGGAGAAGCCACGACATTATTTACAATAGCCAGAACATGGAAGCAAGCTAAGTGTCCATCAACAGATGAATGGATAACGAAGATGTGGCGCATATACAATAGAATATTACTCAGCCATAAAAATAAACAAAACTGAGTTATTTGTAGTGAGGTGGATGGACCTAGAGTCTGTCATACAGAGTGAAGTAAGTGAGAAAGAGAAAAACAAATATCATATGCTAACACATATATATGGAATCTAAGGAAAAACAAAAAAGGTCATGAAGAACCTAGGGTTAAGAAGGGAATAAAGACACAGACCTACTAGTGAATGGACTTGAGAATATGGGGAGGGGGAAGGGTAACGTGACAAGGTGAGAGAGTGGCATGGACATATATACACTACCAAACATAAAATAGATAGCTAGTGGGAAGCAGCAGCCGTATAGCACATGGAGATCAGCTCAGTGCTTAATTACCACCTAGTGGTGTGGGATAGGGAGGGTGGGAGGGAGGAAGATTCAAGAGGGAAGAGATATGGGAACATATGTCTATGTATAACTGATTCATTTTGTTATAAAGCAGAAACTACACACCATTGTAAAGCAATTATACTCAATAAAGAGGTTAAAACAAAAAACAACAAAAAACAGAAAACAAAACAAACAAAAAACAAAATCTGGAAAAAAACCCACAAAATACCGATAGCTAGTGGGAAGTAGCCACATAGCACAGGGAGATGAGCTCGGTGCTTTGTGACCACGTACAAGGGTGGGATAGGGAGGGTGGGAGGGAGGGAGTCGCAAGAGGGAAGAGATATGGGAACATATGTCTATGTATAACTGATTCATTTTGTTATAAAGCAGAAACTACACACCATTGTAAAGCAATTATACTCCAATAAAGATGTTGAAAAAAAAAAAAGAAGAATTAGCCATGAGGTAAAACTACAATCACAAACCTTATAAAAGTAAAATTAAGGAGTAAAGATCTAATCTAAAACTGTATGAAAATGTATTCTTCATTGTAATTCCAAACTTGAAAATGTTATACAAGATTTATGTATCTATTATAAAATGATCTCTAATTTTATAACTTCATAAGGTTTATAGCAAAAAAAACGTTTCATGTATTTTTGGAGCAATTCAAGGAACTATTAAAATTCTCCTGGTCAGTTCCATATTTTCAAAACTTTTCAAATATGATTTTGATATAGTAACAAGTGATTGTCAGAAAATAAGCTCACAGTCTTAGTTTAAGGCTAAGTTACAGCTGCAAGATAATAATTTTAGTTTCAGGATTCAAGAAAGTTTATTTGCAAGGCATGCTGTGATCTCTATACCCAAGGTGAATGATTTTTGGAAAACATTGCATTGCATTGGAGGAATAAGTATTTTTCAGGATGTGATAACCCCAGGTATCATTCTGACTGATAAGAGGTCTAATCTGATGAGTGAAGATTACTGTAAGACATTTCATTAGCAGTTTAAAGCAGAAAGAAGGCAGAAAAGCTTTCAAGGTAAAGTAAATTCCCTCATTTTCAAAATCCCTAGCAGTGGGTAGAATTTATGGAGAATAGTATTTTGTCCATGGATAGGAAATCTAGCAGTAGCTAAATCAGATATAACTTTTTTTCATTTTTAATAATTGAACTTTAATCCTATTTGAAACTCAGTTCTGATAGAGGCTAGAAAACTAATCTCAGTCCACTCCACCCTAGCTCTAAACCCCTGACAGGTAGAGAACTGACCTAGTCTTGCTCTCATAAGTTTAATTTGTTAAGTATTGTGGATAATTAATCATGTCACACGAGCCAATAGGCACACTACATGTACAATCAACTCTATGGCTTCCCATTCATACAACTTAGAGTTAAAATTATAGCAAATAGTTACACAAGCTACACACTTAATGCTGCACATAATGTTCTTAGGTGTTGACTAGGAAGGCTTTTATGTACTTTGGATTGTTATTTACATCATAACACCTTACTTTTGTTGTATTTTTCTTCTTGATTCTCTGGTCACTGCAATCACTACCAGCACTGATAGTGACCCATACTTCTAATCACAGCATAATCCACAGTAACATAACACCAGAAAAGCAAAGGCTCTCTATCCAATTACTAACAGGAAGGATTTCCTTTGCTACCCTACTCCAGCCTGATGGACTGAAGCTTCCTTTGTGCCTTCTGTATTTTTGTGTGTCCTTCCATTGTTATAAATTCTCCTTTGACTGGCAAAGCAATGCATCCAACTGCTCCCCATCCCACTGTAAGTTGTCTCAAAACAATTTATGTGCCAACTAAGTATCTGGTATATATTATTCATTTAGTAAGTTGCAATTATTGATAACTGAGATCTCAGGATGATCATTATTATTTTTTATATCTTATGTATGAATGAGAGTATAAATTGATTACAAACAAAAAGTCTTGAATGCTCAATAAAGCATATAATTTAGCTAAATTAATGAAACATATATGTTGTGCCAATTTGAATGCCCTCTCATTATTATTCAATAAATAGAACATTTATTAACTACTATTTATTATGTGCCATTTTTTGTCTTTTTTTTTTTTTTTATGTGTCTATCTTTTTATCAGAAAACAAGTCCATGAAATAATCTCATCTCTATTTTACTTTTTGAGGAAATGTTGGAAATAGAGTCAAAACTTGGATTATTTTACTGTAGTGATATTTATCTTAAACCAAAGTTATGCTGTATTGCTAGTTTATTCAGTGAAAAGATAACTAAATAATAATAGTGCAGTGTCAGTGTAATTTGTGTAGTAGCCTATAGACCTTGAGAACAAATATGACTTACTCATTTTGTCATCTTTAAGTTGTCTCTCTTTATTGATGTGTAGAAAATGTTTATACATCCTGATAGAAGTAATTAGTATATGGGTATTACAAATACTTTCAGCCTGTGGCTTGTCTTTTCATCTTTTAATCCATATATTTTGATGAGCAGATGTTTTATAAATTGATGAAGTCCAATTTATAATTTTTTTTATTTTTATGTTAAGTGGGTATTATGTTTCTTTAGGAAAAAATTTGCATATCCCAAAGACATAAAGATATTCTCCTATGTTTCTCCTAGAAGATTTACAGTTTTAGCCTCTCTGTTTAGGTTGATGATTTATTCAAAGTTAAGTTTTGTGATTCATATAGAATCAACATTCTTTTTTCTTTCTCATATAAAGAGATCTAGTTATTCAGCAGAATTGAGGAAAACTCTCTTTACCCCTGGATTTGTTTGGCATATTTGTCAAAAACCAATGAAGCATACATGTGTGTGTCCATTTCTACATCCTCTATTCTATTCCAGCAATCTGTCTGTCCTCCTTTTAGCCAATAACACCCTCTCTTGATTTGTATAGATATATAATGAAACTTGAGGTCATGTAGTATGAGTTTTCCAACTTCTTTTTTTTTTAATCAAGATTGTTTTAGCTATTATATATCCTGTGCCTTTCCAGATAAATCTTAGAATAACTTGAAATTTTATCTAAAAATTTCTGCTAGTCTTTTAATATGGACTGTTTTGAATCTATTCAATTTGGGGAGGACAACAACTTATCAATATTCAATTTTCTAGTCTATGAGCATGATATATGGCTCTAATTATTTAGGACTTTACTAATCTCTCAGCAATATGCTATAATTTTCAGGGGAAAGGAAATACACATTAAAATGAGTTGGTTAAATTTTAAAATATTTTAATATTTTTGATGATAGTATAATTGTTTTAAAATTTTTCTAATAATTTGCTGTTATATATAGACATATAATAACCATGTACTCTAAGTCCATGCTAAATGCATTTATTAGTTCCAATTATTCCCTGAGATTCCTTAGGATTTTCTGTCTAAATAATTTTATTGTCTGTAAATAAATTTCTTTTTATATATTCCTTTCTAATATAATACTTATGATTTTATTTGATTATCTTACTGTCCTGGCTAGGTCCTCAGATACAATGTTTAATAACAAAGGGGGCATCCTTCCCTTTTTTTTTTTTAATTTTTATTGGAATATAGTTGAATTACAATGTTGTGTTACTTTCAGGTGTACAGCAAAGTGAATCTGTTATAAATATACATATATGCACTCTTTTTCAGATTCTTTTCCCATATAGGCCATTACAGAGTATTGAGTAGAATTCCCTGTGCTATACAGTAGGTCCTTGTTAGTTATCTATTTTATATATAGTAGTGTGTTTATGTCAATCTCAATCTTCCAATTTATCCCTCCCCCACCCTTACCCCTGGTAACCATAAGTTTGTTTTCTACTTCTGTAACTCTATTTCTGTTTTGTAGATAAGTTCATTTGTATGCTTTTTTTAAGATTCCACATATAAGCAATATCATATGATATTTATCATTCTATGTATTACTTATTTCACTCAATATGAGAATCTCTAGGTCCATCCATATTGCTGCAAATGTCATCATTTCATTATTTTTTATGTCTGAGTAATATGCGATTATAGATATGTACCACATCTTCTTTATCCATTTATGTGTTGATGGACATTTAGGTTGCTTCCACATTCTGGCTATTGTAAATAGTGTTGCAATGAACATTGAGGTGCATGTATCTTTTCGAATTATGGTTTTCTCCAGATATATCACTGGGAGTGGGATTGGTGGATCATATGGTAGCTCTATTTTTAGGTTTCTAAGGATCTTTCACACTGTTCTCCATAGTGTCTGTCCCAGTTTACATTCACACCAACAGTGTAGGAGGACTCTGTTTTCTCCACCCACTCTCCAGCATTTATTGTTCATAATTTTTTTTTTGCGGTACATGGGCCTCTCACTTTTGTGGCCTCTCCCGTTGGGGAGCACAGGCTCTGGACGCGCAGGCTCAGCAGCCATGGCTCACGGGCCCAGCCGCTCCGCAGCATGTGGTATCCTCCCGAACCGGGGCTCGAACCCATGTCTCCTGCATCGGCAGGCGGACTCTCAATCACTGCGCCACCAGGGAAGCCCCTGTTCACAGATTTTTTGATGATGGCCATTCTGACTGGTGTGAAGTGATACCTCATTATAGTTTTGATTTGCATTTCTCTAATAAATAGTGATGTCAACATCTTTTCATGCACTATTTACATTTTTCTTGATATTAAGTATTCGGTATTTCATCAAGTCTAATGTTAGCTGTATGTTTTACATAGACATTGTTGTCAAATAAAGAGAGTCTCTTTCTATTAATAGTCTGTTGATAATTTTTATGAGGATTGGACAATTAATTTTGTCAAATGTTTTCACTGCATCTATTGAGATGATTTTATGATGTTTCAATTAAATTTTGTGGTTTTCTAATGTCTTCAGTTAATTCATGAATTACAGATTTTCATATCTAAACTAACCTTGCATTCCTGGGCTATAACTCAGTTGGACATGATAAATTATTATTTTTACATGCTCTGTGTTTAGTTGGTAATATTTCGTTAAATTCTTTTTCAGTTATATTCATGTAGGATATTGATATTTCGTTTTCTAGAATTATTTCTTTATGTTGATACATAATGGTTAACCTGGACTCTACATTTTGAAGAGATATATAAATTTGGTATTAATTTCTTGCCTAAATGTTTGATATCACTCATTAGTGAAATCACTTAAACTGTAATATATTTATTGGAAAATTTTGGATAAATTGAATTATTTTAACAGAGGCAGATACATTAATATTTTCCAATTCTTGTCAGATTTCAGAAGTTATTCTATTCAAGGAAGTTTTTCATAACATATTAGCTGTTGGACTTTTGGCATAATGTTCATAATATTACCTTATTGCTCTTTTAATATCTGTGGGATCAGAAGTAATGTCCATTATTTCATTCATGATAGTCCTTTTTCTTTTATCAACATCATAGGATTTTCTTAATATTGTTGACCTTTGCAATGTACCAAACATTAACTTAGCTAAATTCCTCTACTGTTTTCTATTTCACTCATTTCTTCTTATTATTCTCTCTACTGACTTTGGGTTTAATGTACTCATGTTTTCTGGTATTAATACAGAGGCAATTTATTGACTTGATACTCCTGTCCTCTGGCTTTCAATGCTTCTCATAAAAAGTCAATTATCATTTGCATTATTTACATTCCCCCCAACAGTGCAAGAGGGTTCCATTTTCTCCACACCCTCTCCAACACTTATTGTTTATAGATTTTTTCATGATGGCCATTCTGACTGGTGTGAGATGATATCTCATTGTAGTTTTGATTTGCATTAACTGATTGTAAATTTTGGAGATTTATCCTTCGTCAGTTGCTTCACTTGTAAATATTTTCTCCCATCCTGAGGGTTCTCTTTCCGTCTTATTTATGGTTTCCTTTCTTTGCAAAAGCTTTTAAGTTTCATTAGGTCCCATTTGTTTGTTCTTATTTCAATTTCTGTAGGAGGTGGGTCAAAAAGGATCTTGCTGTGATTTATGTCATAGAGTGTTCTGCCTATGTTTTCATCTAAGAGTTTGATGGTGTCTGACCTTACTTTTAAGTCTTTAATTCATTTTGAATTTATTTTTGTGTATGGTGTTAGGGAGTATTCTAATATCATTATTTTATATGTAGCTGTCCAGTTTTCACAGCACCACTCATTGAAAAGGCTGTCTTTTCTCCACTATATATTCTTGCTTCCTTTATCAAAGATAAGGTGACCGTATGTGAATGGGTTTATCTCTGGACTTTCTATCCTGTTTCATTGATCTATATTTCTGTTTTTGTGCCAGTACCATGGTGTCTTGATTACTCTAGCTTTGTAGTATAGTCTGAAGTCAGTGAGCCTGATGCCTCCAGCTCCGTTTTTCTTTCTCAAGATTGATTTTGCTATTCGGGGTCTTTTGTGTTTCTATACAAATTGTAAATTTTTTTTGTTCTAGTTCTGTGAAAAATGGCAGGGGTAGTTTGATAAGGATTTCATCTGTAGATTGCTTTGGGTAGTAGAGTCATTTAAACAATGTTGACTCTTCCAATCCAAGAATGTGGTATATATCTCCATCTATTTGTAACACATTTCATTACTTTCATCAGTGTCTTATAATTTTCTGCATACAGGTCGTTTGTCTCCTTAAGTAGCTTTATTTCTAGATATTTTATTCTTTTTGTTGCAATGGTAGATGGGAGTGTTTTCTTAATTTCACTTTCAGATTTTTCATCATTAGTGTATAGGAATGCCAGAGATTTCTGTGCATTAATTTTCTATCCTGCTACTTTCCCAAATTCATTGATTAGCTCTAGTAGTTTTCTGGTAGGATCTTTAGCATTCTATATGTACAGTATCATGTCATCTGCAAACAGTGACAGCTTTACTTCTTCTTTTCCAATTTGGATTCCTTTTATTTCTTTTTCTTTTCTGATTGCTGTGGCTAAAACTTCCAAAACTATTTTGAAAAGTATTGGTGAGAGTGGGCAGCCTTCTCTTCTTCCTGATCTTAGTGGAAATGGTTTCAGTTTTTCTTCATTGAGGACAATGTTGGCTTTGGGTTTTTCATATATGATCTCTATTATGTTGAGGAAAGTTCCCTCTATGCCTACGTTCTGCAGGGTGTTTATTACAAATGGGTGTTGAATTTTGTTGAAAGCTTTCTCTACATCTATTGAGATGATCATATTGTTTTTCTCCTTCAATTTTTTAATATGCTATATCACGTTGATTGATTTGAATATATTGAAGAATCCTTGCATTCCTGGGATAAACCCCACTTTATCATAGTGTATGATCCTTTTAATGGTGCTTTTGGATTCTTTTTGCTACTATTTTGTTGAGGATTTTTGCATCTACATTCACCAGTGATATTGGCCTGTAGTTTTCTTTCTTTGTGACATCTTTGTCTGGTTTTGGTATCAGAGTGATGGTGGTCTTGTAGAATGTGTTTGGGAGTGTTCTTTCCTCTGCTATATTTTGGAAGAATTTGAGAAGGATAGGTGTTAACTCTTCCCTAATTGGTAGGATTCACCTGTGAAGCCATCTTGTCCTGGGCTATTGTTTGTTGGAAGATTTTTAATCACAGTTTTAACTTCAGTGCTTGTGATTGGTCGGTTCATATTTTCTATTTCTTCCTGGTTCAATCTCAGCAGGTTGTGCATTTCTAAGATTTTGTCCATTTCTTCCTGGTTGTCCGTTTTATTGGCATATAGTTGCTTGTAGTAATCTCTCATGATCCTTTGTATTTCTGCAGTGTCAGTTATTACTTCTTTTTTCATTTCTAAATCTATTGATATGAGTCTTCTCCCTTATTTTCTTAATATGTCTGGCTAATGGTTTATCTCTTTTTTTTTATGTTCTGAAGAACCAGCTTTTAGTTTTTTTGATCTTTGCTATCATTTCCTTCATTTATTTCTGATCTGAACTTTATGATTTCTTTCATTCTGCTAACTTTTGGATTTTTTTGTTGTTCTTTCTCTAATTGCTTTAGGTGTAAGGTTAGGTTGTTTATTTGAGATTTTTCTTGTTTCTTAAGGTAGAATTGTATTGCTATAAACTTCCCTCTTAGAACTACTTTTGCTGCATCTCAAAGGTTTTAGGTTGTCATCTTTTCATTGTCATTTGTTTCCAGGTATTTTTTCATTTCCTCTTTGATTTCTTCATTGATCTCTTGGTTATTAAGTAATGTGCTGTTTAGCCTCCATGTGTTTGTATTTCTTACAGATTTTTTCCTGTAATTGATATCTGGTCTCATAGCATTGTTGTCAGAAAAGATACTTGATATGATTTCAATTTTCTTAAATTTACCAAGGCTTGATTTTTGACCCAAGGTATGATTTATCCTGGAGAATATTCCATGAGCACTTGAGAAAATGTGTATTCTGTTGTTTTTGGATGGAATGTACTATAAATATCATTTAAGTCCATCTTGTTTAATGTGTTATTTAAAGCTTGTGTTTCCTTATTTATTTTCATTTTGGATGAGCTGTCCATTGGTGAAAGTGGGGTGTTAAAGTCCCCTACAATGATTGTGTTACTGCTGATTACCCCTTTTTCGGCTGTTAGTATTTGCCTTATGTATTGAGGTGCTCTTATGTTGGGTGTATAATTATTTACAATTTTTATATCTTCTTCTTGGATTAATCCCTTGATCATTATGTAGCGTCCTTCTTTGTCTCTTGTAGTAGTCTTTTTTTTAAAGTCTATTTTGTCTGCTATGAGAATTGCTACTGCAGCTTTCTTTTGATTTCCATTTCCATAGAATATCTTTCTCCATCCCCTTACTTTCAGTCTGTATGTGTCCCTAGTTCTGAAGTGGGTCTCTTGTAGACAGCATGTATACGGGTCTTGCTTTTGTATCCATTCAGCCAGTCTGTGTCTTTTGCTGGGAGCATTTAATCCATTTACACTTAAGATAATTATCAATATGTATGTTCCTATTACCATTTTCTTAATTGTTTTGGGTTTATTATTGTAAGTCTTTCCCTTCTCTTGTGTTTCCGGCCTAGAGAAGTTCCTTTAGCATTTCTTGTAAAGCTGGTTTTGTGGTGCTGAATTCTCTTAGCTTTTGCTTGTCTGTAAAGGTTTTAATTTGTCTCTCAAATCTGAATGAGATCCTTGCTGTGCAGAGTAATCTTGGTTGTAGGTTTTTCTCCTTCATCACTTTAAATATGTCCTACCTTTCCCTTCTGGGTTGCAGAGTTTCTGCTGAAAGATCAGTTGTTAACGTTATGGAGATTTCCTTATGTGTTATTTGTTGTTTTTCCCTTGTTGCTTGTAATATTTGTTCTTTGTATTTAATTTTTGATAGTTTGAATAATATGTGTCTTGTCATGTTTCTCCTTGCATTTATCCTGGATGGGACTCTCTATGCTTCCTGGACTTGATTAACTGTTCCCTTTCCTGTATTAGGGAAGTTTCCAACTATAATCTCTTCAAATATTTTCTCAGTCCCTTTCTTTTGTCTTCTTCTTCTGGGACCCCTGTAATTCTAAGTTGATGCATTTAATGTTGTCCCAGAGGTCTCTGAGACTATCCTCAATTATTTCATATTTTTTTCTTTTTTTATTCTGCTCTGCAGTAGTTATTTCCACTATTTTATCTTCCAGGTCACTTAACGTTTCTTCTGCTTCAGTTATTCTGCTATTGATTCCTTCTAGAGAATTTTTAATTTCATTTATTTTGTTGTTCATCACTGTTTGTTTGCTCTGTAGTTCTTCTAGGTCCTTGTTAGATGTTTCTTTTTTTTCTCCATTCTATTTCCAAGATTTTGCGTCATCTTTACTATCATTATTCTTAATTCTTTTTCAGATAGACTCCCTATTTCTTCTTCATTTGTTAGGTCTGGTGGGTTTTTGCCTTGCTCCTTCATCTGCTGTGTGTTTCTCTGTCTTCTCATTTTGCTTAGCTTACTGTGTTTGGGGTCTCCATTTTGCAGGCTTCAGGTTCATAATTCTCATTGTGTTTGGTGTCTGTCCCCAGTGGCTAAGGTTGGTTCAGTGGGTTGTGTAGACTTGCTGGTGGATGGGACTAGTGCCTGTTCTGGTGGATTAGGCTAGATCTTGTCTTTCTGGTGGGCGGGTCCAAATTTGGGGTGTCTTTGACCTTATTGTGATTTTAGGCAAACCCTCTGTTAATGGATTGGGTTGTGTTCCTGTCCTGCTAGTTGTTTGGCATATGGTATCCATTACTGTAGCTTGCTGGTCGTTGAGTGGAGCTGGGTCTTGGCTTTGAGATGGAGATCTCTGAGAGATTTTCACCATTTGATATTATGTGGGGCTTGGAGCTCTGTTGTGGACCAGTGTCCTGAACTTGGCTCTCTCACCTCCGTGCCACAGCACTGGAGCACCAAAAGCCTGTCCTCCACATGGCACAGAATAAAAGGGAGGATAAAATGAAAGAAAGAAAGAAAGAAGATAAAATAAAATAAAGTTATTAAAATAAAATATAATTATTAAAAAAATTTTAAGTATTAAAAAAAAAATCAGACAGACAGAGCCCTAGGACAAATGGTAAAAGCAAAACTATACAGACAAAATCACACACAGAAGCATACACATACACACTCACAAAAAGAGAAAAAGGGAAATAAATAAATAAATAAATAAATTTTATATATATATATATAGTTGCTCCCAAAGTCCACTTACTCGATTTGGGATGGTTCGTTGTCTATTCAGGTATTCCACAGATGATGCATGGTACATCAAGTTGATTATGGAGATTTAATCCACTGCTCCTGAGGCTGCTGGGAGAGATTTCCCTTTCTGTTCTTTTTTTGCACAGCTCCAGGGGTTCAGCTTTGGAATTGTACCTGTCTCGTTGTGTAGGTTACCTGAGGGCATCCGTTCTTTGCTCAGAGAGGACGGGGTTAAAGGAGAAGCTGATTCGGGGGCTCTGGCTCACTCAGGTCATGGGGAGGGAGGGATATGGATGAGGGGCGAGCCTGCGACGGCATAGGCTGGTGTGACATTGCACCAACCTGCGGCGTGCCCTGCATTCTCCCGGGGAAGTTGTCCCTGGATCCCGGGACCCTGGCAGTGGAGGGCTGCACAGGCTCCCTGGGAGGTGAGGTGTGGACAGTGACCTGTGCTTGAACACAGGTTTCTTGGTGGCAGCAGCAGCAGCCTTAGCGTCTCATACCTATCTCTCGGGTCCACGCTGATAGCCGTGGCTGGTGCCCATCTCTGGAGCTCTTTAAATGGCACTCTTAATCCCCTCTCCTCGCGCACCAGGAAACAAAAAGGGAAGAAAAAGTCTCTTGCCTCTTCGGCAGGTTCAGCCTTTTCCTCAGACTCCCTCCCGGCTAACCGTGGTGCACTAATCCCCTGCAGGCTGTATTCATGCCACCAACCCCAGTCCTCTCCCTGCGCTCCGACCGAAGCCCGAACCTCAGCTCCCAGCACCCCCTGCCCCAGTGAGTGAGCAGACGAGCCTCTTGGACTGGTGAGTGCCGGTCGGCACTGATCCTCTGTGCGTGAATCTCTCCGCTTTGCCCTCCGCACCCCTGTTGCTGTGCTCTCCTCTGTGGCCCCAAAGCTTCCCAATCTGCCACCCGCAGTCTCTGCCCACAAAGGGGCTTCTAGTGTATGGAAACCTTTCCTCCTTCACAGATCCCTCCCACTGGTGCGGTCCCATCCCTATTCTTTGTCTCTGTTTTTTCTTTTTTTTCTTTTGCCCTACCCAGGTACGTGGGGAGTTTCTTGCCTTTGGGGAGGTCTGAGGTCTTCTGCCAGCATTCGGTGGGTGTTCTGTAGGAGTTGTTCCACATGTAGATGTATTTGTAGGGAGGAAGGTGATTTCCACGTCTTACTCTTCTGTCATCTTGAAGCTCCTCCCCTATGCCACTATTTTAAATTATTTTTTTACCTGCCAAAATCTCTCTCCTTTCCTTCTACAATTGAAAGTATGATAGACACCTTATTATTGTCCTACTTGTCACTCTGGCTCTGTTCCCTTTAGTTCAGTCATTCTTCTTCTCTCTGTTCCTCAGATTAATTCCTGTTTATATATGTATGTGTATATATATATATATATATATGTGTGTGTGTGTGTGTGTGTGTGTGTGTGTATATATACTTATATATACATATATGTGTGTATATATATACACACATATATATGTATATATATGAATATATATATATATATGAAGGACTTTTTGTAGTTTTTTGCTTGGGTGTTTTTATGCAGTTTTACATTTTTTCTGTGAGTTCAATCCATAAAATCTCTTCTACCACTATCACAATCACAAGTGTCAGTATTTCTCTTGTGTGCTCTTTCGCTTTTTTGTTTTGTTTTGTTTTTTAATCTCCAAGATTTTTCTCTGTTCATGGTGAATCAGGTAACTTTTCAGGTAAACACATCTCATTTTAAGCATCAAATATGTATAATTAGGCATAAACTTCAATTTCTGGCAAAGTGATCCTAACTTCACTTTACATAATATGTTAATTATTTTTAAATGAAATTTACAATTTTAAATGAGACAGCTTTTGTAAATGGAGCACTGTCAAGAAGCTGAACTTTTGGGGAAAAAGAATGGAGTAGATATGATAAATATGTTATGTCCTGCCCAATTAATTTTTCCCAGTACAACCAATTTAATTTTCTAAATATACCTTTGTAAATGTTATTTTCTTTCTCAAAAGACTCTAATTACATTATTTTTGGTTATGTTACATAGCAGAGAGATGACCTTGAGAGGTATGTAGATTTGGTCATTAGATTCTATAAGAGTGAAATACATATTTTAGCCATATAATCTTTGGTTACTTCATCTACAGAATGAAGGAAATATAGCACACCTTCCCTCTTGCTGTGTAGAATGAATGAGATAGGAAATGCATCCCATGTTTGGTTAGTAGAACATAGCTATTAGATTTGAGCAGACTTGTTTTCCAAGACAATCTTTCAACTCCCCACCTCCTTGACTTTTAGAATATTCTCTAAGCTTTCTATATTTTAATTTCTGATCTTTAAAATTTTGATAATTATAAATATTTATTTAATGAGTCTTTCTGTGAATTAAATGAAATAGTCCATGCTAAATACTTAGTAAAATGACAGCCAGATAATAAACATTCAATTAATTTTAACTGTTCTTAATTTTGCTACTGTTTGACATAGCAAATCTTCATCCAATATTTATTTTTTCTATCTTACTAATGCAGTTAAACACAGCCTCCTTTATTCTAGCATTTGAGTATTTATACAATTGTCTTCTACCTACTTTTATAAACTTATTTTTCAATATTCCTCTAAACCGGTCATCTGCTCTAATCTAATAGTGGTTGTATTATGAACAAGTCATACACATTCACATATTCTCTGCAGTAGCTAGTATTTTTTACCTTCTCTAGAATGAAGCCTTTCTTCCTTTCCCTTACTTCTCCATAAACTACTTCCTTTATTCTTTCTGATTTACAAAGGTCTTGGAAGCAAGGCCTATGGTCTAGCCAAATTTACAGGGCTATTTTATAGCAAATATGAGGTATTGAATAAATGTTTCATAATCGAGAAAGTGAAAGATAGGTGCTTGCTCTTAATCTTATAGAAATTTCAAAGTATTATGATTCTTTTCAGACAGATATACTTCAGAATAAGTATGAAGTAAACTTTTATTTTTTTCAATTTGGATCTGGATTCAAGGTTTATATTTGAGTATTCTACACTTTTCTTGTCATATATAAAATGGAAAGGGTCACACTTTTCACTACATGTTTTATTAGGTCACTGAAAGGAACATTGGAAGAAATACACCATTTCTTAAAAATGAAAGGTAAGGTCTTGCTACAAACAGCCATGTAGATAATATGAATACCTGCTTACCTTTGACTCAGAATGCCTTCAGTTTACATACCAACTATGAAAATTGCATGATTGCTTTCTTTCTAAAGTGAAAAAAGTATAATAACTACTTTTATCCTTGTAATATTGAATGCACCGATGCCTCCCCCTATAGAATGTTGATTGGCTATCATTAGTGACAGATGTTCTGTACATTGCAGTAACACTGCCTATATAATTGTGATAATTTTCCACTTCTGATGTGTCAGTTTCAATGATTTAAAAATCACTTGATGACTGCCTGAAAATGACTGACGTTTTGCCTCTATTAAGTAATTTCTGCTGGTACAGTGTAAGTCTTTTTAATGAGTTCTTGAATTCTGTTGAAGTCTGTATGTCTTAATTCTTTGTTCAACTAAACAGGTGTGACAATTTACAGAATTCCATGCAGAAACTCTCTAATTGCTCAATCTTGGGACTTCAAAATGTGTTTTATGGAGAAAAGCCATAAACTTAATTTTTAGATACAGAAACATTTTTGAACATATGGCTTCAAATTTTAGCTAGTGAAAAAACTTGAAAATGAAAATCTAGAAAGTTACACTTACCAAATGATTTAACTTTAATCTATAGATAAGTTTTTTATCCTATTTTCTCTCTCTTTTTTTTAGGTTTAATTAATTAATTTATTTATTTGCATCTTTATTTGAGTATAATTGCTTTACAATGCTGTGTTAGTTTCTGCTTTATAACAAAGTGAATCAGTTATACATATACATATGTTCCCATATCTCTTCCCTCTTACATCTCCCTCCCTCCCACCCTCCCTATCCCACCACTCTAGGTGGTCACAGAGTACTGAGCTGATCTCCCTGTGCTATGCAGCTGTTTCCCACTAGCAATATATTTTATATTTGATAGTGTATATATGTCCATGCCACTCTCTCACTTTGTCACAGCTTACCCTTCCCCCTCCCCGTATCCTCAAGTCCATGCTCTAGTAGGTCTGTGTCTTCTTTATTCCTGTCTTACCCCTATGTTCTTCATGACATTTGTTTTTTCTTAGATTCCATATATAAGTGTTAGCGTACGGTATTTGTCTTTCTCTTTCTGACTTACTTCACTCTGTATGACAGACTCTAGGTCCATCCACCTCACTACAAATAACTCAATTTCATTTCTTTTTATGGCTAAATAATATTCCATTGTATATATGTGCCACATCTTCTTTATCCATTAATCAAATGATGGAAAATTAGGTTGCTTCCATCTCCTGGTTATGGTAAATAGAGCTGCAATGAACATTATGGTACATGACTCTTTATGAATTATGGTTTTCCCAGGGTATATGCCCAGTACTGGTATTAATTGTTCATATGGTAGTCCTATTTGTAGTTTTTTAAGGAACCTCCATACTGTTCTCCATAGTGGCTTTACCAAGTCACATTCCCACCAGCAGTGCAAGAGTCTTCCCTTTTCTCCACATCCTCTCTAGCATTTACTGGTTCTAGATTTTTTGATGATGGCCATTCTGACTGGTGTGAGATGATATCTCATTGTAGTTTTGATTTGCATTTCTCTAATGATTAATGATGTTGAGCATTCTTTCATGTGTTTGTTGGCAATCTGTATATCTTCTTTGGAGAAATGTCAATTTAAGTCTTCTGCTCATTTTTGGATTGGGTTGTTTGTTTTTTTGTTATTGAACTGCATGAGCTGCTTGTAAATTTTGGAGATTAATCCTTTGTCAGTTGCTTCATTTTCAAATATTTTCTCCCATTCTGAGGGTTGTCTTTTGGTCTTGTTTATGGTTTCCTTTGCTGTGAAAAAGTTTTGAAGTTTCATTAGGTCTCATTTGTTTATTTTTGTTTTTATTTCTATTTCTCTAGGAGGTGGGTCAAAAAGGATCTTGCTGTGATTTATGTCATAGAGTGTTCTGCCTATGTTTTCCTCTAAGAGTTTGATAGTTTCTGGCCTTACATTTAGGTCTTTAATCCATTTTGAGCTTATTTTTGTGTATGGTGTAAGGTAGTGTTCTAATCTCATACTTTTACATGTGCCTGTCCTTTCTCCATTGTACATTCCTGCCTCTTTATCAAAGATAAGGTGACCATATGTGCGTGGGTTTATCTCTGGGCTTTCTATCCTGTTCCATTGATCTATCTTTCTGTTTTTGTGCCAGTACCATACAGTCTTGATTACTGTAGCTTTGTAGTATAGTCTGAAATCAGGGAGCCTGATTCCTCCAGCTCTGTTTTTCGTTATCAAGATTGCTTTGGCTATTCAGGATCATTTGTGTTTCCATACAAATTGTGAAATTTTTTGTTCTAGCTCTGTGAAAAATGCCAGTGGTAGTTTGATAAGGATTGCATTGAATCTGTAGATTGCTTTGGGTAGTAGAGTCATTTGCACAATGTTGATTCTTCCAATCCAAGAACATGGTATATCTCTCCATTTATTTTTATCATCTTTAATTTCTTTCATCAATGTCTCATAATTTTCTGCATACACGTCCTATTTTCTGTTTTATACTCAATGATATTACAGTTTCAGATGCTGTCTATAATTCCCAATGGAAGAATTGCTAAAGTATCATTATAAACATCCCTTTCAATATATGTGATCATAATTAATATATTTAATATGCTGAATTTATTACAGTTATAAAAATTTCCACTTTTTGCACAGTCTTCAACACTATGGCCAGGCCTACCCAAAAGCTGTATCAACTACATGCTTCCTATGTTCAGGAGCAGTTTTAGAAATGGCCTGCAATAGATTGAAGAGAAGTATTTGCAAATAATTAATACATTTTGATACCAAATTGTGCCTCCATTCTGTGGAATTCTTCTTCAAGCTAAAGAGCAACCTTAAAAACAATGAGACAATAAATTAAGATGTACATTTTAATAAGATATCAATTGAGTAATTTTGGAAAAAATGGAATTTATTTTCTGTCACTTGTACATTAGATTTGATTCTAGTGGTGTCTCTCACCCTATCTATGGCAGATTTACTGTAATGGCTATACTTGATATACTGGATATACTAAAGCTTAGATACTTTAAGTAGCACTTTTCACAGAGTTTATTCTGTTTTCTAATAGACTGCAAACAGCATGCATTAAGGCAGATTAGCCCATCATTTGGTGTTTAAGGACCAAGATTTCACTTCACGTGAAGGTTTGCAAGGAAATGAAGCTTTTCTAATCCCATCACCCCTACTTCTTGGAAAGCAACAGCTACTACAAGAGAACAATCCTAATACTCCTGCCCTGAGAAATTGTCTCTTAACTCATTATTGTTCATAGATATTATACTTGGAAAATGAAGAATTTCATTCGATATTGTGGGAACTACAGAGCAAACATCACTCTTAGCCTTCTGAATTCAGTTCAGAAGGTCAGATCAATGATATTTATTAGTTATTATTTCCTGAGCTTAGGACACAATACTTGAATAAATTAAATTGCTTCACAAAGATATGATAATGCAGAGGTGTGTGTGTGGGGGGGGGGACGACTACAATTTTTAAAATGAGCCTGAACTTTAGGTGAGGTATAAGAATATATGTCATGTAAATCTTTTCAAAAGCCAGTAAAATTCTGATCAGATCTGAGATGTTAATTTCAAAATATTGCTGTATTCTTTTCAGCACTTATTCATAGAAAATTCACTCACTGGCTACATATCATTAATTAAATATAAATTTATTTCCAAAGGAATATCTTTTACCCCTAACAGAATTTTGATAGTGTAGAAATATGTATAAATTTGGTCTTATGATCTTGAGTTTTCAAGAGTTTATTTTAGGCTTTGAAATATCTTCAGTGAGTGAACTCACTGCTTCACCAGGTATATATAAGACCAATGGCAGAAAGATGGAAGATGACAAGTATTGACTAACTGAAGGGAAGTAGATTTGGTAGCTGACTGTGTCAGTCTAGTGTCTTGAAGTCTGTAAAATGTTTTCCTGTGCAGATGGCACTCAGTACTCACAGCTACCCTTTGAGGAAAGAAATGCAATAATCATTAGATATGTAATATATATTAGACAGTTAGGTAGACAGACACTGACTGGCAGGTGGTTACTTCTTCTAAGACAGAGTTTTAATTTCTTAGCAACATTTGTTTTGAATGTTGATAAAATATTCTGGGGGAAAAAAAAAAAAACAACACTCACAAGCATATTTCCTTCCCCCACCTTTGATCTATATCTTCTCGTCCTCAGACAAAAGAGAAGTCTATTTTAACTGTTTTTTAAATATTCTCAAGAGCTTTCATTCTTTTTAAATTTTTTCTTCCTCTACTGTTCTCCTCAGACATTTCTGCTCTTTTAATTCTTATGCTCTTAACATTTTCTACTACCTCATGGGGCTTTTACTGCTTATCTATTGCTGTGTAACAAAAGAACCCTAAAGTTAGTGGCTTACACCAATGATAACATTTATTTCTGTTCATGAGCCAGCAATTTGACTTTGTCATTTCTCTGATAATTGTCATTGGGGGTGGCTCCTAGGCTGGGTGCTAGAATCATCTGAAGATTGCTTATATTCTTTAGCTAGAACTTCACAGTAGTTGCTTGCTCTCAGCTGAGAACTTACCTGTGCTGTTGTATGGAACACTTCCATGGACCCTCTTACCATCTCCACATGGCATTAGTTTCTACACTATGGTACCAGGATTCCACAACAAGCTTCCAGAGCAAAGAATGAACTCTTTCACCTCTTATGACGTAACCTCAGAAGTGACAAAATAATTCTCTCTACATTCTATGTGCTAAGGATGTTATAAAAGCTCAATCGGGTTGAACGGAGGGGGAAGGTTCTCGAAGACCACGTTCAGTTGGAAATATTGTTGCAGCCATTTTTGATAAGTCACAGAACACTTTTTCTTATCCTGTGAAATCTAAGTGATTTTCTGGCTTCCTTTTGTGCTTGGTATAGAGAAAGGCATTCACTCTACCATAGAATGTGCACCATAAGGCCATTATTTCTTCCTCTCAGCCAACAATTGCATTTAGCAGACTACTGTTTTAGCCATATCTCTCAAAATCTTTCTTTGAGCTCCATGCCACCTCACATTAGACTGGCTAATGATTTTGGCATTGTCATTTACTGTCTTCTTGGCTATTCATCATTAATTGATGGATCCAGCACCTAGTTTATAATGTTTCTTTCCATTGTAAGTCTTATTTTCACTATGTTAAGATCTTACTGCAAATTCTTTGACTTCTTCAACTCCAAGGAATATCACAATCATTTTACTGTAGCAACTCACACCCACAAAGATGCCAAGGACTTATCATCATCCTCCAATATTAAGTTATTCCTCTAATTCTTTCAGTTTTTTAATCCTTCTGCATTTCTGTTTTGGAGCCTCAGTTATTTTTTTTTCCTGTGGAGGCTATTATTTTTTTGATAGAAAAATATGTTTTTAAGTTCAAGGACTTGGAAATGATCCCATGTCTGATGTTTATTAATCTTGACCAAGAAACATAATTAACTTTTCTAAAGTTACGTTTCTTCATGTGCAGCAGGTGAAAAACAAAACAAAACAAACAAACAAACAAAAAGAGCATTATTCTGAAGTGTGTGTTAAATCTTGTATATATCAATAAAATCCTAGCATCTAGAAGGCACTAGATTATTGTTAGTTTCCTCTTGTGTAATGTTTTTTTCTTCCATAATAATCAAAACCTAGGTGTCACACTTCTAGTATATCCTGTGATGCATACTGTTATATTTGGATTTTCAGATCATGTGTTTTCTCTGCTCATTTACAAGGCTACTGATCACTGGTGGAGGAAATGTCAACCTTTTGTATGGATTTACAAGCATGTGTGTAGTCTTCAGACTCAGTAGTACCCTCAATACTGATTTGCTTTCTTTGTTAAGTGCTTAAAAGCATACGCCTCTGATTGCCTTTTCCAAAATATCAAAGTTATTTTTGTTGTTCAACTTCCCTAAGTTTTCCTCACCCCACCTCCAGGCACCAGATAAATTTTATCTTCCTCACAGAAAGAACACAGAAGTATGATATCCATTAACTTTTATTTATAAAGATAAGTTATGTTCCCATTTATGTGTTATATATATGAGTGGTATACTGTAGTGAATTTTAAATAATTTGTAATTCATGATCAATGAAGAGTTCTTCAAAAAATTCAAGGCATATTATTCAAAAGCTCATTAAAATTTGTAAGGACTTGTAGGAATTTTTTTAAGTCAAAATATGTTTTGCAAACTTTTCCATAAGAATGTAAGTTTCTGGGCTTCCCTTATGGTGCAGTGGTTGAGAGTCTGCCTGCTGATGCAGGGGACATGGGTTCGTGTCCTGGTCCGGGAAGATCCCACATGCCGCGGAGCGGCTGGGCCCATGAGCCATGGCCATTGATCCTGCACATCCGGAGCCTGTGCTCTGCAAAGGAAGAGACCACAACAGTGAGAGGCCCATGTACTGCAAATATAAATAAATAAAAAATAAAGAATGTAAGTTTCTGAATTTATAATGATATAGAAAATATAATTTGTAAAATATTTATAAAATGTCTCTCCTTTTGTTATCACCATAGCACACTGTCTTTCAAGAAAACATGTGGATCTTCCAAATAAATCTATATTCTTCCAGGGTGGTTATGTTTACTAGACCTAGATTACATCCAGACTTTTTAAAAAAATAATAATGTTGTATTCCATGTCCACATTTGTACACCACTTAAAAGTATCTTCCAACTCTGGGATTTTGTTTTTGAGCAAAAATTAGCCAAAAACATATTACAGTGTGCCTCATGATTACCTTCAAAGGGCATAGAATTTGGCAACATAATGTTAGATTGTATATGAAGAATATGCTATCTGCTTAGTAATTAGATAATGTGAATCAAGACCATGTATATGGTAATTAAATGCATTCATCTACTTAAAAACTTTTTTTTTCTCTGTGTGATGAGATCTCTTAGGATTTACTCTCTCAACAACTTTCTATATAACATGCAGTAGTATAATTATATTTATCACATGGTACACTGCATCCCTAGTGCTTACTTGTCTTACAACTAGAAGTTTGTACCTTTCGACCACCTTCACCCAATCCCCCCTCCCCCACTCTCCTCAGATAATCTCGAGTCTGATCTCTTTTTCTATGAGTATGTTTGTTTGTTTTTGAAGTATATTTGACCTAAAACAATATGTTAGTTCCTGTCACACAACAGCAATTCTATATTTGTATAGATTTCAAAATGATCACCAGAATAATTTTGGTAACCATCTGTTGCCATACAAAGATACTGCATAGTTATTCACTACATTCCCCACACTGTACATTTCATACCCTTTACTCATTTCTTATGAAACTGGAAGTTGTTATCTCTTAAGCTCCCTCACCTATTTCTTTCCTCCTTCTATCTCCCTCACCTCTGGTAACCACCAATTTGTTCTCTGTATCTATAATGGTGTTTCTGTTTTGTTAGGTTTGTTGATTTGTTTTTTTAGATTCCACATATAATTAAAATCATACAGTATTTTCCTTTCTCTTTCTGGCTTATTTCATTTAGCATAATACCCTTTAGGTCCATCTATGCTATCACAAATGTCAAGATTTCATTCTTCTTATGGCTGAGTAATATTCCATTGTACACACATATATATATATATGTGTGTGTGTGTGTGTGTGTGTGTGTGTCTTTATCCATTCATCTGCTGATGGACACTTAGGTTGCTTCCATATCTTGGCTATTGTAAATGATGCTGCAATGAACATAAGGGTGCCTATATGTTTTCTAATCAGTGTTTTCTCTTTCTTCAGATAAATACCCAGGAGTAGAATTGCTGGATCATATGGTAGTTCTATTTTTAATTTTTTGAGGAATCTCAATACTGTTTTCCATAGTGTGTACATTCCCACCAACAGTGCACAAGGGTTCCCTTTTCTCCATATCTTCACCAACACTTGTTATTTGTTGCCTTTTTGATAATAGCTATTCTGACAGGTGTGAGGTGATATCTCATTTTGGTTTTAATTTGCAAATCCCTGATGATTAGTGATATTGAGCATCTTTTCATATGCTTGTTGAACATCTATATATCTTCTTTGGGAAAAAAATGTTTGTTCAGTTCCTCTGCCCATTTTTTAATTGAGTTTTTTTTTTTTTATGTTGAGTTGTATGAATTCTTTGTATATTTTGGATATTAATCCCTTATCAGATAAATCATTTGCATATATCTTCTCCCATTTAGTAAGTGGGCTTTTCACTTTGTTAATAGTTTCCTTCACTGTGCAAAAGCTTTTAAGTTTTATGTAGTCTCATTTGTTTATATTTGCTTTTTTTTCCCCCAAGCCTGAGACAGATCAAAAAAAAAAAAAAAAAATACTGTTAAGACTGATATCAAACCATTTATTGCTTGTGTTTTTTCTAGAATTCTTATGGTTTCAGATCTTACATTTAAGTCTCTAATCCATCTTGAATTTATCTCTGTGTATGATGTGGGAGAGTAATCGAGTTTGGTTTGAATGTAGCTAACCAGGTTTCCTAACACCACTTATTGAAGAGGCTGTTTCTTTTCCCTATTGTATATTCTTGCCTCCTTTGTCATAGATTAATTGTCCATTTAAGTGTGAGCTCATTTCTGTTCCATTGATCAATGTGTCTGTTTTGCTGTCAGTACCATACTTTTTTTTTTTTTTAATATTTATTGGAGTATCGTTTCTTTACAATGTTGTGTTATTTTCTGCTGTACAGCAGAGTGAATCAGTTATACATATACATATATCCACTTTTTTCAGATTTCCTTCCCATTTAGGTCTCCACATATAGTACCATACTGTTTTGATTGCTGCAGCTTTTAAAAAAATTTTTTTAAAGAAGAGTGCTACCTTCAGCTTTGTTCTTCTTTCTTAACATGATTTTGGCTATTCAGGATCTTTTTTGTCTTCATATAAAATTTAGAATTATTTGCTCTAATTCTGTGAAATATGCTATTATCTATATAGAAAAGATATTAATAGCATAAAACATAGCATAAACCAACGAAATATCTACCACCATTTTGATCTTATATTTAGTTTCTGATTTTTATTCAGAGCTAAAATAATGAGAAAATTTTATGAAATATAAAGGTTAAAATAGATATTCTACGATGTTTACATGACATGGTACTATTTCCCTATTTTGAGGTTAAAAATGTCCTAAAATGTTTTATTAGAAATAGAGTAGTTATTTGTATAACCACATGGTTCCCATTGAGAGCAAAATACAAAAATCTGTGATCCAAAGTAGAGAAAAAAAAATCAGTGAACTTCTATTTTCCATGACATTTTATTTTATACTCAGGAATATTTTTCTTTCCAATTTCTCTGGCTTCCGTGATACTGGGACCATACCACTGTGAATTTTTAAATTTTTGAGTAAATGTTCTTTCTGAATAATAGTAGATTTCAGTGTCAATTACCCAGATATCGAAGCAGGAGTTAGAGAAGAGCTGGTGGTACGAGCTGAGCAAGTTGTCTAAGACCTGAAAACCACTAATTTCTCCCCTCCTCCCAATTCAATTTACAGCCCTGTTTCTAGCATTCATCCACATTCATCTTCATTTTACTTTCAGCTCTTACAAACTTTCTATGCTGTCTTTTTCATATCTCCACCTTTACCTTCACAACTGCATAATATTTCCACATCCATCTTCCTACAGGGATTTAGCATCTAGGCAACAATTTCCCTTATTGAAAGAACACTTAATAACTTTTTCATTCATGTGGCTGACACTTCAAATACTAGAGGTTTATGATTCACTCAGTCTCTTTTTTTTATGCTAACTCTTTACACCAGTGTTTTTATCAGCTCAGTTGCTTTCCAATTTCAAATTGTTTTTGTGTTTTTGGATTAGCTAACACAATTTTAATCAAATATTGAGGTCTAATACTTAAATGAATATTATTTTTAATGCAAAGAAGTATTGGAATGCATATGGAGATTGAACAGGTTGTATCAAGCACATCAAGATTTTCAATTTTAAAGCCAATCTGATATTTTAAACTCATGTAGATTAAATAATAATAATTAAAGTGCTGATCACTAATTTTTATTTACTATATGCTGGATGTTGTGTTAATCATATTTTATGCATTGTTTACAAGTAATTTTCAAAATGGTACTATATAATAACTCCCAGTATACTTCCCTTTATATCTATTGGAGAAAAGTAAGCTCAGAAAGCTTTTATGAGTTTGAAAATTTCTCAGAACCTTAGATAATTATTGGTAGAAGTAAGGTTTTTAAAGATTAATGATGCTAGGGATTTTCTTTCTTAATGTTCAGTTGGAGATAGCATTTACGTCTTTGGCATAGACCTTTCTGTTGCTTGTCAATATTCCTTTAAAGCAGGTACTTTTAAAGGAAGATGGTGTCACCACAAAGTCTTCTAGAAACACCCATTTGCTTAGAAAGTGTTATTATATACCCAATCTATAATATATATCATTTTTAAAATTCATAAGTAAATTTTTAAATGCCACATGGAAGATGCTTGTGCATTTTCCTTTGATATAATTTTAAGTCACAGTGCAATCTGGCAATTTCTAAACTTAGGCTAAAGCTAGGGATTTAAAATCTTTCAAAATTTACTTACATCATTTCCTTAACAGATGCTTGGCAAAAGAGATGGCTATGTATAGCTAAGGAAGAAAGTTCTTTTTGGATAATGAGAGATTTGTTGAAGTTTGAATTTCTCAGGATTATCTCAACTAACTGTTTATCCTTTTATGCTGAATTGTATTCACAAGTATTAATGAAAAATTGTTCCCCCTTTGAGAAATACAAAATCAATATTTTAAAGAAATAAACAATAAGAATGATTTTAAAGGGAAAAATAATATTCTTATTTTCCAGGAAGTTCATGTCACTCTAATAAATTGGAAAAGTGAAAATTTTTTTCATACTTTGATTTTTTTATCCTGTCTTTAGACTTATTGAGCTGAAATATTTAATGACAACATACACAGGGATATTATGTTCTTGAAAAATTCAATGGAGAATAAATATATCTATTTATATTTATCATATTAGCAATATTTTAATATGTTATGAAGAATTAAATGTGTAAGTGAAAGGATTACACTGAAATAAAACTAATCTGTTATAAATATAAAATAAATTTATAATTTATTACAAATATAAAATAAAAGTAATAATAATTTCTTAGATTTTCTATGTCTAAACAACGTACAACACTATTATCATTTTATTGTAATTTACTTAAAGGTTCAAAAGATTGTTGGTGCTCTACTGATTGCAATATAATGCTTAATGGAGTCACAGGCTTATAGCATTTAACAAATAAAAATACAAAAATCCAGTTAAATTTGAATTCCAGATAAACAATGGATTTTCCTATATAGAATGGCACATTCTTATTCTGAAAAAAATTATCTGAAATTCAAATCTAATGGTATGTTATATTATTATCTGGCACCCTAGAAGGGAATTTGAATTTTGATTTTGTTTCTTTTTGGCTTCAAGAGAAAAATAAATTTGACCAAAGAAGTAAGGAGAGGTATCCAAGATCAATCAGGTAGCTTTGTTTCTCCAAATAAATCACATAGATATTAAGTATTAAATATATTAAATACTAAAATAGTCCTGATGCCATGTCACGAAGAATCCTAGTGTTTCAACAGCTGTGAAAGACATTAAAGATGAGTTTCAGGGATCTGGATGAGACATTTTTGCGGAGAAGAATTTTGGTTTGTATTTCTTGAAACCTGGCAACCACAGAGAACTTAAATTGCTCCTTAGGAATTCTCCTTCTCCAGTGTTCCAATGGGGCTTACTCTACATTGTAATCATGTGTATATGGATATGTATGTTTCCTCTTGTTCCTTTCTGAATTTAAGGGGAACTGGAATATAAGGGAGTCAGAGAAATGTGGTTATATTCAACTTCTCTCAGGCAAAATAGGATTATGCATCAAGAAAATAAATAACCTTAAAAACCTGGAAATAGGCTATAAGTCAGTCCTAGACTTCTTCCTTGGTGCACAGAACATTTCTTAACTAAATCCGTCAGCTAGCCCAACTGGGTGGTAACATAAGGAAATACCTAAGTTAAGTAGTAGAAAACCTCCCTCTTCCTTGCCCAAGAAAACATGAGGATGCTTTGGAAATGGAGATAAAATATAAAATAAGTCAAATGCATATGTCGATTTCTCTTTTCCTGGCTTTGGCTCTGCAAGGGAAGGAATTGGTCCCTTAGACAAGAGAGGAGGTACAGAAGGTATAACTGAGCAAGGGCTTGCTTGCTTCTGCAGAAAGCCAAACTCTGACAGCAGCAAAGTAAGGGTTTATTGCAGGATGCCAAACTAGGGAGTGGGGACCAGCCTCAGATCCATCCTCACTCATCCTCTGAGTTCTGGGGTTCTCAATGGGGAAGAACAAAGATTAACCATGGTCTTGTGACATTTCTTAACTGTAGTTTCAGGAGTCAGGATGTCTCTGGTTTAGGATTCTCTGGAAAGGTGGTCTATGCTCAGGGTCTGGGAGTTCATCTTGCCCTGGAGAAACAACCTGAGTTTGAAAGTTAATCATGATAACTATAGTAGCAATTTTAGTCACCTGACATGGTTAATTAGTGTTCAGTTAGCACAGGAATGAGGCCAGAGGGAACAAGAAAGGAAATAAAATTTTGAATAAAGAGATTAACCATAAACTTGGTAAAGGAACTGAGTTTTAGGGGGACTCGGTTTCAGAAGGAGAGGAGATCTGTTGCCAAGACTCCCTGTTTAAGGTTTTGAAAACAGCATGTCAAAAAACTGGCTGTCTCTTATAAGGGTAAAATGTCACAAGAAGACTCAAGGTTTTACTTTTCTTATCCACCCTCCTTTCTTCTATGGTGTAAATCCAACAGAAAAGTCACTGAGGTTCTGTCTGGAGACTACAGTGGAGAGACCTGGGCAGGTACATGGTCCCATAGTGCCATTAATCTGACTTAATTTCAGGAGTAACATTTACAGTGTAGCTATTAACCCCTTCTAACTTTTAGATATTGTAAATATATTCCTCAATCTATTAACCTTGTCCAATGCACATTTTATTGAAAAATAATTTATACTCCATCTATTTTTACTAATACAGTTTTTGTAGTATGTTTTAATTATGTCTGGACAATTACCCCTACACATTATTATTATTTTCTAATGCTAATTTACCCATTTGTGGCTTATAATTAACTATATATTTTCAAATAATTTAAAGAATTTCAATATGTGAAATTTTATGTGACCCAAATTAGCAGAGTAATTTGGAGAAAATGGACATTGTGTTAATTCATGGCACCTGATAAAGTGGAATACTTCTTCATTTATTCAAAATTCTTAATGTCCTTTATTATAGTTTTTCTCATAGGGATCTTGTATGTGTACTCATGTGTGTACATATTTATATGAGTTGTGTGTCAGATAGTTTTTGTTACTCTAGTGAATAGCTCATTTATGAATATATTTTATAATTGTTAGCATTTTTGTAAGGAAATGGCATTGAGTGTTGTACATTAATTTTGTACCCTGCAACCCTGTGCAACTCATATTAATTGAGTAATTTATCTGCTCATTATATGCATTTAATTTAATTTAATTTTTCTATAAATAGTTATAATACTAACATTTCCCTTACTATTCTTATATCAAATATATCTGTGTGTACTTGTCCCTAATTCATTTATTTCTTTACTGAAGGCTAAAACCTGTTTACTCAAAAGCCTGGTGGTGTCAAACTAAAGTTTTCACATACTCAATTATTTTAAATATAGCTGAAACAAACTGATTATTAGCCATTTAAAACTTGTCTGCTCTGTATAACCTGGGAAACTATATCCAGCATCTGCAGGCCATTGAGATGTTATGGCCTTACAGTGATAAAACCCCAAGCCACTACATCCTTCAGATCTCTCTGTCTCCCAAGACTCCCCACAATGTTGCTGAGTGGCATCACTTAAGGAAACAAGCACCCTCTCTCACTCTTCTCTGCCCCAGGATTTCCCTCACCTTCCATCACTTCTGGACCTTGTCTTCTTTCTTTAAGCCTCTGAGAGCTCTCCTGCTGTGACGGACTTGCCCCTGCAGGCAACCCTTCCAAACACCATCTAATAAAGTTTGGTGTGTGCTACTGTCTATTGGTGTTTCATTTTCTTTGTTTAGTCCCCAGTTTTCCCAAACCCCTACATAATTCTTATTTCCTTTTTATTATTTTTTCTTATTGAATTGACCAAGACATCCAGGTCTGTAATAAATAGTTGTGGTAATACTGTTATGGAACTCAGGTTTTACTGCTTGCCACTCAAAGGCAATAATCAAGAGGCAAGTGTTGGTAGAAAGGAAAGTTGCTTTAATCAGAGGAGCAGGAAATCTGGGGAGAAGGTGGACTCATGTCCTGAGACCAACATCTAAGATTCTGCTCAGGCACGACAATTTTTAAAGGAAAAAAGGGGAAACAATCTCAGTTAATCATTAAGGTAGGAGGTCAGATTCATCATTTTTCCACAGTGGGCAGACCTGCTGACTTCTCCTGCTCTTCCTCTGGATGCAATCTTGCCCACATGGTCCACCTGCAAATTTGCTAAGGGGGAAGCTAGGGGTAGAGAGTCAGTCATTCTTTAACTACTTACTTTTTCATTATTAGTCTATCCAGGAAAGGAATCAACAGGTAAGTCAAGGCATTGTGTACAGTCAGTAGATCAGAAGTCAGGAGTTAGGTTAAATGTTACCTAGTGATCTCATTTTTATGATAAAGGTCTAAGGGGAACAGAAATAGGTGAGCAAGAAAGGAGCAAAGTGTTGCTTACAATAGTGGGGTTTTTAACTGTGTTCCTGATGTTAAAGGGAACTAATCTAAAATTCTCCATTTTATATAATATTTGCATTGGCCAACATATTTTCTATGATTTAGTTTCAAGTGTCCTGAGTGGATTTATTCCTCATAGTGGTATATATTATATTTTGTTTTATGGGTTCTCTTTCTTTCAACTCATTTGCATTATTGTCATAATTTATGCTTTTGGTTTCAACTTTTTCTTTTTTTTTTTCCTATTTAAGTTCAGTTTGTTTTATTTGGAATTTTTTTGTTCATCTTTCATGTCACATTTTGGAAAATGATTCATCCCATACTTAATCTTACCACTAACTTCTTTGTTTTTTAATACACTCTTTTCTTTTGGCTGTGTTGGGTCTTTGTTACCATGTGCAGGCTTTCTCTAGTTGTGGTGAGCAGGGACTATTCTTCATTGTGGTGTGTGGGCTTCTCATTGCAGTGGCTTCTCTTGTTGCAGAGCACAGGCTCTAGGTGTATGGGCTTCAGTAGCTGTGGCACGTGGGCTCAATAGTTGTGGCTCATGGGCTCTAGAGCACAGGCTCAGTAGTTGTGGCACACAGGTTTAGCTGTTCTGCTGCATGTGGGATCTTCCCAGACCAGGGATAGAACCCGTGTCCCCTGCATTGGTAGGTGGGTTCTTAATCACTGCACCACCAAGGAAGTCCCTTAATACACTTTTTAAACTATATGTATTTCTAAATGTCAATAATGAAACATCTTTTTTAATGCATCTGCAATAAAAAAAAGTATATACAAAATTCTTCAATAAAATCTTTAACTCATATTTATTGTCTCCATTACCTCAATTCCCTTTCTTATGCCCAATTCTTCTTCTTATTATTATTTGGAATCATATAATAAGTAAATAATCATACATGACAAGATAATAATGGGCTGGGGCAATTGTTTAAATTTGTTTTGTCTATCATACATCCCACTTTGCTTAGGACGCTAAATGTAATTAAAAATTATTTTGCTAATTCTCTGTTCTATTACATATTTTCTTTCTCAAATTGTATGATTTTCTTTTGATATTCAAAGAATTTCCTCTAGTTCATCTTTTAAAAATTGATTTTTTGCAATGTTAATTTTGTTGTTTCTAACTCTGTTGCCAATTTAATTCTATTTGTATTTGTCTATGAACTCTAACATGTTCATCTCCTCCTTTTCCATTTCATTCTCTTATAATATTTTTCCTATTGATATTTTTCTCTCTCCATTTTATAGACAGCATATGTTCTTGGATAGCAAGAAGTTTTATTTATTCATACGGTACATTGTTTTCTCATTTATGTGTTTCAGTACTCAAGTAAATAGTAATTTTCTCTAGTTTTGGATCACTTAGTCATAAATTATTGCTGCCAATTTTTCAACATTACCTAAAGAAGTAAAAGCAACACCTATTCAGGAATTTTTAATTATCAGTTCATAAGATTGCTTTAGCCATGTTTTCTCTTCATATGGGTGATGGCTGAATAAATTTCTCAGTCCCACACACCTGAAGCAAAAGTTAAATTCCCAGCCTAGTCAGTGGTTTTTGTTAGACCTCCACAGGGACTCTGCACTACTATGGTCAGTTTTGCTTTTGTCACCGATTGATCTTACTTTCATACTCTGAACCTACAGAGTGCATGAAGAACTGAGTTTCAACACTATATCCCTGCATACTCACATAAAGTATTTTAGGGAGTTGCTGTTTCTGAATAGATGGAACAAGATTGGGGAAAAGAAGGGATTGAGTAGAGATAGGGCTCTGATCTATTAAGAGGAAACTTGTAAGTATAGACTTTAGGTTGACAAATTAGGGATCAAAAACTAGAAAATGTGTGACTCCCTATCTTCTTTTAGGTGATATAAAGACAAATTGTTTTCGTCCTGGTTCCATTAGCCTTGCTGTAGAAATTCAGCTTTGGGATTCAGTTGTACTACAAACACTAGTCTTATTTTCAATTTTCACAGGTATATTTGACAGGCTTTGGGGAATATTTTATCAGTGATTACAACTAAGACATCATTTAAGCCAGACAATATAATTTTCTATTTTGTGGTCCATAAAATTTAACACTAAATAAATGATACAGTCAAGGGAAACATTTTTAAAAATCTACCCTTTGTAGCTTTTCATCTAATCCCAACAAGTTGTATCAAAAGCTCTTCTTGGTTTCAGTTCTCCATACCTCCATGTTCTTGGTTGTATGTCTAAAATTTCAATTAAAATGCATGCATATGTGCACTTTTGAATGAGCTATGCACTAAAGATAGCTGACATTATGTAGACTTATGCTACATGACAATTTATATCCATTTATGAGAATCTAATAAGCTATAAAAAATTGAAAATATCACTGAAATCTGAAGAAAATGATTTTCTCTAGGATAAAGATGAAAGAAACAAATCACATGTTTGCAAGGAATCAAAGTTTTTAAAAGCATATATTATACACTTAAGAGGTAATTTGAAGTATATCCCAAATGTTTCAGACTCAGTGATCCTTTAGATTTTTTTTTTGTATTTTTAACTTTATTTTATTCTTTGTATTTTTGTATATTTAATCACAAAATTTTTGGAATATTTTGACTCATGTTTTAAGAAAACAAACTCTTTTCATAAACATTTTACCCAATGTATGATCATAACCTATTGTATTTTATATGCAATATAAAATATTTAATGCACAAATGAATTCATCCATTCTCATCCTTCACTGGACAAATATTTACTGGTCACCTGTATGTTAAGCATTATACCAGACGCTTGGAGACATCAGTGAATAAAACAGACCAATATTTCTGCTCTCAGAGATATTACATTCTATTGGACATACATAGAAATAATAACTAAAAATATATAAAGGAAATAACTTTACATTAATAAATGATAAGTGAATAAAAATAGAAAAGCAATATGAGACGATCAGCAAATGTTGAGTGACAGAGGGTACCAATTTTATACAAGGTGGTCAAGAGAGATATCATGTAAAAAATGACATTTGAGCACAGATTTGAAGGATGTAAGGCATTTAACCACGGCAGATGATGAGGAAGAAAGTTCTGGACAAAAGAAACAGCTAGTGCAATATCCCTAAAGGAAGAGTGTGTATGGGGTATAATTAGAAAAGTGGGAATACGATGAAATAAAGTCAGAAAAATAAATGAGTCAGATTCTCAGAGCACATCTGAAGGACTTTCATTCTGACTCTGATATAGGGAGCCCCTGAAGCATTTTGAGCAGAGAAGCAAAATGGCCTGACATTTCAGAAGGATGATTCTTGCTGCTAAGATGAGAGTGGAACACAGCAGGGCTGAGGCAGAAGTAAGGAATCCTGCAGCAATAATCCAGAGCTGGGAAATCAAATTCTTCATGAAAGAATATCATTTTGAATATTTGCAAATCAAAAATAATTTAATTATTGAATCATAAAATAGAAACTTTCAGCAAATTTAACTGCAACTAATGAGATTGGAAAGTGTGTATATGCTAAAAATGTGACATACTGACAACATATAATAATGATAATTAAAAGTACACATAGTTTAAAATGTAAATCATATAACTCATAATTTAAAGTATCTCTTGTGAGGTAATAAAGAGTTTTAAATTCAGTGAGAGATTACATTAAATTATAAACTTAGAAGCTCTTGTGAAACTTAAGAATCATAGTGTGAAATCAAAGTACAGTGATGATAATCATGGGATATTTCAGCAGTTGACTTATGTAGAAGTTGTTTCTGTATGGGAATAAGCAAATACAAAATTCAAGGATAAATGATATTTAAAATATGGTTTTAATAATACTACTTTCTATCCTCATTCATTGAAATATATTTTTTAGTTTTTATTTTTAAAGTAGTATACAGTAAAATTGGCTGTGTGTGTTTTGCAATTATATGAATTTTAACACATAACATAGATTTCTATAATCACCATTACAATTAGAATGCAAAACAGTTTCGTCACCCCCAAAACTTCCTTGGTGCTATTCCTTTTTAGTCACATTCTCCTCTATCCAGAATCCCGGCAACCACTGTTTAATTCTTTGTCATTATAGTTTGTATTTTCAAGAGCATCATATAAAGGAATAATGTATTACACAAGCTTTAGAGACTGGGTTCTTTCCCCCATCATATCTTAGAGATCTATCCAAGGACTGCATGAAGGCATAGTTCATTCTTTTTTACTGCTGAGTAGTATCCAATTATGTAGGTGTACCAAAGTTTATGTATCCACTCATTTAAGGACATTTGAGTTATTTGCATTTTTTATGATTATAGATAAAACTGCTATAAGCATTCATGTATAGGACTTATGTTTCATTCTCTAGGGTAATAGGATTTTATTTTATATGGTAAGTACTTGAGCATAGTATTAGTAGGTCATATGGCAGTGAATATTTAACTTTATGAGAAACTGCCAAACCATTTACCAAAGTGGCTGTCTTATATTCTCACTTCCCACCAGTAATGTATGAGTCTTTGTTAGTTGGCATTTCCAGTAACACTGTTGTTGTAATGTTTCTTTACTTTTTTTTTTTCTTTTAGCCATTCTAATAAGGGAGCAGTGGTAACTCATTGTGGTGTAAGATATTTTAAAAGTAAGATTTAATTTTTTTTCAATAACCTTGAAACTTGAGAAGGGGTAATGACTTTAAACAGTTCATGGCTGATCAAGGGAAAACCCAGGATCACTAGGTGGCAGGAATACACAGAGAGCTTCATTTGGGTTTGGTTAGTATTACAAGTGAGAAGACCTTTATCTCACATCAGGAGACTTTTCAGAGGCAGGAGCTCAGAGTGACAACCCAGAAGGCAAAGAGGGTCAAGAAACTCCTGGGGAAGAGGGATGTGGAGAGGGGCCTCACATGTCTGGATGATGTCCCTCAGCAGCACAGCTGGGAGTCTCCAGGGCAGGGAACTAGGGGTCTTTTGTAGTCCCAGGTTATGTCTTACCTATGGTTAGCAAATGTCAGTGCACTTTTGCTCTGTATATATTGCAGGGAGGCTCTAATTTGCTAAAATAATGCTTATTGGGGACTATATGCAAAGCAATTGGATGTGCAAAAATTTAAGTCAGGCACTGGTGGGCTTTTGAGCTAATGGTCTCAGCTTGCTGTCAAGAAGTAAATAATATAGGGGCCAATATACAGGAACCACCTTTGGCTGACAGAGGAAACAGAGCTATAGAGTCTTATAGATGATACGATTCAATCAATCATATGAATCATGTAACACTTTCTGTAAAAAATCATAACATTTTACTAATGTTTGAGAAAGTAAAATTGGAAGATAAGAAAATGAAACATTTTTCGGTAACTTCTTTCTTAATGTTTGATATAGAAACAAAATTTGATCCTCATATTTGAAGATAGTATTATTGACCATTTAGTAAACTTTCTTACCTAAAAGTAGAGCTATTCCAAGACTTTTGAAGGAATGCATTGTGTAAATGGCAGAGTTTCTCAATTTAATGTTATAGTTTAAGCCTCTGGAAGTCTGTGTGTGTGTGTGTGTGTGTCTGTGTGTAGCTATTGATACATATTACAAATTAATTTGACAACCCTTGTGTCATTTAAGAATCCCATTGATTATTCAGGCCAAAATATCACTAAGTATCACCAAAACACAGTTTTGTGTACTTGACAGGGGAAGTGGCCCAGGGAAGATCGGGGTACACTGAAACTAGCTTTTGGTTCTGGATCAGCATCAATCTGAATAGATTCAGCTAATAGTTATTTAATCTCCTTCCTCCTATTGTTAACACTGTAATTATTTCCAAATGGCTTGGTGATAGTGCACACATTTCCAGGGCTGGGGAGATGAGATAAACAGTTCACAAACGTGGAGCATTTCCCTTGCTTTCTGAACCATATAGAGTGCAAACACAGAAAAAAATAATAAAGATGGAAGACCTCGAGACTTTAATATGGTATGATGACATAAGCCACATTTTCATTCTGCATTTAAAAAAATGTAACTATTTGTATTATGGCAAGTATACATGTATATTTTGTACATAGAAGTCTTTGTCTTTCCTTTGTGGATTTATTAAGTTAGATGTTAATTTACAAAGATGTGATTATCTCTAGGGGAATAACATTTGATGAGAATAAAGTTTAGTAGACACAATAATCCATGGATATTTTCTTCTCTCTTTCCCACTAATTGTCTGGATATTTCTTTCTTTCTTCCTTTCCTCCTCCCTCCCTCTCTCTCTCCCTCCCTCCCTCTCTCCTTCCTTCCTTCCTTCCTTCCTTCCTTTCTTTCTTTCTTTCTTTCTTCCTTTCTTTCTTTCTTTTTCTTTCTCTCTCTCTTCCTCTTTCTTTCTTTCTTCCTTCCTTCCTTTCTTTCTCTTTCTCTCTCTCTCCCTCTTTCTTTCTTTCTTTCTTCCTTCCTTCCTTTCTTTTTCTTTCTCTCTCTCTCTCCCTCTCTTTCTTTCTTTCTTTTCTTTCTTTCTTTCTTTCTTTCTTTCTTTCTTTCTTTCTTTCTTTCTTTCTTTCTTTCTTTCTTTCTTTCTTTCCTTCTTTCTTTCTTTCCTTCTTTCTATCCCCGTTCCTTTTTTCCTCTTTGGACCATCACTGAGAAGAATTTAAGGGAGAATTAACTATAATACAGTGACCACTCCCCAGAAATGAGAAATTTATTATACTATTGACACCTCCTAACTATAGGATTATTTTCCACTATTTTAGTTTCTTTGAATATTTCACAGTTTTCTTTTTTTTTTTTTAATCAAGCTCTGTGTGTACAGATGTTTGAGATATTTGGAAGAGTATAATATGAAGGCCTTTTATTCACTCATTCATTTAACAAATAGTATTAAGTATCTACTGTGTGTCAGACACTTCTCGCCTTATCACCTTTGAAAAAACTGTACAAGAATATTTTATTTTCTTCTTCCTTTACATTAAATTTGAAGATATAGTATATTTGATTATCTCCAATATTATATACATCCTTATCTTACTAATTTGCATTATTCTTAATATTGATGCTGAAAGCTAAAATAATTGGTTCTTTAGTCATTTTGTTTCACATTTAAATTATTAAGGTCTCTAAATTCAACTTGCCCATCTATGCAAGATAACGTAAAGATAATGAGAACAATTATTTTGAATTAATATCACTGGCATTTAAACATCACTTGAAAATGTTAATTGAATATACCTTATCTCTGTGACATATGCACTCAGCACATCTATCTCACTCTTTCATATACTGTTACAGATGGCTTTTCAAACCAGTAGGTGTAGTCTTGATAATTAACTTTGGCAAATTTCACTTAGCAGGAATCATCTTATCAGCTCTTGACAACTGTGTATATAATTCTATCATAGCAGAAAGTTATTCTCTCTGATTTTTTTAAATGGTAAAATTATGAAGGCAATTTTTAGGAACATATTTTCTCAAATATCAACCCTATTAAAATTCTATAAATTTCTTTATTTTTAAATATTTTTGGTGTGATTATTTTGCAAGTACATTTTTCTCATTACAGAGATATGACTTGGCAAATCTCTCTATTATTGCAGTTTGAATTTATATACATATTTAAACAAATACAAGTAAGTGCACATTTTTAGATGCTATTTAGATTTAAAATAGCTCTGGCAATGGTCTTTAACTTGAAACTTTGCAATTTTACCTCAATGCCTGGCAAACTACAATATTTCTAATGGTTAATAAAAATAATATTCTTTATCTACCCAAACTACTTTCAACAATCATGTAAGATAAGTGTATGTGTGTTTTGTGGACAAATATAAAAATATAGTTTATACTGTGGATACCTCAAATTTATGCAAACCCTGAATTTAATGGAAACCTCATTTTTGAACAGTTATTTTAACAAACACACGTGACTTCTTTTCAGCTTTGAAGTGATACATGGAAATTGGAAGATTAGTCAAAAAGATCTGGAATCATTTGTGAGGGAGTCTTATTTAGATCAGCATCAATTATGCTGTTTTTAAGGATTTTTACCTTGTGGCTTTCATTTGCCAGCCAGGATTCCCATGAATATTCCTTGTGTTTAGGCTGGGGACCAAGTAGAGGACAAGTGTAGAAGGTGGGGGTGGGAGGGAAGGGCAAGATAAGAACTGAGATAAAAAGATGAATCCATGGTCTCTACCCTAGAATGAGTCACAGGTTGGTGAATAAAGTAGACAAAAGACACGTGGTAGAGAAGTTCATGGGTGCCATAACTGATATTGATTATGTAATTTCTGCATAATCAGATTTGAATTTTAGAACACTATCTTAATTAAGAAGGATAGAGGATAATTAAAAGTTTGAGAGGTTGCAATAAACCTGGTTATAACAATTTAAAGATACAAGCCTGAGCTAGTGTTGCCAGTAGGAAAGGGACAATGCTTCATGTACATGTTAAGAATCAACATGGTTATGTTTAAGTTGAATTTGTAGGGGAAAATGTTAATTTTCTACAATAACTTTCAGCTTGTTTCACCGACATTGTAACATACTGAAAGCTTGAATTTGTTTTCATTCATCAGAATATTATGTTATGCAAGCATAACCAAACAACATCAATGACTTAGGAAAAGAAAAAAAAAACTCTTCCACTCATACCAGCACAACAACAAGCTTAGCTGACATTCCAAGGCAACCATCAGGTAAAGAGAGTTCAGCATTGCATTTCCACATCAACCAAGATTGCTGTTACATTGAAAGAGTGTCCTGGAGGCTTCTACCTGCAATTAAGTGCTTTCATCCTTATGGAACATATGTGCCATATGCCCAAATTTCTTTGACTAAAACCAATCACAAGCCATATCTAACTAATCTCAAGGAGGTAAAAAGCTTCAATATCTATCTTCATGTGCTCAGGAGAGCCAGAAAGATTGGTAAAATGCACTAATGTCACAATAGTTTTGAAGTCAGAAACACTTGAGTTTCAAGACCAGCTCTGCCTAAGTTTCTATAGTCACAAAATGAGAATATTGATATTCTTCATAGATTTGAGGATAAAATGCAAAAGTCTGTGTAAATTTCTTGGTCAGTTACTCTACAACTGGTGCAATTGGTAGGTGTAGGGTGCTAGAATATTTAAATGCATACTGTGTGAATGTGAACTCTGAACATGGATTTTGTCCCCACACACAAAACACATCTTTGAAAATTTGTTCTTTACCTTTTTAGTTTATATAAAAGCAGACTGTAATTATACTATTTGATTGGAAATAAATATAGATGAACATGTAATCAATCTCAATTTGTGTATCTATAAAGATTTCTCTGGGCTTCATAGCTTAATTTGTTTTTGAAGACCTATGGATCTTATCTGTGATTTGATACCCTTCAAATTTTTCTTTAAAAGAAGGTCTCCTATTAGATTGCCTTTGTTAAAGTTTGTTGATGCTTCATGGATCGTTACTTATTTTTGGATCCAACAGTTTTACATATTCTCTGATCCAACAGTTTTACATATTCTCTGATTACTTATTTTTGGATCCAACAGTTTTACATATTCTCTGATTACTAATATGGATCTAAGGACCTGACACACACAAGTATAATGATTTACCGCATGGACATGTCTGCATATCTTAGACCTGAATGCTATTTCTTTTTGCTAACACATAATTCCCTGAGGCTGGATGATGCATAGAAAGCTCCTCAATGCACTTCATCTCAGTGCTTAGCCTGGGCCATTTTCCACTGATTCCACTAGCATCGTGCTAATCTTTCAAATGACATTTTGACTGTAGACAGATGCCAGTTTCAATTATGCAATATTTCTAAAATTAGGAATACAGATTGAAAATGCCCAGTGAATTCAACTAATTACAGATTATTATCTTGAGTGAGGTAATACATTACAAGCTATAATGTAATTAATCTTACCTTAGTGGCTTCTATAAACAAGTCTGATATAAACCAACAAGCTTAATTATTTCAAGCAGATAAATCTGGTTTGATATTAGAACATCTCATTTAATTTAGAATAATCTAATTTAGTAAAAAGTCATTTATGTTCATATTTCTATTCTTTAAAATGTTTTTCATTTCTTACAATCAAAAAAAATTTTTTAAGCAAAGTGATAAACACATTTCTTAAATTTTAGAACGTGACAGCCTTATTATTGGAAAGGTTTATCATACTCTGCTATTTGTTTACTTAGTTGCTGTTAATGAATTAACATTCATTTTACACTTAAATATCAGGAATTGTTATAAATTTGTGACATGTATTATCTTATTTAATTAAATTATTATTACTACATTTTATTAAGGATTACATATAGATACATTGAAAACTCATATTAGTAAAGCGTCTCTAATTTTCTTAATGTTTTCAAATTAAGAAAAATATTTAAATTCCTTTTAAACACTTAACAGGGCCAAAGATGTAAAATTATTTTAAATGTATAGTTAAAATAAATATTTCATTTATAATAAACCTTTGAGTGAATTTTAACTAGCATAAAAATTAACCTGCAATCATTGCTCTCTATGAAGGTAAAAATGCCTCTGTTTATTGTACATGAACAAGCTCTTCAAGCTAATGACAAAAGTAGGATCTCTGAGGTTAAAAATATGACAAAATTGTATATTTCTATAATTCTAAAGACTGTGATAAATTATCATGCAAATATTTATTTATTAAGCATTTACAGTGGAAGGAAAATTATTAAGTACCATTGAAGAGACATCTGAGTTATTACTGGGGTGCCAATTAGTGTGTGTGGTGTGTATATAAACAAAGTAAAGGTATTCTATTAGTCATCCTCAAATGTTTAAATTGTGCTGCTAATAAACACCATAGGCATGAGTTTTTATTATCTTTCTTTACTTTACACCAGAATTAAAAGCCTTCTTATTCCCCATGCTTAGAGTTGAGTATGCCAACTCAAAGGAAAATGAAGCTTCCTTTCTTCAAATTAATGTAGAAAATACCCAAGAAATTAAAGAATGAATAATAGCAGCACTTTTACTAGTAGTTATATTTACAGGTATTTCCAAAGAGGGAAAAAAAGGCAAAAGCATTTTAAAAATTTGTCAATGAAAATCAGGTTTATACAGTAGTACCTGACGCAGGGATAAAATTTATAGTGAAGCTCAAATATATTTTGAATAAAACAAAAAAATACCATAGAATTGTGAGTTTTGAGTATATCAACAATTTCCATAACAACTATGAGCTAAGACAACATCTTGTTTTACAACAAAAGTCATCCGCAGAAGTCCAGAGATGGGAGCTATTTCTTGGGTGTTGGGTGTGTAGATGCAGCGCCCACATTCCTCACGGAGGGTCTTAATGCCCCAGCTGGGAGTTGCTTACCCAAAGTCCCACCCTTTACAGGTCAGGGCCCAGTCATTCCCACTCCAAACAGGACTACTCTGATGGGGCATCTTTAGGTGCAGACATCCGTAGGTCAGCAGAGGCTCTGTCCACTGGGTGGCGCTCCACCTCTAATTCTGTCCAGGGCAGGTCCTCCCGCCCTCCTCTCTTCCACATACTCACTCTGTTTCTATCTCATTTCATAAATACAATTTCACAGGAAAAAATAATGGCATATGACATCCGACTTCCTAAGAATGGTCTCTTTTTTCCCTAGATTTAGGGTTGTTGTTATATTTACTCATATTTAGTTTTCTGTAAGCAACTATGGAGCACAGGCACAGAGGAATCTGGAATTAAAATTGTAAAATCTGTGATATCTGTGGTGCCTTTGGAGGAACTAATAGTCCAGGATTCTGATGGCAGTAATCTCACTAGTCAGAAACCAATAAAAGCCAGGTTTGTTTTCAAACTGTGTAAGAATGGCAGAATTAGACTTTCACTCTGAAAATAAGTGTAAAATTTAGACATATATTCTGTTTTTCACACTTCCCTCAGAAGACAGCAGAGTCGTTAGCATCTTCTATTTTACACACTAAACTATGTTGAAATCTGCCTATGATCACAGAATTCTGTGATGTGCTAAAGGCCTTATAATACGCAACTTTTAAAATTTCAATTAGCAAGTGCTAATTAGCATCAAAAATGAGGAAAAGGTCCCAGAGAGGTTGTAAGAAAACAAAGGGGATAAAAAATTGAGATGCCAAAGAAAGAAAATTACTTCAAAACAGAAGAGGGAAGAATAGAAGGACAGGAAGTGGGAGAAGAGAGAACTGAAGGAGTAAAGGACTTGTTCTGAGGAGAGGAAGGGAAGGAATATGGAAAATCTATTCTTTGAAAGGCTTGTTTTTCTTGGCTTTACTTTCAAACAAGACTACTCTGAAAATTTTTTCTGTTTGTTTGATTTAATCAAGTTTTATTTCTTGTCATTTTACCTCACAGTTGAATGTGAACAGAATGAAATTCAAGTCAGCTACTAGTAGTTTTCTATTTTCAGTTAATAATTATAGACAACAACATATACCAACTTTATTCTCAGTTTCCTTCTTGATTAAATTGTACACATTACAATACAAAAGTATAGACTTTTGAGAAAGTTAATAAAATACAATGCTTTTTTTAAATTATAAACATTTCAGAAAAATACCAAATAAAATTATTTTCTTTTATGAGTTAACGACTCAAAGACTTTAATTTAAAAAAATCCTTCACAGATCCCATGCACACCCACTGAGGCCAAAGTCACATAATTGGCTATCTAAGCTATAGGCAGCTGGAGACAATTCTCAAATTCCTTATCGGAAGAAAGCCAGAATAGACAGCAGGAAGACAATACACCATGGAGAACATAGCTGGAGCCATGATTTAGTAAAAGGAAACAACGGAAGTCTCATAAGGCAAAGTGGAGCAGATGGTCCCAAGAATCTCTTGGACGAGGTTATTATTTTTTCTTAGGCCATAGTTTATGATGGAAAGCAAATGCACTGGGAACAAATTAACTGGTGCATATGGATGTGGGTGTTAGTTTCCTAAGGTGAGAATCAAATTCACAAACCTAAAATTTAATCAGAACAGCTGTTTCTAACTCACGAGTCATACGCTATTGCTTCCAGATAATATGCCATATGATTTCCAGTCAAATGCTGCTGAGGAATAGAAACAACAGAATGGAGTGAATGGCACTGAGTCAGACTTGCTTCTCTCCAGATAGTCAGGGAAATAACCCTTTTAACCAAGACATTAAAGAAAAAAGGAGTGCAAATCTTCTAACCTGCTTATGTGATGCAGTCATACTCCACTGCTGATAACACACCTTAAAAACTGCACTCAAATTAATGTCACAATATGGAAGATACAAACATGATGAACACCAAGGCAGATTATGTAACGATGCTGCAGGAAATCATATGTTGTGGACACAGCTTCATTGCATGAAATAATTTGGCTGAAATACAGACGAGTTTGTTTTGACCATTATTTTCATCAGGGCTTAATCTGTTATTTGTTATCATAATGTAGTTACTAAAAGCATTGCATTTGCAATTGCCAAATTGCTAAGAGAACTTAAAAAAAATCATTGCAAGAATTAAAATTATACTTTCCCAAACTGTATTTATGTGTCTGTGTGAGTACATGAGTGTGTATATAGTACATATGTGTGTAGATAAATAAAATAACCTGTCACATTTAACTTTGAAGACCATGAAGAAGTGTTAATACAATAAAGATGTGCCCTGACAGTGTCATGTCGATGAGGCATGATGGGTTAGTGCTGGGCTGTCACAGCCTGAAAACCAACGCATTCCAGGACTGAATTCTCAGTGGATATTAATAAAATGTTTCACACTTTAAGGATGATTTCTGTTTTCTCTTACAATTTAAACTACTTATCACATAAATGAATTATGCTTTCAATAGTACACAGTACAACCATGTGGTACGATGTCATACGTGGTCATTTTAGTCACCTAACATCTTTATCCTCATTTTCCTTTGAATAGTGTCCAAATTCCTCAGTGACATGGGGTGTGTATGTATGTGGGACTACAATTCTCATAAAGTGCATCTGGAAAAGTGTGGGCAGGGTGGGGGAGGGGTTTGGTTTGCCCTGTTGCAAGGACTAGGGCTTGCTACTGGAATTTAATTAATGGGGACCAATGATGTTAAACCTCCCCCTCCAAAATTGCCATCAACAACAAAGAATTGTGCAGTATGCCAGTAGTGCCTCTGATAAAGGAAATTTCATCAGACTCTAAGCTTAGATCTGCCATCTATTCACAAACTCTACACCGAGGCAAACCAAACATGCTGTTTTCTTTAACTTGGGTCTTGGTATGCCATTTCCTCTTCCTGAATTGTTTTTCTCTTCTCCCACTCTCTGTCATAACGAAGCTAGAAAACTAACTCATTTTTTTCCAATTACAATCCACATGGCTTTTTCTTAGTAAAATGTCCCATAAGTCCGTCATGTTTCATTACAAGCATACCTTGTTTTATAGTGTTTTGTTTATTGCAATTCATAGATACTGTATTGTTTTTTAACAAATTGAAGGCTTATGTCAACCCTGGGTCAAGCAAGTCTATTGGCATTATTTTTCCCAAAGCATTTGCTCACCTTGTGTCTCTGTGTCACATTTTGGTAATTCTCGCCATGTTTCAAACTTTTTAATTATTATTATGTGTATTATGGTGATCTGTGATCAGTGCTCTTTGATGTTACTACTGTAATTGTTTTGGGGCGCCACGAACAACACCCACGTAAGAGGGCAAACTTAATAGATAAATGATGTGTGTGTTCTGACTGCTTCACCCACCGGCCATTCCCCATCTCTCTCTCCCTCTCTCTCCCTGGGCCTCTCTGTTCCCTGAGACACAACAATATTGAAATTAGGCCAATTAATAACCCTACTACTGATGTAAACTGTGATGAAACATTTACTCTTCTGAAACCTTAATAAAGATTTAATGTTTCTGAATTTCAATTTACAAAGTTTATAAAATTTATAAAATGTTTACAAAATGAAGCAAATACCTACCTAGTGAGTATTCTGTGAGGATCAGGTTTGGTTATATAATGTCTTAAGACAATTTCAGGAGTGTGGGGGTTCTCAATAACTAGTAACTAATATTATACGAGAGCCATACACAGCATTTTTAGCATGTCTTTGTTCTGCCTGGCCTTTACCCCTAAAGTTTAAACTTTGAAACCTTTAAATCTTGCAAGAACTAAAATTTCTTCCATTTTTCTGTATTCAAAAATATATAAAACTTGTTTACTATGTTTCATATATTATATTTTGATTTTTGCTGTAATGACATGTTTGTTTCTTGTTCTATTTCATGGGCAAGTTTAGATTTAGACCACATGAACACTACCTTAAAATGTCTTTTGATGATTTAGCATGGATTCAGGAATATATCAAAATGCAATCAAGAGCAGCGTCTTGCTTTTTCATTGCCTTTTGTTAGTGTGACATTATTTCCCTCTGGCTTTTTCAGCTTTCTATGAAGTTAATAGTTTTTCAACTCTTCGATGCCTGATATCTCGTCTTGCCATTAATCACTGCGAAGTTAACAGCTAACATACCTCTCAGTATTATCTTGAGTTTAACTCTGTCTACACAGCAATTAATCAAAGTCATGAAAACAGAGGATGGGACCTCTTCAAATCAAAGCATTTAAAAATAAATATATGTTGTTCAAACTTTCAGACCTAGAAAATCCTTTTGATTCAAACAATTTTCTCTTTGAAGTAAGTGTACTTTAAGGATACTATCTAGTGAAATTTTCCTTGATGAGACAGTATTAATTAGGCATAAGTTTTGAAAGATATTTTGCAAAATAAAAATGCATATCTTGACTAGGTTCATTAGATGTTTATTGTTTTTCTAATGTGCTGCTATAAGTTTTTATCTCTCAATATTCATATGTCATATCTTAACACATTTTTAATAAAAGAAGAGCTATAAAACTGCTATACATGTGATAAATTGGGTTATCAATTGGTCCGTTAACTGCTTGGAGCAACAAGAAAAATAGCTTCATGATTGTTTCAAAACTGTTGGGGGTTAAAACTTTTTTACTCTGTGAAAATTTTCGAACTCTATAGCTTTGGGGTCAAACTTTTATTTCCCCTAAATTATGGGTAGTAATCATAAATCTTATTGATACTATAAGTTAACTGGGAGATATTTATGTGAAAAGTTTTGTTCAATTATATCATGAAATTGTGCTAGAAAATAGTTTAGGCTTCAAACAGTCAGTAGCTAGGTTAACTTGTTAAAAAACTACCTTTAAAAAATAAGTTTCACAGAATATAGGTAGAATAGACAGAGTGGAATATAAGGATTCTAGAGATGGACAAATATGAAGCAGTGAAATGATATTCCTACATTAAGGCAAAGATTTTAAAAGAATAGTTTTTCAGTTTACTGCTGTTCTCAAGACTGTGTCTTAGGGCAGCATTCATATTAATAACCCATAATTTTGTAATTTTTAACATGTCTTTATTGTCATATAAACTTTTTCTAATCAAAAATAACTTTAAGTGAATCTAAACTCATACCAAGGAGAAAAGCATTAAATGTAGAAAGGATTTAAAACTTAGCAAGTTAAAAAATAAAAGTAACAGACAAATTGAATTTTATGGTATTAAAAAATGTTGAATGATATAATTACATTTATAATATCTTTCTCTCTTCTTTATACAATTATTAAGAGCTCTAGAGTTAGATATAATAGATGAATATTATTATACATCTATAATAAATTTACTTAAACTATGAAAAGCAGGCCTTAGACACTTTTCATGTGATTAGTACATAGAATTAATAAAAGTGAACATTTTCCACCTTCCAAAAAGTTATGAGAAACGTTCAAACATGGTGGATAGCTGAAAATAGACCCTTGTATTCTTAAATTAGGAAAAAGCCAAATAAACTTGAACACAAATAATTATCAAAATATTAACAACAAAAATTAACCAAGGTGTTTGAAAGACACTTTTAAACTATGGACTTGGCAGGAATTCAGTTCATTTTCAGTTGCTAAAGCAGCATTTATTCTTGAGGTCCTTTGTCAGATTAATAGAGAGAAAATTGATATACACAACCTATGTGAATATTTGAATGTTAAGAGTAAAAACTATGTGTATATATATATATATATACTTCTGGCATCTCAGTATAAATGTGATCAAATAGTTTATATTCTTTAATATTTTATAGATGTTGTCACTTTGTTATACAGTAAATGAATTAGAAAAAATGGTCTAATAGGCCCAGTAGCTGAACACTTTATAATTGCAACTAACAATATTTAAACTAAAATACTAATCTTGGCTAGAGTAGAAATTCCCAATATAGCAGACCTCAGGTAGATGGCATACCAGAATACTTGCCTCAATATGCAAGAAAGCATAGAGGATATTTTGTGAGATTTTCTTTATACCATGTAAATATATTAACATTAGGTAATACCAGAAGCAGTCAGATGTGTGTTTCTTAAAGTATCTCCTTCAAACCTTATTATGATGCTACTGTCATTCTCTTTTTTATAGATTAAAAAAAAAGAATCAGAAATACTCAGTAATTGTTCAAAGTCAGGTAGCTTTTGTTTTTTTTTTTTGTTTGTTTGATTTTTGTTTTGGGGCCACGCCACACAGCATGCAGGTATTACTTCCCAGACCAGGCATCGAACTGCATGCACCCTGCAGTGGAGTGGAGACGTGGAGTCTTAACAAATGGGCCACCAGGGCAGTCTCCTTGTAGCTTTCTGTGTCTGTGAGGGGTTGAAATACAGCCTCTCTGCAAACTGCCTATTTCGCTAAACTGCAGAGTACCCTGCTCTCTTCATGTGAGTGGCTGCGGTGAAATAAACCTCACTTGTGTGTGTTCCCTCTTTACATAGCACCCCTTCTTGTGAAGGAGGGGGAATAAAAATATCCATTAAATCACCCCTAAACTAGGTGACTTGATTCTGAAGCCCAGCATATACCTGTTTTACATCAAAACTAGGTAATGCATTTTAAATGTGCAAAGCAAAATTTTACTGAAGAAATATTTATGCAAAATAAACTTTAAAAGTAGGAACTGAAATTAATAAAACAGCTATCTGGAGAACATACTGAAGAATAGTGACTCTGGTGTATGATGGGAATATATATGCTTAAAGAAAAGAGCTTGAACAGCAATTTTCAGTAATATGAATAGAATCAGTGGCTTTCTAAAAAAGCTTTATTCATTAAGTTTTAGACCCAGGCATAGAAACTCTTTAAGCATTGAACCTTCCTTTAATGAATATTATTAAAGTCTATAATTGTTATTGCTATTGTTACTTATTCTCTGTACCTTAATTACTAAAAATGTCTCTGATCTTATGAATATGAGGAAAAACTTTCAGGAACTAACTTGAAGATTAACTTCAGATTTGGTCATTTAACTTAAGACTTATATTTAATATTATTGAAAGTAAGAAACATAAGTATTAATTAATTTTCAGAATTAAAGCAAAACAGTAATTTATATCAGAATGAAGTCATAAATAGCTCTATCATGGGTGAATTAAGAAAAAAAAAAAACAACCTTAGGTTCTTTTTTTTTTTTCTTTTTTTCGGTACGCGGGCCTCTCACTGTTGTTGCCTGTCCCGTTGAGGAGCACAGGCTCCGGACGTGCAGGCTCAGCGGCCATGGCTCATGGGCCCAGCCGCTTCGCGGCATGTGGGATCTTCCCGGACCGGGGCATGAACCCGTGTCCCCTGCATCAGCAGGCGGACTCTCAACCACTGCGCCACCAGGGAAGCCCAAAACTTAGGTTCTTAAAGTTTAGAATGCATCAGAATTTTTTTCAGAATTTAGAATTCTGAGTCCATATAATCCCAACCTAGTAATCAAAATCAGTAGGCCTGCTGTGTAATCTGAGTAATCAGACTATGGACAGGAAGGTATAGATGCTTCGATACAGACTAGAGCCTCAGGTGTTTCATAATACACCCTGAGAAATGTTGAACTAGCTGGTCCTTTAAACAGCCGACTCTAACAATTGGGCAAATTAGAGTTTTGTAGGATTAAGAAGAAAACACAATGTTGTTAATAGTTTTGAGAAAAAAATGTACGCCTGCTTCAATTATATTTTAATTATTAACATTATGAAAAATCAAATTATCACTGTGGGTATAGAAAGTCTCAGTCATCCATTCTTTCATTTAGTTAATATGCATTGAGTTTCTATCATGTTTATCCCAGGCACTGGTAAGAGATACAGTGGAGAACAGGAGAGTTAGGGTCCCTGTATTGATGTAGCTGTCAGTCTCAAGAGAAAGATTGCCATCTCACTGTTAGAGAGCAAGCAAAGGGCTTCCCTCGTGGCGCAGTGATTGAGAGTCCGCCTGCCGAGGCAGGGGACACGGGTTCGTGCCCCGGTCCGGGAAGATCTCACATGCCGCGGAGCTGCTGGACCCGTGAGCCGTGGCCGCTGAGCCTGCGCGTCCAGAGCCTGTGCTCCACAACGGGAGAGGCCACAAAAGTGAGAGGCCCGCGTACCGCAAAAAAAAAAAAAAAGCAGGCAATAATGAAATAAAATAATTAAAAATTCTTGTTGGGTTTATAGCAAAAAGAAACTAGGTTTTCAGTTACAAAAGAGTAGTATTTGAAAGGGGACTCTGCTCAATACTCTCTAATAACCTAAATGGGAAAATAATTTGAAAAAGGATAGATACATGAGTATGTATAACTGAATCACTTTGCTGTACACCTGAAAGTAACACAACATTGTTAATCAACTATACTCCAGTATAAAATTTTTAAAAAAATTAAAAAATTTAAATCTACATAATACCTGATAAGCTCAGAGCAAAGTGAAAGAGTTTCAAAAAAAGAAATAAAGAAAGTTGACCATGTCATAGAAAAAAACAAAAAAAAACCCACGAAACCTCTCAGGACCTCTCTGAGGAAATTCTGGTCATTTCTCCAAGCAAGCAAATTAGGCAGCTTTGTGTGTGACCTCTGCGTGGCCTTGAGAGGCTGCCCCCAGCTATGCTTGCACAAGAGTCAGGAAATAGTATTCCTGAGCGTCCTAGCAAAGGGCCACCCATTTCTCCAGGTCTCTGGCACTTCTCTCTACAAACAGAAGAATTTTGGCTAGATCCATATTTATTTCCTTTCAGTTTTAGTTATTTTTTATGTTAATTTTGCTCATTTTAGCTTATTTCACAGACTCCACGTTTAAAGGGTGTTAAGGAAATGAAACAGTTTTTCTCAGAATATTATGTATTATAATTATAGCAACGTAATTTTCAAAAGATGTAAAGCGTACCAGAATGTACACAGTTGTGATCTGCAGTTGTCTGCCAGCACAGAAACAGTTGAAGCACTGAATTACTTTAGCTCATTTTTGTAAATCCTAGAAAGGCTTTGTGATGCCATCTCATGGCACTCATGGCTTCTAAAATAGGGTTCTATCAGAGTGTATTTTCAAATAAAAATTTGAGACACTTGGAGAATATTGTTCATGGACTTTCTTAAACAGAATGGATATACATATACATATAGTGTCAAAATATAGTGTAAAATGTATAAAAAATAAAAGTTCCTTACAAAAATATAAATGCTGAAAGTGATATAATTTTTTTTTTAAATGCTAAAACTATTTTCAATAGCCAAGACATGGAAGCAAACTGTGTATATCAACAGATGATTGGATAAAGAAAATGTGATATATATATGAATAATACTCAGCCATTAAAAATAATGAAATAATGCAGCAACAAGAATGGACATAGAGATTATCATATTTACTAAGTGGAGTAAGTCAGACAAAGACAAATATCATATGATACCACTTATATTTACAAAACAGGAACAAACACAGATGTAGAAAATGAGGGATAAATTAGGAGTTTGAGATTAGCAGATATAAACTACTATATATAAAACAGATAAACAACAAGGTCCTACTGTATAGCACAGGGAACTATATTCAATATATTGAAAAATTTCAATTTAAAAAAATCAGAGACAAAAACAAAAGAAAAAAATGCTAAAGAAAAATAGTGGGTGTTGTATAAATCATGCTATGTGAGTCTGAAACATTGACACTAATAAATACAAACAAAAGTAATATGCTGCAAAAAATGTGATCAACAAAGGATACATTTATTATTGCTCTTTGGCTCAGAAAACATGAGAAACTAAGATGTTAGTGAGTTTATCAAATGAATATTATCATTCCTCCAAAAGCTTGTATTTAGTTCCTATGATATATTAAATTCTTTGTTGAGCTACGTAGATGAATGCAAAATGTTCCTCAGACACTTGTCTTCCTGGTGAAGTAAAGAGATATAAAATAATATCACTAGTCCTAAAGAAGACATTTTTCAAAGATATTTTTTGACATACCTCAAACTGCTTTCAGTGCACAAGGATATAATATAAGAACAAGCAGAGTTTTCAGGTTTATGAATAAGCTTGATGAGAATGCTTTTGGAGATGTGGGAAAGGCACATTAGAAAATTACATGTGAGCCATAAAGTAGAAGGCATCATAAGAATGCGCAACCTATAAGTCATATGTCCCAAACTTTATAACCTGGAATTTTTTCTTGATATTATAATAAGTATTCAAAATTGGGGAAATATTCATTTCCCAAAGTTTAGAAACCGTACTAAATGAAAATCAAAAGGTTTCTTTTACTGAAGGACTTCCAGGTTGTTTACATACTGGCATGTGTTGTACACACCAAGATGGGTTACAGTAGCAATATGGTATTGAATCCAGCAAGACTTATCTTAATCTTATTTCACCTTGGAGACCTATTTCCATAGAACACTCCGTTCCATTCAGGACTGTTTAGAAGTCACCTATATAGAGTAAAATTGCTTAAAAGACAACTGGAACTGCAGTTTTACCTTTATCTTAAGCTTTTCTGTAATCATGCATTCTTTCCTTTGACTTTTACAAGCAATTATGTGCTTTATTCACATTGAACCACTTATCATTATTCTAAAAATTCTATCACCCTTTAATCTTCATAATGCTGTTCTTTGTGTCTGAAATACCTTTTTTTCTACTTAACAAGCTCTTATTAACTGCAATATCATCTTTTCTCTTTGGATTTTTCTGGCTTCTATCAACAGTTTCCTTATTTGTATTTTCTTAGCACTTTAGAGATAGATCCATTACAGCATTTCTAATCTCATACTATTCTATGTCTATGAATGCTTGTTGAATTTAATTTTATTAAGATGCAGAAATGAGAACTAGGTAAGCCTAGGATTGAAATTGTGGGTACATAGCTGAGTCAGAAAAAGTATAAATATACCCCAAAAGAAGAATGCTTTATTTAGAAGGCAAACTTGAAATTTACAGAAAGCATAATGTCAGAGAGTCTTTTATCAGATGTTCACATAAAGGAGACATTGGCAACATTGAGTTATAACACTAAAACAAGAATAATTCTTCCCCAATTGTACGCTGCTGTTGAGAATGCAAAATCATGCAGCAGGTGAGGAAAAAAGTGTGGAGGGTCTTCAAAAAATTAAAAATAAAACTACCATTGAGGTCAGAGTCCCAAAGAAGATATTTTGACCCCTGTGTTCATTGCATAGTTATTCACAATAGCCAAGATATGGAAACAAGCTAAATGTCCATCGATAGATGAGTGGATAAAGAAAATGAGATAAATACATAAAATAGCATATAGTTCAGCATTTAAAAAGGAAGAAATCTTACAATGTACAATAACACAAATGAACCTGGAGGATATTATGCTAAGGGAAATAAGCTAGTCACAGAAGGACAAATACTGCATGATTCAACTAATATGATGAATTTAAAATAGTCAAACTTATAGAAGCAGAAAGTAGAATGGTGGTTGCCAGGGGTTTGGAGAGGGGAATAAGCATTGTTCAAAGGGTATAAAGTTTCACTTATTCAAGATAAATAACTTCTAGACATCTACTGTAAAACATAGTAACTCTAGCTAATAATACTGTATTCAATTTTAAGATGTAAATCTCATATTAACTGATCTTATAAAAGCATACATTGTGATCTTTAATCTTTCAACTACAGTAATATGTGAATACACTATTATGTGGGTTAAATAAATTTCATACTTAAATGTCATACAATAACCAATTAAAATTGGTCGCTTTTCTTTTCAATTTCCCGTCCTATCTGTGGTAGTCAAGATCAAAGAAACTATCCATGTAAAAACTACATGCTGAAGAAAGTATAATATTTCCTCTTATGCCCTTCAACTATCATCTGGGTTTAATGTTTATGCATGCATTGGGAAATGTCCTAACACAAAAACAGCTTAAAGCCCATGTCACCATTACATAACACTATTTAATATTTTCCTACTTTACCCCTGTAAATAATTTCTGACACTCAGAACGTTCATAATTGCAGTTGTCAGGACATTAATTTATTATTTTGAAACAAATTTTCTATTTACTTACTACTTTAGTGAAACAGTAGGGTTGTATAAATTGAGTAAAATCATCCTCAAAATGTTCAAATGTAGTATAGACGAAGAAAACAAAAAGGAAAACACAAGTGTTAAATTTTCTCCTTATAAGTAGGCTTTCTATTCTGCCATTGACCTTTTAACCATCCCACCCCCAATACCATACTCTCTTAATTACTATAGATTTATAAAGTATATACCTCTAAATATCTGATAATATCTGTCTCCCTTCTTGCTTGATAAAAGTTTTCTTGGCTATTCTTGATTCTGCCTTTGAGTACCAACTTGTAGGGTTTTTATTAGAACTTCCTTAAATTTGTAGATTGATTGTAGGGAGAATAGTTTCTATAAGACATTAAGTATTATATCCATATCTATTTCTACATTTATCTAAATAACACTTTTGACTTGTAAGAAATATTTTGTAATTATCACAGATGTCTTGAATATCTTTTTCTCAAATTGTTTGCTAAAATTGAATAAGAAATGTATCTATTTTACACTGACAATTTATTTAGCAAACTCGATGTACACTTTCTTCCAAAAGACTGTCTTTTTCAATGTGGATTTATGATATGGTACAGGGTTTCCCACCATTTGTAGTGGAACACTGCTGTGTCACAAATAGGTTACAATTGTGCCAGATATTGACCTGAATATTTTAGCAATTTTTGCATATCCCCTGAGATGAATACTGCTGGGAAGGACTGAGTAGACAATCATAACATCATTTGTTCTTTTCTTTTTATTCACATCACATTGTTCAGTCTGAGTCCCTGGACAACATTGAATAGATGCAGTGATTGCAGTCTTCCTTCCCTTGCTCTGTATTTTTAAAGAAAATGTTTATAATGCTTCACCATTAAACATGAAATGTGTTGTTGTTGTTAGTAAATACATTATCAGATTTAGGAATTCTCCTTTCATTCCTAATGTTCTGGCATTTTACATGCAGAGTTTGTGGAATTTTATTAAGTATCTTTTTTCCTGCATTGAATAAGATAATTCTGTGATTTTGTTTCCTTAGGCTGCTAATGTGACCAGTTACATCAGTAACTGTGTTTGCTGCTAGACTCTTCTTGTATTCTTAGACATAATGCATTTTTTAAATAAAATGTTATAGTCAGTGTGAAAATTTTATTTAATATTTTTACTTATAGATAATTGTATAATAACATGCAGTTGTAAGAAATAGTATATAATGACCCCATGTACCCTTCATCCTGTTTTCCACTTGTTAAGAATTTAATCTCTCCTTCCCTTTACACTTCTTAGCCATTCTGTCAATGACTGTAAAAATGTTTACATAATTATTTACTTAAAATTTTTCCTGATTTTTGTCTTCTTTTAAATAATATACACTTTGTACTCAGATATATAAAGAAAAACTCAATCAGGAAAGCAGTGAAAATAGAACTAAGAAATGGCAAATACTGAAGTGTGAAACATTACAATCTTTGACTTACAATACTATCTTTAAGTCTCATTAAACCTTTACTTTCATAAATAAATAAGATTACAATGGCATTTTCATTTACTGTAGCACAAGTGTAACATTTCATTGTATAGGTAACATTCAAAAATATTGACAACTTTTTGTTTTATAACTCTGTAACTTAATCAGTTAGTGAAACACATTCATATAGAATTTGTCTTCAATTTTTTTTCCCTTAAATTAGTGAGAAAACCTCAGTTAATTAAACATAAAATTTAGGGACTTTAGGTTCAGATGTGATGTTAATGCATTCATTTATTTATTCATAATTCAAACTGACCCAGCAACAATGCACAATATAAACCTTGCAGAATATTAGCCTTTTAGCCCTTAAGAGCATGGGTATAACAAGTATTAAGCATGCCTTGAATGCTAGAGATAACTGAGTTATAAAATTTCAGAAAATAAGGAGAAGATTTTGACTGAATTAAGAAAAGTAGGTCTTCACAGAGAAGTAAGAATATAAATAAAGCCTTAAAATATTGACATAGTTTTCACGTAAAGGGGACATTTCAGATGATTTAAGGAGTAGCACACATCAGTGTTTCTAGTAGTATGTGATTTGTCCAGCAAAGGAAGGAGGAAGGGGACAGATTCAGGTCTCCATCATGCAGCCTCTCAAAAGTGATGCAGTTTAAAGACAGCTTGCTTCTTTAGGTAAAACATATGCAAATGTTGGAAAGCACCCATTATAATTTTTTTCTTTTGCTTTTTAATATTGCCCTTTCTATCTGCAACATATTATGTTCTCCGCCATCTGTGGGTAATGGTTCATTCCTCATCAAGACCCAGCAACATTTAGCAAAGCTTGGCTCCCAAGGACCCTTGCCACAAAACCCTCCCCATTGCTCCCAAGCCATTTGGCCCTATTTCATTTTTACTGAAGTGTTATTCACTCAAAAGGACAGGTTTATAAGAGAAGATGATGAGATCAGCTGGGGTTACATTGAAACTCTGACTCTCAAGAGGGCATGTGCTTAACAGTAGGAAATACAGCTCTGTGGTATCACTGTATAAGCTACCAGCGTGATTTGAAGAGGATCTGTAATTCATATTTCAAATCTCATTGTCAAATTAAAACAAAGCATGTTACTTCAACTCATTAATTTTTCCTCTGGGCCAAAACAAGGATTAAAAGTAAATGAAATAAATTGAAGAGACAAAACTAAATCTATTTAAAGTAGAAAGTAAGTGTATATTCAAATTTTAAGAGTCATTTCAAAGTTCCTTCTGGTACTAGTTTTTATTGGAAAATATCCTTATAAAGTCATCATCTCATTAACAACTCCTGAAATAGTTCTATTTTCTTGCCTTTAGGAAATTTAATAAATCTATCCCTAAGAGCCTCTAGACTGACCCAAATTTTCAGATGTTTTACAGTCACTGACCCTGACTGAGTGTTATTACTTTCATCTCTAATATAATGAGTTTGGACATGATTTAATTATTTCTGGAATTTTTCCAACCTCAAACATTCTCTAAGTCACAATTTCATAGCACTAAAAAGAATTGCCTATGAAGAAAGTGTTAATATCCAGATTTTCCGATAGACTCCAAACTTTTGTATCTCATTGCCAACTTGATATGTTTCCTTGAATGCCCATTAGTGTGTCATGTCCTAAATTCAACAGGCCCCAAAACAAACATCATGTATTCCTTCCCCTATTCCTACCTTAATTATTATCAGTCCACTCTTCTAGTTGGTCACGGCAAAAAACTTGCATTTATCCTTGACTTCTCTCTTCTCTTACTTCTAAACTGAATCCCTCAGAAAATCCTGTTACCCCTGCCAACAAAATGTAATTAAAATCTGTCTGACTTTCACTACTTCGTTTGCTACCATCTCAGTGCCATCATCTTTCCTGACTTATTCTCCTAATGAATCACTCTTCCTCTGCCTTAGACTCTAATAGCAGCAAGACTGATTCTGTTTAAATGTGAATCAGATCATATCACTCTGCTAAAAACTTCCACTCAATAGCTGTCTTCATCACTATAACCAGAGCCTGTAAGATGTCACCTACATGGTCTGACCTCCATCTCTGACCTCACCTCCCATCTCACCACTCCTTCTCTTACCCTTTTGTAGTCTTACTCACCTTGCTGATCTGTAGAGTGGGCATTTCCTGACCACATTATTTTAAAATAAACTGTACGTCCGCACTTGAACACTCCTCATCCTCTCTTTTGCTTTTTTATCACTGTCACCAATTAACTTGCTATAGGTTGTAATAATAATAAGTATGTATGTATATATATATATATATATATATATATATATATATATGTATTTACTGTTCTGTTCAACCCATGGAAAACTCATGGAAGGGATAATTTTTATCTGTTTTCTTCATTTTTCTATCTCTAGTGTCTTAGAAAACCTTAGAAACCTAACACAAAATAACATCATGATTTTTATACCAATGACTAACTCAGGGGGGAAAAGCCTTTTCATGAAATTTTTATTTCAATACTGTCTTATGAAAAGCTTAATATTTACTCTGAAAATACTGCAATATTCCTTTAATGTTCCCTTTACAACTTTGAGTAATACTCATCTGCTTAGATTCATAGAACTAAAGATTTTAATTAAGTGGATTTGGAGTATGCCATTATTACTGGATGTTTTCTTATTTTCCAGAAGGAATCTGGTGAAGGATTTTACTTTATTGTATTCCACATTTTAAAAAAATACAATACAACAACTTACCAGAGATATTAGCTTGATACTGTTAAGTGTAATCCTTATGAAACGTTTATATTTGAACTTTGAAAATTTAGGCAAGTTCATAAAATGATGAAGTACATTTAATTTTGTAGTTGTTTCTTCATGCGTTTAATTTGAGTTTTAATAAGTTAGGCTTTATTACTGGAATTACTAGTTTAATGTATCAAAGCTAACTTTGACTTCATACTTCATTTTACTTAATGGGTATTTGGAGATAATCTGATTCTGATATTACCTAATAGCACTTATTTCTCAATCAGATGTAATCAAGAACACAATCTGATCAAATTATTTTTCAGCATTTGATAATGTTTCCACCAATAATCTATGACTTTCATAATTAATGAACAAATATATTTGATAAATATAATACATTCAAAATATTTGAAGAAGAAATCTATTCAGAACAGGAACACTGTAGCCAATATTACACAATATATTATTCATTTTATCATAATTATCATATGCATATTAGTTGACTTCCTAGGATATGGTAGTATCACTCAAGGAGAAAACTTGAATAGAATAAAACTGATTTTAGCACAGAGTATGGAGGAGTATCAGCAATTAAAGTGAAAATGAAGTATGAGGCACTGAGACACTGATATGAAGGCATTGAGAAGGAGCAATGTAAGAGGTAGACAGTGATGTTCCAAAGTCAAGGTGAAGGAACATTCAGAATATAAGGCATGGGGAGTGACTTCAGAGAGATGGCAGAATGGGAAGACCCAGTCCTTTTCCCCAAAAAGCAACACTGATTTAAAAATAGCATATGGATTAAAATACCTCCAAATTCAAATTAACTAGTTATAGTATGCTGATGAGCTCAAACCTGATAGCAACCACATGGAACAGGGAGGAAACACAATTTCACTTTACCCACAGAATCCCCTCTCCCAAGTTGGCACAGCTCAGCACCAAGGAAGCTCACCTTGCCCATGAATTCTCCCATGAGAGAGAGTGGAGCCTGGATCACACATCCTTGGCTTTCAGCATATTTACCTCAGGAAAAGTGGTGGTGCTTACTATGGTCAGTGCAGCTCCAAAAACATGAAAGAAGACACACAACTCAGGTAGGAGGGAGAGATGTGGAGCATGCACATCCATTAAAAAAGTTTGAGAGTTTCCCAGACTCTCTAGCTGGGCTGATTGGTGAAGTCCTCTCCCTGTCAAAGCCTGTCTATAAGGACTGGGAGAGAGGTGTCCGTTTCTACAAATATGTAGATGTGACATGAATGTTTCTTGTAGAAACATGTAGAATGAGGGAAATAATATGACCCAACAAAAACCATATCTCCAGCAACCAAGCCTAAGGAAATGGAGATGTATGAATTGCCTGCAAAAGAGTTCAATATAATCATCTTAAAGAAGCTTAGCAAATCAAAATAGAACAACTAAACAAATCAGAAAAATTATAGGTAAAAAAATGAGGCTATAAACAAAGAGAAGGCATAAAAATAAATAAATAAATTCTGGGACTGAGGAATACAACCAAAAATTTAATAGAGAGCTTCAATATCTGACTTGGTCAAACAGAAGAATGAATCAGTGAACCTGAACACAAGTCTTTTGAAGTTATTCAATCAGAGAGGCAGAATGAATAAAAAGAGTAAAGGAAGCCTAAGGGTCTCATGAGACACCTCAGATGAAGAGATATACACTGTATGGAAGTTCCAGAAGGGTAAGCGGGAGAAAGGAGCTGAAAGCTTAAAAAAATAGTGCTCCCAAACTTTCCAAATTTGGGGAAGGAAGAAGCCACAAGATTCATGAAGTCCAAAGGACCCAAAAAATGAAACAGACGTCTACACTGAGACACATTATAACCAAATTGTCAAAAGTCAAAGACAGAGAATGAATTTTGAAAACAGCAAGAGAAAATTCTCTCATCATGCACAAAGGAAATCCCCATAAAGCCATCAGCACATTTCTTAGCAGAAACGTTTTAAGCCAGAAGGGAGTGGAATGATATATTCAAAGTACTGAAAAGAAAAAAAAAAAAAAAATGAACCAAGAATATTAGACTTGGCAAAACTATCCTCCAAAAATGAAGAAAAGAAAAATATTTTTTTAGACACACACACACACACACACACACACACACACACACACACACACTAGAACTGTTTTAAAGCAATACTAAAGGAAACTCTTTAAGTTGACAAACAGCAAAATGAAAGTCTATGAAAGTATAAAATTCACTGATAAAGGTAAATATATAGACAAATATAGAATACTCTAATACTGTAAGATTGGGTTTTATTAACCCCTTTTTAATTTTACTATAGAAGTTAAAAGACAAGCATATAGACTCATAAATATAAGCTGCTTATGGAAGCTTCATGGTAACCACAAAGAAAAGATACATAAAGACATATAAATTGAACTCCCTAATCAAATAAATAAAGTGACTGAATGGGTAAAAATATAAGAAATAGCTATATGCTATTTACAAGAGACTTATTTTAGATATAAGTAAACACACAGGCTGAAAGCAAAGGGATGGAAATGGATATTCCATGCAAAAATTAAACAAAAGAGCAAGAATGGAATTACTTATATCAGGAAAAGTAGACTTTGAGTGAAAAACTGTCACAAGAGACAGAGAAGGATATTATATAATGATAGAAAAGTCAATTTAGGAGGGCAATCAGACATTAGAGCACCTAAATATGTAAGGCAAACAGTGATAGAATTGAAGGGAGAAATGAACAGGAATATAATAGTAGGAGACTTCAAGACCCCACTTTCAATAATGCATAGAACAACCAGACAGAATATCAATAAAGAAACAATGCACTTGAACAATGTCATATACAAATGGCCCTATGAGATATATACAGAGTATTCCACTCCAAAAGAGTAGAATACATATTCTTCTCAAGAACAAACAGATCTTTCTCCAGAAGAGATCACATGTTAGGTCACAAAACAAGTCTTAACAAATTTATAAAGATTGAAATCTTATTATTTCAAATATATTTACTGACCACAATGAAATGAAGTTAGAAATCCATAACAGAAAGAAAATTGGAACATTCACAAATATGTGGATATTAAACATCATTCTCATGACCAACAAATAGATCAAAGAAAAAAATTAAAAGGTAAAAAAAAAAATCAGAAAATGTTCTGAGATAAATGAAAATGAAAACACAATATACCAATACTTATGGGAGACATCAGAGGCATTATTAAGAGGAAAGATTATATTGGAAACACCTACATCAAAAATGAAGAAAGATTTCAAATAAACAACCTAACTTTAGACCTCATTGAACTAGAAGAATAAATTAAGCCAAAAATTATGAAAGGAAGGAAATAATAAAAATTAGAGCAAAATAAATAACAGAAAAATAGTAAAAAAAAAAAATCAAAATAAGGGTTGGTTTTCTGAAAGATAAACAGAACTGACAAGTCTTAATCAGACCAAGAAAAAATAGAGAAGACTCAAATAAATGAAATCAGAAATGAAAGAGAAGAACTTACAGTGGATATCACAGAAATAAAAAGGCTCATAAGAGGCTACTATAAACAATTTCATGCCAACATATTGGATAACCTTGAAATAATGGCTTAATTCCTAGAAACACACAACCTAAAAAGACTAAATCTTGAAGAAATAGAAAATCTAAACAGATTAATAACTAGTAGAGATTTAATCAGTAATCAAAAACTTCCAAACAAAGAAAATCCCAGGACCACATGGCTTCACTGGTTAATTCTACCAAATATTTAAAGAATTACTACCAAGCTTTCTCAAACTTCTTCAAAAATTGAAGAGGAAGGAACACTTCCAAAGCCATTTTATAAGGGCAGGATTATCCACTTAACAAAGCCAAGCAAAGGTACTACAAATAAAGAATATGACAGATCAATATCCCTGATGAACATACAGAACATACAGAATGCAGAATTTTTCAACAAAACTCTACAATCAAATTCAACAGGATAATACACCATAATCAAGTGGGATTTATCCTTTAGATGCAGGCATGATTCAACAAATGCAAATCAATTTACTTGATACACCATATTAATATAATGAAGGATAAAAATCACATGATTATCTCAATAGATGCAGAAAAAAAGCATTTGCTGTAATTCAACTCTTGTATTGTAAAAACTCTTAACCATGTAGGTATACAAGGAATATAACTCAATATGATGATGGACATATATGACAAGTCCAAAGCTAACATCATGTTCAATTAAGAAAAATAAAAGCCATCTCAAAGATCAATAATAAGTCAAAAATGGCCCCTCTCACCACTTCTATGCAACACAGTAGTGGAAGTGCTAGCCAAAACAACTAGGGAAGAAAAAGAAATAGGATTCCAAATTGGAAAGGAGTAAATACATCCCCTTTTGCAGACACCATGATCTTATATGTAGTAAGCCCTAAGACCCCATAAAAATGTATTAGAGCTAATAAACAAATTCAGTAAAGTTACAAGATATGAAATAAATATGCAAAAATTTGTTTCTATACACAGACAATTAACTATCTGAGGGGCTTCCCTGGTGGTGCAGTGGTTGGGAATCTGTCTGCCAATACAGGGGACATGGGTTTGAGCCCTTGTCTGGGAAGATCCCACATTCTGTGTAGCAACCAAGCCCGTGCACCACAACTACTGAGCCCACACAGCTAGAGCCCATGCTCTGCAACAAACCACTGCAATGAGAAGTCCGTGAACCACAAGGAAGAGTAACCCCCACTCGCTGCAACTAGAGAAACCCTGGGCACAGCAACAAAGACCCAATGCAGCCAAAAATAAATAAACAAGTTTATTTTTAAAAAACTATCTGAAAAGGAAATTAAGGAAATAATCCTGTTTACAGTAACATCAAAAAGAATAAAGTACTTAGAAATAAACTTAAAAAAGGAGGTGAAAGATGTACCCTGAAAACTGAAGAAAGCAATTAAAGAATACAGAAATAAGTGGAAATATGTATTTATATACTGGAAGACTTAAAGTGTTAAAATGTCCATACTAACCAAAGCAATCTACAGATTCAATGTAATCCTCACCAAAATCACACTGCTATTTTTTATAGATATGGACAGCCAAAAATACACATAGAACCACACAAAGTCCTGAAAAACCAGAGAAATATTGAGAACAAAACTGGAGGCATCCCACTTCTTGATTTCCAAATGTATTGCAAAACTACAGTAATCAAAACTACAGTACTAGCTTAAAATAGACCTATAGATAAATGGAACAAATAGAGAGACTGGAAATAAACACACATATATGCAGTCAACTGGCCTTCAACAAGGGAGCAAGAATTCACAATGGGGTAAGCATAGTCTCTTCAACAATGGGTGTTGGGAAAACTGGATATCCACATTCAAAAGAATGAAACCGGACCCTTACCTTACACCATATGCAAAAATCAGCTTAAAATGGATTAAAGACTTAAACATAATACTGGAAACTATAAGCTTCTGGAAGAAAACATAGAGGAAACATTTTTGACATTGCTCTTGGCAAATATTCCCTGGATATAACACCAAAAACACAGACAACAAACCCAATAATAGATAAGTGGAACTATATCAAACTAAAAACTTCTGCACAAAGAATCAATAAAATTAAAAATCAACCTATGGAATGGGAGAATATATTTGCAAACCATATATCTGATAAGGTGTTTATATACAGAATATATAAAGAATCCCTACAACTCAATAGCAAAATATAAATAAATAACCCAATTTAAAAATGAGCAAAAGTCTTTTTTTTAACTTTTTATTTTATGTTGAAGTATAGTTGATTAACAATATTGTGTTAGTTTCAGGTGTACAATGAGCAAAACTCTTAAATAGACATTTTTCCAAAGAGGACATACACTTCCCTGGTGGTGCAGTGGTTGAAAGTCCGCCTGCCGATGCAGGGCACACGGGTTTGTGCCCCGGTCCGGGAAGATCCCACACGCCGCGGAGCGGCTGGGCCTGTAAGCCACGACTGCTGGGCCTGCGTGTCTGGAGCCTGTGCTCCGCAATGGGAGAGGCCACAGCAGTGAGAGGCCCGCGTACCACAAAAAAAAAGTACATACAAATGGCCAACAGGTATATGAAAAGGTGTTCAGCATTACTAATCATCAAGGAAATGCAGATCAAAACAATGAGATATCACTTTACACTTATTAGAATGGCTATTATCAAAAGAACAGAAGATAAGTGTTGGAGTGGATATAGAGGAATTGGAAATCTTGTACACTATTGATGAGAATATAAAATGGTGCAACTGTTATGGAAAACAATATGAAGGGTCCTCAAAGTATTAAAAATAGAACTACTATATGATCTAGCAATTCCACTTCTCAGTATATAGCCAAAATAGTTGACATCAGGATCCTAAAGAGGAGATTTTTACTCTAGTGTTCACTGCATAATTATTCACAATAGCCTAGATATGGAAACCACCTAAATGCCCAGTGACAGAAGAATAAAGAAAATATGGTATACAATTTCAATGGAGTGTTATTCAGCCTTTAAATAGAAGGAAATCCTGACATACAGCAACATGGATGAACCTGGAAGACATTATACTAAGTAAACCAAGCCAGTCACAGAACGACAAATACTGCATAATTCCACATATACAAGATATTTAAAATAGTCAAATTCATAGAAACAGAGTGTAGAAAGGTCTTTTCCAAAAGCTGAAGGAGATGAAAATAGGAGGTTTTTGTTTTTCTCAAAGACTATAAAATTTCAGTTTTGCAAGATGAATAAATTTTAGTGGTCCGTTGTAAAACACAGTGCCCATACTTAATAATACTGTACTGTACACATAAAACTTTTAAGATAGTACAGCTCATGTTAAGTGTTCACAATTTAAAAAAAAAAATGTAGGGAACAATCCACACATTAATTGCTGCTCTGCTGGCAGGTAAATTACAAAAACACTGAAAGTGTCATTGGATTCTGTGGTATGATGATTGCTAGTGATCTTGTCCACACCTGAAATCATGGAAAGAAAATCTAGAGTTGAAGCAGTGGACATAGAAAATTCAAGAAATTTGACTCTGAGTTAAGTCAGTAACTTGGAGAGGTGCAAGACAAAAGTAGTATGATCTCTGGTTAAACTCAGGACATACAGGTGGAGCCCTGGGTCAAACACAATGCTTTTACCATTTATAGCTGTGCCAATTTAAGCAAATGACACAGCTTCCTTATACTTTATTTTCCTAAAGTATAATGGTAGTAATACAACCACCTGATGGAGCAGAGGAATAAAGCAGCTATCTGTGTAAAGATGGTAGAACTCCGCCAAAATGTTATTATAAAATATTAAGTAATATTGTCATTACAATAATTAAAAATGACCTTTCTCTGCCTATCAAGTGGTATTTTCTTCATGTGTTTTACAGGATGTTTTCCTCAGCTACAAATTATTTTTACTTATTTCCTGGGAATTTACTCTAAGTAAGAAAGAATTCTTTACCCCTGGTATTTCTCACGACAATGCCGATTATTCTCTTCCCCTTCCCTTAGTCAAGTGCCCAAATTGTCTACTTAGGTTGTAAACTGGAGGGTCGTTTCTTCCAAAGTAAATTAGCAGACTGAGGAGTGAGTCTGCAGTCAGAGAAGAGAGCATCTTAGAAAGTGTATTTTATTACCTAACACTTCTCTTTATGGACATTGGAGCGATTTACTATTTGTACTTTTATTTCTTAGATTTTGCTATTATAAATAATGTTATCATATAAATATGAATCTTTGTATATATCACTGATATTTTTTATGGTCAAATTTAGAATAAAATTTTAGACATAAAACTATTAGGTCAAAAATATGAACATTTTAATGATTCTTGAAAGTGATTCTTGAAATATGCATACTAAGAAATTTCCTTCACGATTTGGCAAGAAAATTTATAATCTTACTACTGGTATATAAAACAGGTCATCAATACTACCCTAACTACAGTGCTTAATATCATTACAAAAATTAGAATAAATTTGCTAACTTGAGTTTATGTTCTCATTTGATATGCATAATATCTTATTTTAATTTGCATTTTATTACTAAGGAAAGAAAAATCACTTTATTTTTTATTTTCTGATCATAAAATGTAATATGCATGTTTTGTTTTAATTATATATCCTATTCTTTACATGGACTACCTAAGTGAAAACACACCTAAGTGAAATATATAATTTTGATTCTCCTGTTTTCATTAACTACAATTCCTTAAATAATATCCTGAATATGATAAACCACATACTGTATTTCCATGGCATTAATTTTTCAAATATGAAAGACTATCTTCTGTAATTTCCATTATAAAGTGATTCACATCCAATATTGAACAAGATACTACTACATCAAAATGTAGTCTCTCTTATTATTGCATGTTTCTAATCATTGAGTGTATTTTATGTTGACTCAAATATGATGCCTAACCTAACAAGCATTTCTAGTTCTACTCCTGTAGTGAAACAGGTTAATTATATTTTTCATGCATATGTCTATTTTTATATTTTAAAATAATGTACCTCTAATCTTATACCTTCAATGTTAAAACTTTTTAGTTCCTTAAATTGTCTTATGTGATTTTCTGAAATTAAAACTTTTGAGTATACTACATTCTTAATGTTTCAGAACAAAGTACTCTTATGAGTTTTAATCTTGGTTATATCCATGTACACAATTAAATATTGCATTCAAAATATCTTTTCATGGTGGTTTGGTACAAGGTTAAGTACCAGAGACATTGGTTCCACACCAGGGTCCTACACTACTAGCTTTGTAACTATTAGGAATATACTGATGAGGAATCACTAATCTGACAATCAGGTGCTTCCACTAGAAAAAGGACATATATGTTTCTTCTTCCGTGAGCTTCCATAAGGACCAAATAATTAAGATTGTATATGCAAAATAGTTACCACAGTATTTTCTTCATAAAATAACTTAGTTATTGCAGGGCCTTATGGGACCCAAATATGATTACTTTAAACATTTTATTTCCTATTCTGTACAAGTTTGAACAGTTCCAAGACTATGTTAGATTACCAGAGCAATTACATTTACATGATCGAAGTTGGGTCAAGCTCCTAGTATAAAGAACAAAGTCCCTGTTCTTTAAAACATGAATCTAAGTATCAAATGCAACAGGTTTCTCAGTAGAGAGCATAAAACATTTCTGAATGAGGAATTGTTAGAGATTTGAAATTGGGTGCAGAGTTGGCATTACATCCTGCTAATGGCTTTTAGCTGAGTATAACTACCTCTGTTCTTGAGAGTCCATCATTCAATTCGCTTCCTTGGACTTTCCACTTGCCCTTCCCTTACAGTATTTGTCACCGGCTCCTAACACCTTTGTCCAACTTTACTGTCTCTTTTCTTTCACCTTTTCCTTGTCCTCCTTTATCAGGGCCAAAAACAAATGTCTCAGCTGACCAGTTTTTTTAGCTTCATTATTGCCTTGGCTCATGCCGACATATATACACTCAAGGAGAACTTAAGTAGCTTTAAGCAAGATAGTTTCCCATGGAAAATTTTGTTTCTAAGAAGAATCTGCAGGAAGCTATATATATAATTTTTACTCCTGTGAAATAGTAAGCTATAAACTTATAGCAGCTGTTACTGCTGGTGCTACTTTAATGTATTGGTACTCATATCAATATATTTTAACTACATTGCACTTCTCTTCTACAAAAAGATTGGGTTTCTCAAAAAAACTATTGTCAGTCTGTATTTGTTTGATCCATTGGTTATATACATATTTAACCTGAAATCTATGAATCTTTATTCTTTTTTTCTTATATTTTATTCTGTTGGTTTTAGTCTAAAAATCTGAAGAGTAAGTCATCTTGATCCTGGGATGACAACATTGCCAATCATTTTGTCCCTTCTTGTTCAAAAATAATTTTAGATTATAAGTCCCTTTATCTTTGGGGAATTGGAATTACTAATAAGGAAAAATAGGACTCTTTCAGGGCCTTGCTTTTGTGGAGGCATCTGAATTTAGACAAGTCCCTCAGCAATCTTTTACCTTGACACTGGGCCAACATGTAACTCTGTATTAGGAAAATCTTATTTATCTTTCCTTTCTTCTAGGAGGTCTATAGTAAACTTCTACAATTAAACTGCTTTTGCTTGCTTCGTTAATACCTTTTTGAGATATAATTGACACACAATATTATATTAGTTTTAGATGTACAACATAATGATCTGATATATGCATTTATTGTGAAATGATCACCACAAAAAGTCTAGCAAGACTACTTTCTATTTCTTTTCAGTAATTAGCACTAAATTTGTGTATTTTCCATGCTCAGTTTAATGGAATTACAGTTCTTCAAATTCGACATAGTTTGAAAATAGTGAATTACATAGACTTTGGGCGGACAGCTAGAGACCTAACCATACATTTAGAAGTGTTTCTAAAAGAAAAATATAATGTTTGGTGTATGGAGAATGGAGAGGGAAGAATATGGAAAAAGTACAATTGCCCTCTGTTAGTGTCACTCCCTTACTAGATAAATGTTAAGAAAACATAGACTCAGAGTTGGAGCTTTTACTAATTCAAGTTAATTAACTTGCTTATGGTATGCACAATGATATGGTATGGTATTGCAGTAATGCCTGCAATATTCTAACAATAGAGGAAGTTCAATATTGGTTTTATTTATTGTTCCCATGAAGGGAATTATCCAAGATCAACAATAAATGACATAACTAGGGTATATCCAAGTTTGATCAAGATCTTAGTGTCTTTTTCAAACACAAAAGTACAGCAGATCATTCCAAAAATAAGGGAAAGAAAGAGGAGCTAGAAATAATAGACTTATAAAGAAATTCATATGACAGCTGTCATTTCAGCTGTAATAGTGAAATCTAGAAGATTGTGGAATAGCATTATCAGTGTGCTGAAAGAAAATTACTCCTAATTTAGAATTGTTTACTTAGAAAATATATCTTTCAAAAAAGAAAAGTGAATATGAGGGTGAGGAGATTATCAGAAAAATGAAAAAAATGAAAGATTTAAATTAGGACTTCTAAAATATACACTCAGGAAGAAAGGACAAGATGCCAGAAGAAATATATAAGAATCAAGAAGGCAGATTTTTACATGGGAACTGCAAACGAATCTAAAAACATATATTGGATAAAGTAGTTTACTCTGTAAGATGGATCAAGCAAGGGAAGTGGATATAATCTTATTATATAACAATCAATGTTACTCTATACACTTTTAATGGGCTGTTAGAACACACAATTTAAAAAGAAATGTTTTCTAGTATGAATACAAATATATAGGTTAACTATAGGACAAATCCAATATGAGATAGGCAAGCATATCTAGATCTTAAAACATTTAAACATATATAAATATATTAAGATATAACATTTTCATGCACAAGAAGACTATCTTAATTATGTCAATTAACTTTCAGTTTGATCTATAATTTCAGTGTAATTTGAATCAATATCTTAAAAGGAATTTACCAAGAAATTTGATAAAATGATTGCAAACTTTGATTGGTTGGCCAGGTGATGGTTGTTATGCTCCCCAGCAAGAAATGGACTGACATGACCTCACAGATGTCAAGACCCATTACGAAGGTAGAAACAGGACACAGGTTATCCCCACACCAATTAAAGGAGAAAAAGGAGGTCAAACTTAAAAAATAGAGCAGAAGAGTGAGACCACCCTATGGTGAATACTATTTTTTAACACACATAAACAAAAACACAAGTGCATGTACACAAATAATATTCACATTCAAAATATTAAAGCTAAAAGAAAATATTAATATATTTGATACCTTAATATTAAGAACTTCTAATAATTAAAACACAAAAAAGTTTAAACAGAGTCACAAAATAGAACTTTCAATACATGTAAACAATAAAAGATTAGTACTTAGGTTGTATATTAAATCACATAAATTATTAAGAAAAGACTTGCAACTCATTAACTTCTGTTTAAACCCCTATAACAAAATTCTTACATTATAATACATACTCTAATTTTTTTGCATATGTTTTTAAAAGAGAATATTATAGAAGTATACACAGCAAAAGAAAAACACAATCCAATTTATTCATTTGTATTTTCTTTGTTCCCCACAATTAACTTTCATAAAATCAGCTTTGATAGAGAGAAACAGGACAATTTAAAAAATGGAGACAGCAAAAGAAAAAAACAAAAAGAAGTGGACTACATTGACTAAAAATCTTCTGCACAGCAAAAGAAGCCATCAATGAAATGAAAAGGCAAGATATGGTATCAGAGAAAATTTGCAAACCCTGTATCTGATAAGGGGTTAGTAGTAAAAAATATATAACAGATTTCTACAACTCTTAGCAACAACAGCAACAACAAAATAACCCAATTTTAAAAAATGAGCAAAGGACCTGAATAGACGTTTCTCCAAAGAAGACAAACAAATGACCAATACATAAGTGAAAAAGTGCTCGACATCGCTAATCATCAGGGGAATGCAAATGAAAACCTCAATGAGATATCACCTCACACCTGTTAAGATGGTTATCATTTTTTAAAAAAGATAAAAAGTGGAGATGACAGCAGGACAGTCCCCTCAGGAAAACGTGCTTCAGTGAGTATGGAATGGGAGAATTGGTCTGCTCAAACTACAGACATTATATCACATTGCCTGTGATCCAGAGTAGGGCAATCATGTTTTCCACGTTGTTTTAACATTTAGAAGAATATAATTTATTTAACTATTAATTTACTTCCATATGTAATAGCCACTAAATACAAGGTTATTTCTGTATTTTATCTAATAACCAGCCAAAGAAATAGCAATTTGTTTTAACACAAGGAGGAAAAAGTTAAAATAGTAATAATAATGTTAAAAATAAAATAGAACTTCTGTTTATTCTGAGTTATTTAGAAGTCTTTGTATTATAATCACTAGTTTGTTTTATGCACTTGAGTTTGGTGGGTAAATATAGTCATAAAAAATATTACGTGTCTGGCATTAGTATTCCAGAAAGAAAATTGTATTGTCATAAATGCTCAAGTGTTCCAAAACTTGTTGGGACCAGTCATATCCATAACCAGGCTTTGGTGAAGACTGAAAAAGTAGTATAAGTACAGTCCCTAACCAAGAACTATAAACATTTGCCCTTCAAAGCCAGCATTTTATGAAACTTTAAAGGCCAACATTTTATAAAAGAGTCTTTTGGCCTCTATTTATTTTTCAAACTTTTTATGGAAAAGGGAAAGTCACATGAGAAGAAATCAAAGCATACCAAATTTGGTTTAGACACTTTAGTTGTTGTTTCTGCCTCTAATAAAACACACAGACTACTAGTGAAGCTTATCATCTGTTAAAAGGCAGAAATATCCCCCTCAACAATTATAGAAAAACAAAAAGACTTCAATTACCTACTCGGTCTCTTTGCTCTCATGGTTCTATTGGTTTTTGGTATTCCTTAATATGAGTAAATTACAGCTACTGTTTAAATATGCTCTCAAAAGACAAAAAAAATATATCTATGGAGGACAAAGTTTTGAACCAGAAATCACATTTCAAAATTTTACTTGTTTTATTTAGGTACATTTACTAAGTATATTTAAAATTAGCTATGCAATTGTCCTCACTGGTTACAGAGAACATATATATGGCAGAATTAGTTTGCAATTCAAGGTTTTTTAAATGTAAAGTTTTCAGTCATTATTCATATATAAAAAGAATGTTTCCCCACCCTTTTGAAAGAATAAGTGACCACAGTATTAAACAGTACCTTTGTAATCAAACGTATATTTATACAATTAAAGGCTTTGCAACTGACCAAAATGATTGGTCAAAGCAGAGCTTTCTAACTGAAATGGACGTTAAATGATAGTAGCCATTGGATTTTCTTTGTTTATAATGTTTAGAACAACACTCTTAGATATAGAGACACCAAAGAAGAAAAACAACCTATAAGTTTATTTATAGTTTACATTCCTGGCATGAATTACATTTTAGCAGAAAATGTAGAGGATTTTTAAAACATATTTATTGAACTATAATTGCTTTAAAATGGTGTGTTAGTTCCTGCTTTATAACAAAGTGAAACAGCTATATATACTTATATCCCCATACCTCCTCCCTCTTATGTCTCCCTCCCATAATGTAGAGGAATTTATATGCCTTTAAAGTTGGAAAGGTAGAAAGCAGTTGAAGACATAATATTTCTGCAATGTTCAGACAGTTGTGATGGATCCATTATCTATACACACATAAATTAATACATAACACATCATCTGAATACCAAAGTATTTGAATATTTCTGTGATAGAAACAAAATTCCAAAGCATTTATAGAATTGAGATATATTCCCTAAGACATCTCCTCTAAAAAATGTAATTGTGTACTGATTCATAAAAAGAGATGGATATGATGAAATATAAAACAGAGACTTTTGATTAAAACATAGAAACATAGTTTTCAAGTATAACAGGATGAATGTGTTTATTTAATATTGTATATTAAAAACAAGTTTTGGTGGCCCAAAAAGATGGGAAAGGACATGTCAAGGGAAGTTTTGGTTCTGAGAGCATAGGATGAAGATCACAGGAGAAGTATTATTTTCTGTGAAAGTGTTTTTGTGGAAAGTAAAGCTAGAATAAAGAAAAACTGAGATAATTCATAGATCATTAGATAAATCTTAAGAGCAAGGTTAGATGAGAAAAAGGGAGAATGAAAATAGAAATAAAATCACTGTGGGGCACAATGAAAGGAAAGCATTGGATTGTTAATTTCCTGGCAATTTATTGAGAGGAATGGTGTCCCCAGTCAGTAAGGAGGCAAGTAAGATTTTAAATATAGGAAAAACTTTTGCAATCTTGGTTTGAGTTAGTAGGGTGGGAGGCTGCCAGGGCACAAGTTTTCATCAGTTCATTACATATTAGGTATACAGGAGGAAGGGTGCCCTAAGAAATCTGGGCTTAAATTTGACTGAAATAGGGATAATTGAAGAAAAGAAGCACAGGAACCCAAGAGAAAAATTTGAAACCATGCAGGAAATTGAGAAATTGATGGGATTTATTTATCCAACAGACAAAAGAAAAATCATTCTAGAGATTAAAATAAACCCCAAGAAATAGTGGAGAAATTAAAAGCCTAGACAGAGAGATAAAATGGATAGGCCAGTTTCTAAGGAAAGTACTATGGAAGCACAGAAGGTTGGGGTCATAGTTGGGGACAGGGAAACCTATTTCGTGACTGGGCTGGGCCTGGATGAATGCAAGGGTGAATCGGTTGGGTGACTATAAGCGTGGAGGGAAATCTAGTTCAAAGAGAAAACAAAAGTCGATGCTTGACAATGTGGGGTCCAGCATCAATAGCAGCACCTGGGAGGTAATTGGAAATGAAAATTCTCAACTTTGGGTATCAAACGCAGGCCCACTGAATCACGAGCTTTGGAAACGAGGTCCAGCAATTTGTACTCACAAACCCTCCAGTGATTTTGAGGTTGGCTAACATTTGATTACCAATAACACAAGCAAACACCTAGAAACAAGAAAGAACATCTTACTATAACATATAATAGAAGTTATTTTTTAATCAGTTATTTTCCTTTCAATTTTGCGCATGTACTTTTAATCACATATTTTTTAAATTGCATGTAATGTTATGAAAACAAAGTTCTCACAAAGTAAAATCCCACATAACTAGGACATGGTCTGAGAACTAAAATATTCCCAACAATCCAGGAGCTCTCTTCACACCCCTTCCCACTAATAATTCCCCAGCCTAGACTGCCAAAGATAGAGACTCTCCTGAACGTTTATAATTTAGTTTTATGTTCCTTCATTTTGTCTTTATACGGATGGGATTTTTCACTATGTTCTCTATACTGTCTAACCTTTTATTTTCATGTGGTTTGTGAGTGTTTACATTTAGCTAAATGTATGATTGTATGCTTTTTAATTGTATATGGTCATTATTTAGACAATTTCTGGCTTGAGACGCTTATGAATGATTCCAGTATAAGCATTCCTGTACTAGTTTCTTGTGGCTTCTTTATAAGAATATATATATATATATCTCCATATATATATATATATATATATA